>NC_048599.1:151505172-151831569 GCF_003668045.3 Cricetulus griseus | reverse complement strand
CTGGTTTCCTAAAGCTGGGCTGGAATGCATTTCTTTCTTGTGTGGAATGTGTAGTTGACCTTTCTTCCTCAAAAATAATTTTTGTTTTTATGGGTGTTCACCTGAATATAGTGCACCACATGCATGCAGTACCTTAGGTGGCCAGAAGAGGGCACAGTATCACCTTGGAACTGGAGTTACAGGCTGTTGTGAACTATCCAATGTGGATGCTAGGAACTGAACTCAGGTTCTCTGCAAGGGCAGCAAATGCTCTTAATTGCTGAGCCAGCTCTCCAGTCCTGTGACCTTTTCTTCTTTAAATATTTGACAGTGCATCTGGACAGCACCTGGGTCTGACTTCTTTACCATGAAGCCAATCCCTTCACTCTTCCATTCAGCTTTCCTCCCTACTCCCTTTTTTTGTGGTGCTGGGGTTCAAAACCAGAGTGTTGTATATATACTATGCAAGCACTATACCAGTAAGCTCCAACTAGCTGAGAAGATTATAGCACATTAGTGATTAATTCCAAGGTACCAATACGCATCAGTGTAGCATTAAGGAAGGAAATAAAATCACTTTCCCCTGGAGTCACTTAGCCAAGAACAAGTCCAAATTTGAATTTTCTACTTCATGCTCTCTGTGTCTTCTGTCTGTCTGTTTAATAATTGTGAATGTACTGCCCACCCGAAAGCTCTTGTGAATCTGTGTGTGTGTGTATGAGAGAGAGAGACAGAGAGACAGAGAGACAGAGAGACAGAGAGAGAGAGACCCCATGTGTGTGCCTGTTCTTTTCTTTTTTCTTTTTTTTTTCTTTTTTTGGTTTTTCGAGATAGGGTTTCTCTGTGTGGCTTTGGAGCCTGTCCTGGCACTCACTCTGGAGATCAGGCTGGCCTCAAACTCATAGAGAACCTCCTGCCTCTGCCTCCCGAGTGCTGGGATTAAAGGCGTGCGCCACCAATGCCCGGCTGTGTGTGCCTGTTCCTACCAAAGGGCTTTACTCTGTGTTTATTGAAAAGCACAGAAATCACATAGTAAAGGAATAGTATACTACAAATCCGTAATAGAGTTCTGCAAGGGATTAAGTCACTGGCTCCAACTGACCCAGACAACAGACATCATTGTTTATCAACCAAGAACCATAAATGAATGCCTTTATGGTAGATTTTAGGAGTTGCTTTCAGCTTCTGGATTTGCTTCTCAGCAATGATACACATGGATTATTCTGGGTTCAGGGGCATGGAGTAGTACATAACTTAAGATCAAAGCTGTGCATTAGCATAGATGGTAAAAATTGATTACATGGGAAATCCAAGGCAAGTAAAGTTGATTGTTATTTTCATTTAAAAGCAGGCTAGATTAAGAGGCACAAGGCACAGTAGGATAGTAGTCTTGTATTATTAACTTCAGCTGTGAGGTGCAGCAAACGTTTCAATCTCTTAGAATATAGGAGTTATTTTCTGAATATCTTATTGCTGAATTTAGCCCTTGAACTTTTGATACAGTCTTACGCTGGAACCTGGGCTAGCTGGGAGCTTGTGATTCTTCTGCCTCAGCGATCCCTCACACCTGAGTCCTGAGGTCGTTCACATAGGCCTTCAATGCAGACAGGCCTGTTGCTCCACTCCTGCCAAGAGTGAGCCCAACTTAGCTGGTCTTGAGCTGTGAGAGGGCATGGGGCTGGGGACAGCAGCTGCACTTACAGCTGGGTGACTCTTTGTCGCTTTTTGTCATTTCTGTTCTTCACAGAGATCACTGGGAATTGCAGGTCTCCTCTACAGGCATGAGACATTCCAAAACTAATGAAGTTGCAGGTTCTGAGGAAGCAGAAGAAGAATCAAGTTTTAGCAGTGCTCTGTGTGTGTGGGGGGGGCAGGGTGCTGCAGAAAGAATGTCTGTGTGACCACTGCTGGCACCATGCCTGAAGACATCTCAATAGGGACCTAGCTTTGGACGCCTCTGGTATTTTTTATGATTTATGTTTTTGTTCTAATTACTACTTTTCATGAGAAATATTGTTTGTGTGAAATTGTAGTCTCCTTCTTCCAGTGGGTCTCCAGAGTGTAAAGACAGTGTCTCTGAACCTGGGCCTTCCCAAGTTGACTCTGCAGCTCCACCCTCAACCTGCTCTCCAGGCCCTCCCCATACCGCCACATGGTCCCCTCCCTAGACCCACTATGACCTTAACATGCCCATCCCCGGTCCCCTCTGCCTTTGGTATGCCTCCTAAGTTCTCCCTAGTTCTTAACATGCCTCCCAGGCCCTCCAGCCCTCACTGGGCCTTTTCCTTTTAGCATGTCATTCCCAGCCCTTGTTGGGTCCTGAGGATGCACAAACAATGGGGAACAGGCCACAGAAATCTATTAACCAGAAGCAAACTTTTTTCCAAACACCTTGGGGCAGAAAAATTATTAGCCAGCTAGTGCTGCAGCAAGAATTCAGGCTTCTGACACTGTGACAATGAGAGGAGGTTTCAAGTCTCCTCTTATAGTAAAAAACAAAGGGTTGAGGCCTTGAGTTACATTACATCCCAAGATTTACAACTTTTGATTACAGAGTGTTGTTCACGATATTTGCAAAAGCCTATGGCCATCTTTGACTGCCTTCCCCTGTAGCTGAAAGGAATGTAGGACAGAGGGTTCTACAGAGGCAACAGGTAAAGGCTAAAGGAATGTGGGGGCAGGGGCTCACATAGAAGCAACTGTTCAAAGTTAATATTTGTCCACAGTACCTGTCAGCTGTAACTTCCCTAAGATATGTGCATAGACTATGAGCATCCAGTTTTTATATCCCTGGGCTCTTTACCCTCAGTATGACTTCCCTAGTCAACATGCTCCCCTCCCCTAGGCCTACTAAGACCTCTCAGCATGCCCCATTCCCAGGCCCTCTCTGTCTTTGGCATGTGTCCGGCTTTCAACATGACTCCCAAGCCTTTCCATCCCTCAGTATGTCTTCACCAAGCCCTCCCAGCCCTCACCATGCCCCTTAAGCCTTCCCTAGCCTCCAGTCTGTCTCCCAGGCCCTCATGGTGTCAGAGTCTTGGGTCCCATGGACCCTGTACCTTTAACCTTAATAGACTTTTCTCTTGAATGTCCTCAATGTTGTGTGACCCACCCTAAAGAGCTGGCTTGATGATGGTGAGCAGACAGGTCTAGGCTGAGGCACTGAAAACCCTCTTTGTTGGAGACCTGGAGAGCAAGGACAGAGCTCAGAGTGGTCAGGTAAGGCTGTCTAATGGAGGTGGGGCTGGAGTTTAGGCTGGAGGAAAACACGGGAAGACAGAGGATCAGGTACCCATGCAGACAGTGGAGAGTCCAAGGAGATCCCTGCTCAGGAGAGAGTCAGGTCCTGGGACTACAGTGTGACAGATGAGAGCTGGATATGCTGGGCTCCCTGCCCCTTCCAGCTAAGCTATTTTTCATATTAAGTCCAAGTCAAACAGTACAAAAGTTAGATCTTTTGCTTTGCTTGGATACCCCTGTATACATACACACGCTTGTGTGTGCATATATGCACACAAACACACACACACACACACACACACACACACACACACACACACACACACACACACACACAGTGTGACTTCTCCAGCTGTTATGTACAAGGACATACCTGTCAGAGCTCCCTCCACACCTGGGGCTTGGCATCAGCCTTCTGTTCTGCACACTCAGTCTTAGGGGTGCTCTGAACTGGTGTCCACATTGCTTTAGCTCTTCCTACCCTGACAGTGGCATGCTCCACTCGCCTATAGAATCCCACAGGTCTGGTGAATCTGTCCCACCTGGTGACATTGTGTGAACCACAGAACACAGGCAAGTTGTGTAGCTCAGTGATTCAGTTTCCTTGGTTGCAAAATGTGATCATTCCCTTCTTAGAGACAGCTGTAGGGTTAATAAAGAGCGTGTGTGTAAAGCCTTGTTGCCCAGCATGTTGCCCAGGTACAGAAAGAATACAGTGGCAACCGGTGTCCACCCAATGAGATAGGAGACCCACCCATCCTGAAGACAGAACAGCCTTCCGAGTGTCAGTCACATCTCAACCCTGCACCCACCCTCTTCCTCTGGGGTCTTCTCTGTTGTCACTGCTCAAAGGAAGGAGGGAGTGTCAGCTAAATGTCATGGCAGTGGGCCACCTTTCTGTTTACTCAAATGCTTAGGTTGGACTCTGCTCAAGCATGAGGCTAGCTGGTAAGCGCACTTTTCTGGCTCTGCCCAGTGGTCCCCTCCCACACTAGGCCACCCTCAGCCCATGGCTTTGTGTGGAAACAGTGCCATGCTGGGATCTCGTGTGGAGATGAAAATTAAGGGATAAATACACAGGTTTAATAATATTCTGTCATCCTGACAGGCTCCACTGCTCGTCTGTGATATTTTAATCCACTTTGCATGCTTTTGACATTAAAACTTCTAACAAAGTTTGGCCAGGAAGATAATATCATTATATAACAGCCTTGTACTGTGTCTGTGATTCTAAACACAAATTTATTTGCTTTTATCACTCTGGACTAAAGAGAGAGAAAATGAACCATTAGTGGGAAGGCTTCTATTATCCCCCCTCTAATTCTCCCATGGAAGCCTCCTCTTTGCCTTTCATCTCCTGCTCCACACTAGCAGGCAGAACTCTGCTATCTGCTCCAGCGCTGCCTCCGAGGTTAATATTTCAATTCTGTCCTTCTGCCTCAGCTATGCAGATGAATTAAACCGGTGCTGGCAGGAGGAGTGAATTAAACAAACTGTAAAATAAAACCACCACCGTTCCCTCCGCTGTGCCATACCCCAGTTCAGTTCTCAAATGAAGGCTACCCCAGTTCAGTTCTCAAATGAAGGCTACAAGGCTTCACAAATAGCTGCCCTTAACTGCTGCAAACAGAAGTTCAGGGGCTCAGGCTGTTTTGGAAAAGCAAACAGTCTCCTGTCATTCACCCACCCTTTGCTGCCTAACAAAGTACCAGGCTCTATCCTCTCAGGCTTGAGAGTGTCTGTCCCTGTCCCAGTATGAGGGGATGAATGGTAACTTGTGAGTGACAGACAAGAGGGTAGCTAAGATAATGTCCCATAGAGGGAAAGAGAAAACATCACTAAATGCCTTTCAGGCCTCTCAAAGTCTGGAGTTTCCCCCTGTGAACTAGGAATCCATTGGCACCAGACAGTAGGACAAGAGCTGCTTGTGGAAGCCCAGTACAGAGACAGGAAGTGTAATTGAGGGGAGAAGAATGGGAATCGTCCACAGTGGGTGCCACACTCTGCAATCCTAGCACTCAGGACATCGAGGCAGGAGGAACATGGGTTCAAGTGCAACCTGAACTATGCAGAAAGACCCTGGCTCAAAAACAAACAGCAACAAAGAAGGATGGCTGGATCTGGGTCTGAGGTGAGAGCAAGCAAAGAGAGCAGGACAGAGCTGGCTCCGGGTGCATGGAGGAGGAAGACGCCATGGAGCTGTGTGGCTGGGTCTCTATTCTGTCCTCATGTTCCCTGCCTATCCCACAACAGGGGAACGGGTTCTGTTAGAAAAAGTTCACTGATCTGCTCTGCAGGGACAGCCATCTTACCCCATATACAGAATAGCTTCCTACTCTGAGAACTTTGTGGTGGGCAGACTTCAGGGTGGAGACAATGTAGAGGGAACAGAATTAGGCTGAAGTGTGACCTGATGCCCAGGTGCCTTGTCTAGGCACCTTCTACCACATGTCCACTGGACTCGCAGGTCCCTGTCTCAAAGTAACTTGGATTCCGGCTCAGAGGCCTAGCTCCCCTTGCTGGAAAGTGGCCACTGACAGTTCCCTCCAGATCTGCTGCCAACCTCATCTGAGATGTAGGAAGCACCCTGCTTGGTCTCAGCTCAGCTCCACGGAGGAGCTGACTGGGGACCTGGCACTTTAAATGGATGAGTCCGTTTTAATTCTGAACAGACTCTCAGCCAGTTTTGAGCTCAATGGTCCAGCATCCAGAGCTACTGAGAGAATGGAGCCGCAGGTTCAGTGGCTGCGAAGACAGCCCTGTGTATAGTACGTGTCCAGTCCCTTGAGTTAAGGCCTGATTCTCTTAATGATGTGTAGAAGCTGAATGTCATCTGGGAGCTTTGCTGGTAATTACTACCAAAATCAAATTCAGACACCTTCATAGGGAGGGCTGGTTTGGGCCCAGAGCCTCCATACATCCCGTGACCCTGCTAAAGTCACACATCACTTACCTTCAGGACAGAAACTTATGTTCTCAATGAGTCTTTGTTCTGGCTAAGAATGCGAACAGGTGTATCTCTGACTCTTTTGCCTGCTCTTGGGATCTTTATCTCCTCTTGGGTTGCCTCATCCAGCCTCCATATGAGGGCTTTTGCCATGTCTTATTTTGTCCTGTTTGGCTGTTTTCTCTTGGAGGCCTGCTCTTTTCTGAAGAGGAAACTGAGGGGGAAGGGATCTGGGGGAGCTGGGAGGATTGGAGGGAGAAGAAAGTGTGGTTGGGATGTATTGTATGAGAGCAGAATCTACTTCAAAAATAAATAAATAAAATAAAATAAAATATAAAGAATGTCACTGAGCTACCCACTGAAAGGTTCAGGCATTATGCTGGCCTGCCCCTGTTAACTGGTGGAACAGGCAGTACCCTGGTCAGCCCAAGGTTCCATGGGAACTAAGTCTGCACGCAGGTGCAGAGGACCCCTTTAAAAGATAGACCCCTGCCCATTTACACTCTCTGTTTCCTCTGTTCCCTCTCTCTGTTTCCTCTGTTTCCCGCTCTGCTTTGTCTCTGCTTTCTCTCTACTCTGTCTCCCACCTATGCTCTCTCTGCCTGTCTATGGCGACCGACCATGGCGGTCAGCCATTACCCTGTTCCTTTACTCTTCTTAGTCTCCCCATTCTGCCGGGCCTTATAATAAACTTTTAGTCTTATGTCTCATGTCTCAGCATTTCTCTTTTCTTCTTTTTAAACAAAAGAATAGCACCCACACCTTTCTCTTCCCAGGCAGCCCATTGCACAGTCACTCGAGTCAGTAGCCCTGCCACTCTTTTTAGGGAGGCTTGGGCAAAGTCAGGGGGTCCACACGAAATGAGCTTAGATGAGGGGTGGGAGGCTAAAGGAACCACGAAAACCAGGGCTGTGTGAGAGTGAAGCCTGTTCAAACGACATTGCTCCTGATCATGGATGGAGCCATCCCCTTCCTCACATGTGTCATGTCAGCCGCAGCTTATTTGTGCTTTCTATCTCTTGCATCAGAAACTAACCTGGAAGATAGGGGATCCCTTCTTTGTCCAGAACAGGATGAAAATAGATTCAGAAGGGCCATAGACTGACAAAAAAGGATGCTGATCAGGGAACTCACCATCCACTGTGTCACTTCTACAAACTCAGCCCTCCACACCCAGCATGGAGCCTAGAAGCAGCCTAGTGCTTAGGGCTTAGTGCTTAGTTTAGCTGGCTGTGTGCTAGGACTGGCTCACAGGACCCAGAACCCTAGACTGTTGGAGACCCTGTGAAACTTAGCTTGCATTCCCAGGATTCTTTTTAACAAAGGGGCCAGACTTAGAACTGCTCCCATCTCCACCCCACCCCCCAGTGGGAGGCTAGTTGGCTTTGAGGCCAGTGCCAGTGCCCTGAGGGAGCCTGCTCTCCACCAGCAGGGATCTCACAGGATTGTGTATTCTGCTGAGGGAAATTTTGGAGCTGTCACCGGGTTGAGAAGTAAAAAGAATGTGGCAGAGATCCACCATTAAATATTAATTTATTTTCTTTGCTTTAATTAGATTCTTTCCCCTATAGGCAGGTAGAAGGACAGAGCCTTCAGAGGCCTCTTTGTTGTGTTTAAAAACCTCTCACACAATCAGTACAATAATTAAGAAGTACTGTTTCTATTTTGTTTTTTTGTTTTTTTTTTTCTTCTAGCAAAGGGAGCTAATTATTTCAGCCTTGTGCTGATTGATCCATTTTATGAGCAGTTTTAAAACCTTAAAGTTCTAGTTTGTGAATCATTTCAGAGCAGGTCAGGGTGACTCATGCTTAGCAATTGGCAACAGCGACAGACAGCAATGGCTAGGAAGTGTCCCAAAGTCCAGAGGTCAGCACCAGCCTTACTGTTGACAGGGCCATTTTGGCCTTAACCACAAGGAGTTCCTAATAAGCACAGGGAAGAAGCTGTGAGAATTTTACACATTTTGGAGCCAAGTGTCAACTGAGTTCTAACTAGAGGCTGTCCTCCACCCCAGGGCCAGCTCATCGGCCAACTCATCTGTCTATCTATCAGTCTGTCTAGGATCATCCACTAGATGACACCTACCATCTCTTGGTCACTTAAAATTTTTCTGAGTCTTACCATCCTAGCCACTGACTGCTGTAAACCTGAAGCTGTGGACTGGATGTCCTTCCTGCACTCTGGCTGGGCAGAGGGTGATCTGGTACCCTTCAGGGCATGGACTTGGCATCCACCCCTAACATATGGAGAGTGGTGAGCATCCTCAGAAGAGAGGAAGTGTGGAAGCATTGGAGAAAGGGAAGAGAGAAAGAAAGATAAGACTGCACTGACAGATATTTTATAATGCAGTGAGACTGTGGGGAGACAACTCTGTGGAATCTCTCCTGTCCAAGGCAAGTGGGTCCAGGTGGCCCAGGCATGCTTGCTGAGAGGACAATTGCTGTGAGGATTCAAACAGAGGCAAAGAGGCCCCAAATGCTCCCTGCCCAGGTTTGGATATGAAATATCTCCCCAAAAGGCTCATGGCTTGAAGTCTTGGTTGTAGTTTTCAGATGTGGGACAGTCAAGCAGTCAAACCTGGCTCCATTATGGGCAAGAAACAGTCTCTCCCCAGTTTCACACAAAATGGCTTGTGACCCGTCAATGTTCTTCAACCTATGGAGTTTTTTGGGGGGAGGCAGTTTATGGAGGTGGGAAATGCTGCTCAGTTGAATTTTGATGTAGCCCAAGACAAATCCCACAGGCAAATAAACATGCCATCTTGTTTCTTAGCCTTTTGTAGTCACTGTGCCTGTGAGGCCTAGTAAGTATGGTGACTAGCTTTATTTGTCAACTTGATACAACTTAGAGTCATCTGGGAAGGGAGTGTCTATACTGGGTTGGTTTGTGGGAATGTCTATAGGAGATTATCTTAATTAATTTCACTGATTTGGGAAGACCCATGCCACTGTGGGTGGTACCATTCCCTAGGTAGAGGTTCTTTTATAAGAGAGGAGAAAGCTAGTTGAGTACTATAAGGATTCAGGCATTATGCTGGCCTGCCCTGTTACCTGGCAGAATGCACTCAGGCAGATTCATGGTTAGCCCAGGGTTCCATGGTTTTGTAGTCTGCACACAGGCACAAAGAACCCCTTTAAAAGAAAGACCCCTGCCCACTTATGCTCTGTTTCCCACTCCTCTCTTCCCCTTTGTTCCCCTGGGCAGACAGCACTTTTCCTGTCTCCCTCTTCTGTCCTCTCTGTGTCTCTGTGTCTCTTTACCTCTATTCTCTGTCTTTCCCTCTCTCTCTGCTTTCTAATAAAATTTCTTACTTAAGCTCTGTCTACCTGGCGTGTTTGTCCCTCCTTGCCTGCCATGGAATCTGCCAAGGTCCCCCAGGAGCTTTATCATAACAAGTACAAGCAAACAAGCAAGCAGTATGCATGCATTTATTTCTCTCTGTTCTTGACCAGTGCTTTACAATTCTGCCAGCACCCCATGGTGGTCTGTAACTTGGAATTAATGAATTAAACACCCCTCCTCTAAGCTGCTTTTTTGTTAGGGTATTTTTATCACAGCAGCAGAAAGGAAACTAGGGCAGTGAGTTAAACTGTAGCTCTCCTGATGCCAGTTTGTGTAAGTCTTCACCGTTTTACCAATCAGTCTCTGCTTTCCCATCTGTAAGCTACGGCTAGAAACAAGATTTCCTCTCAGAGGTCAGTGGGCAGGTTAACACACAAGTGCACACAGCATTCGAAATAGGGCATACCAAATAAAAAGTCAAATATTATCTCCACATCCTCACTCATTTCTAGCCAAAGGGACTGCACATACGTATAAAAGGTTTAAGATATTCTTAGGAGGGCTACCAGATAAAATACAGGACTCCCAGTTCAAGCTGAATTTTAGATAACAACAAATAATTTGAAATTAAAATTTCAATGAACCTCCTAAATATTTAGCTGCTAAATGCATTGACCTAATTCTTGCCCTGCCTCTCAGCTTCCATGACTGGAAATCTATTCTAAGATAATTGTAAATACAGGAAAAAGAATTGTGCAAGAAAATTTTCTTGGACAATCTGAAAATACATGTTAAAAGTTGTGTGCAAATAATATGCCCAGTGTTGGCAAAAGTAACAAATTAGAGTGTATCTGCTCCATTGAATAGCCCAGAGTCTTTAAGAATGGTGTGTCTAAAATATACATAGCAATAAGAGTAATGTACATGAGATAAGAGAAAAATGAGAATATAAGATTAAATAAACAATGGCTGGAGAGATAGCTCAGTGGTTAAGAGCACTTGCTATTCTTCCAGAAGACACAAGTTTGATTTCCAGCGCGGGAATACACTGTAGATCTACTGAAGACACTTAAGCTTTCAGTGTGGAACTGGAGTCCTCAGAAAATGGGGTGACCAGAAAGAAAAGTTGGCTTTAAGAAGTGGATGAGGGCTGGAAAGATGGCTCAATGTTTAAGAGCACTTGCTGCTCTTCCAGAGGACCTGGGTTCAATTACCAGAACCCATATGACTTTCCACAACTATCTGGAGCTCCAGTTCTGAGCTACACAGAGAAACCCTGTCTCAAAAAACCAAAAAAGAAAAAGAAAACCAAAAAAAAAAAAAAAAAAGTAGATGAAAGTGATTCTGGGTCTGCAACAATTACATACCAACTGCATCAATTATGTGATGTTTTAGGTGTCCCCTGATAGCCAACACCCCAGGATGATTGGAGAGACTAGATGATCACCTTCTTCAGAGGCATGTCTGTTGACCTAATGTGGTAGTTATCTTCTTGTTGCTGTGATGAACATCCAACATAAATCAATGTCTGAGATGAAAAATTTATTTTGGCTTATGGTTTTAGAGGCTTCAGATCCTTGCTTGTTGGCTTCATTGCTTTACTCTTGTGCTGGAGCAGAAGCATCACGGTGCAAGTGTGTAGTAGAGGCAAGCTCCTGGCAGCCAGGAAGTGTGGGAAGGCACAGGAAAGGACATAGGGCAAGGTATACCCAAGTGACCTTCAACTATGCCTCACTTGCCAATTTCACCTCCTACCAGTCCATTTGGCTATGAACTCATGAATGAGATCAGGGGTCTTATGACCCAATCACGTCCCAGCAGCCCCTTCTAGGAGCCAGGCCTTTCCTGAACCAGGCCTTCCAGGAACGTTTCATATCCAAACCACAAACTTGACAAAAAGCACCTTCAATTCCTAGAGAAGGGTTGAGTTTGGAATCGTTTGAAAGCTGCACACATAGAATGAGTGTCTGTCTGTCTGTCTGTCTGTCTTTTTGTCTTTGTCTCTCTCTGTCCCTGTCTCTCTCCTCTGTTCCTCTCTTCTATTTCTCTGATTGACAAAGTCTTCTTTGAAAAAGTTCATGTTTTTCCCGCTGAGACTTTGCCTAATGAAGTATTTCTTGGTATTCTCGCCTTTAAAAAGAATGAGGGTAGATGTTTATTAAATTAATTTTGGCTTTAATGTATTTCCTCTATATTTCATGCTGTGGTCACAACTGTTTCTGCAAATGACTTTTTCCAAGATGCCTGATTTGCTTTTAATTGCTTCTGTCCCTTTGTTTGGTTCCCTGCTACACTTGTTATTTCTATTTGTTTAGTACCTAAAGCCTAGAGATGCTCCAGGTAAAGACTTTACCCTGTGGGGAGGCTAGGCTGTAACTTGGAAGGGGAGAAGCCTCATGAATAGTAGGCGCCATGTGTGGCTATTTGCCTGCGACTCCAAGAATCAAGGCACAAAGAACTGTCTTCTCCCACTTCAGAAATGCTACAGACTAGGTCTAGAATGTTCTCAGAAAGAGGCTGTTTCATCCATTGAATCTTTTTCAAAGCTGATGAACATTGCAATGGTTGTGAACAGTTTGGAATGTTGAAAGTCTGGAGCCAAATTATTTCCAGCCAATTCTTAGCCCTCTTCATGGCCATTTATTACCGTCTCTGTATTTAGCCTGACAGCTTTGTGACCATTAGGCTCATCATTTTGCGTGTACAGACACTAGCTCACCAACTGAAAGGCCAAGAATGCCTTTGAGCATCTGAGGCCTGACTTCCCCACTTTGCCTTAACCTGTCTATTGATGCAACTAAAAAGTACCTTGATTTATGTCTTTCTTTGTTATATACTCTAAAAATGTCATCAAACTGCTACCAATTAGAACATGGGATTTTGAGTGGCCTAATCTGTGTTCCACAGATTTTGTTTCAGAATAAGTTAAGCTAGCTTTTGTTCTGTTTGAGTTGATAGTTGTATTCTGGCATCCACAGCACATACTATCTCAAATGTCCCATTTTGGTGAGATGTTTGTCCTTGACTTAGGAAATCATTACGAGAGAGAGAGAGAGAGAGAGAGAGAGAGAGAGAGAGAGAGAGAGAGAGAGAGAGCTCATACCTAATATGACAAATGTTTCCAGCTGGCAGCTACGCTTGTGGACATGTGTTCCCACCTTAAACACTGGTCCTCCACACCAATGGTATCCCCACAAAAGAAGGAAGTCAAACCCTCAAATCATGTTCATGTATTAAATAGTTGTGCTTTTAAAAGAGAAGTGGGCTGTAGTGGTGAACATGAATAGTATCAGCACTTGGGTGGCTGAGGCAGGAAGTTTTCATTTTCATGCCAGCCTTGGTTACATAGAAAGTTCCAGGCCAGACTGGGTTACACACAGCAAGCCCCAACCTAGACTGGGATACATAGTAAGACATTGTGGCAAAAATCCAAACCAAGCAAAACCTCAAATCAAAGTAAACCACACCAAGCAAAGAATAACAAACAAATAAACAGCAACAACAAAAAGACAAAATATCAACAAAAAATCAATAAACCAATAAACAAAACAAAAATAAATTAATGAAAAGCCCAAACCACAAAAGAAGAATATTCTAAAGCAATCCACATTTGTTGTAGAACAATAAAATAACTAGTGTATATGTATGTGTGTGTGTGTTCACAGGCATATCTCTATCTCTATCTCTATCTCTATCTCTATCTCTATCTCTATCTCTATCTCTATTTTTTTACTAACACTCTCCCACCCCAGGTGACTACTATCTAGAAGGATGCGGGTGGAGGCTGTTCCCTGACAGTGTAGGAGAACCTGGAACCCTGTCTCCTACTTGCTCGGTGGTCATCTTTACCAAGCAGTGTCTCTTCCATCTCAGGGTTTCCTTGGAAAACACTCCCCTAACTATGGCAGGGACTCTACAGATGGAGGAGCAGCTGAGCCCACCCCATTCCTGTGACCTAGACTCTCCAATCAGAGCCACAGTCCTGAAAAGTCTCCTGAGAGAACTGAGCTCTGCTACTGTGGAATGTACAGCCAAAGGTGACCCTTCTACCACCAGGCCACTTGGTGGGTGAGAGGAATCTCACACAAGGAAGAAGAGCTGGGAACTAGAACTGCTAGTCCCAGCCTGGGCTTTTCTGTCTCATGACCCCAAGCATCCCTTCTTACCAATTCCCATTGGCACTGCAGAATAATTTTCTGTTGGAAAATCTGAGGTGGAAATGGAAGGCCACATGCTTATCAGAGTAGACACAGGACAGTTTTAGAAGAAAAAAAGTTTTTTTCTTAACTGCCTGGCTCAGCGCTTACTGGAAAAACTGCAGGAGGGGACGTTTTCCCCCTAAGGATTTATGCTCTGTGGTCTTTGTAGTCCAAGAACACTCTCTGGAAGGTTTCATTCTGCTGAAATTTGTCACAGTTCACCTCCTGGCACAGCATATGATTTAGTTGGTTAACATCCACTTTTAGTGGAAAACATTGCATATTCTGAAGTTTGGGGCAGCATTCTAAAAATACCAAGTAGGTTATGGGTATTGGTAATATTTGCCAAGGTGCCCACATTTTCAGTGGTTTCTTATTTATAATTTTTATTTATTCCAAAAAAGGTATGTTATAATGTCACGATGCTGGCTTTATGTATTTGTCTTTTAATTTCACCCATATTTTATGTGTGTTCGATTACACTATATACATTACACTATGATGGTTTAAAAAAAATAATTGGTGATATTATTGCCATCATTATCATCAACATTATTATTATTATTTATTATTATTATTGAGACAGAGTCTCTCTACATAGCCCTGGTTGTCCTGGAACTCACTATATAGAGCAGATCAGCCTTGAACTCACAGAGATACGACTGTCTTTGCCTCCCAAGTGCTGGGATTAAATGTATGCACCACCACTCCTGTAAGTGACCTTATTAAGTTTTAAAGGAGTATTTACTTTCACTTTATGCATATGAGCTTATTGTCTGCTCCTATGTCTCTGAGGATGTGTGCAGTGCCTGAAGAGGCCAGAAGAGTGAGTCAGATACAGTTTATTGTGAGCCACCAGGTGTGTGCTTATGAAGGGACCAGCTCCCCATCTTGGCAGCCATAACAGCTGGAAACGTGCTTTTCTGACCCTGCCTTGGTCACTAGAGTTAGGTGCCTGCCTCGTGGCAAGGAACCAATCAGAAGTTAGCTGGTAGTGCTATGCTTTATGGCTATGGGTGTGCTTTATGGACAAGTGCACAGCAATGACGCACAGAGCATAGCAACTACCCTGGGAGAGCCTATGGGCCATAACAACCAGTTGACCAATCAACATAGGGCAAGCCCTCCAAGCCTGGAGGCACACCAATCGTGAACCTGTGTGTACCCCTAGACACTCCCCTTATGCTGCCCTATAAGATCTCTATGCAGCCCCTTCGAACTGTCTTTTCTAGCCATCTGCCATGGTGGATGGATGGAAGACCCGAGCTAACATGGGGTTAGCTCGTTAAACAACAATAAAGCCTCGTGCAGTTTGCATCAAGCTTTTGACTCAGCCTGATGATTGGGGTGGCCGTGGTCCTGGGCTAAGATCCTGGAAGCCAAGCCTGAGCTTTCCGAAGGTCTTACATTTGTAAGATTTGTGACCGGGATTTGTGACCACCCCTCACCTGAGTGAAGTCGATCTTGGAGGTAAGTGGGTACCCTGTATTGCCTGTGTCTTTGTGTTTTTGTGTTGGATGAAATCTGGTTCTGTGCTTTGCAGTCGCTCCTGTATTGGGAAGAGACAAGAGCTCTGGTCTCAGGAGGAGACAGAGTGTGATCAGCAGACATGCTAGGGGATCACCGACTGCCACTCTGGAAGATGTTCCAGGAAGTCTGTGGGAACCTCAGGGATGCTTGGGAGATTCCCGTCTGGGAGCTGGTGAGGGTACGGTAGTTCTCCTGGATTGGGGAAGTTGTACGTCTTCCTGGCGGTCTGTATTTCTGGAGTGGTTTTGTCTGTCTAGGTGGAGACAGATATCTGTTAGTTTTTGTCTGTGTGTCTTGGGTTACTGTTTTGTCTTATTTGTGAATTTGATGATGGGACCAACCATAACCAACCCCCCTCAGTCTGACTTTTTACCACTGGATGGACGTTAGTTAGTCCTAGTTAGTCAGTTAAAGTTACGACACCCCCTTTCATTGAGTCACATGGTGCCACACTAGGTAACTTTCTTTTCTAGTCTTTGTTTCTGTATGGTTTCTGTACAAGAATTTTTTAGGGTGGAGGTTTGGATGACAGCTTCCGCAGTCTGTAGGACAGGGACTTGCTGGGAGCAAGTTGCCTGCTCCATCTGTAAGGGGACCCAGGCGGGTCTCCAATCTGTAGGGGAGACTTGGTTTTGGATCAAGTTGATCTCCATGGGGCAAGTCATCTGAAATTCCAAATAGAAACCTAGTCTGTGTTACTGTACTATCTGTCCATGTTTCACTTTTGTGTTGTGTGTTTATTAAGCATCTCTTTCTGTCGCTACTGCCCATGCACGTGGCATGCATGCGTCAGGGGTCTTTTGTTTCCCTGAGCACGTGGCGTGGACAGGAGTTCCTCTGCCATGCGCCATGGGTTAGAGTGTACTGAGGCTGCTACTCTGAACTCCAACCATTGCTGCGGCCCTCACAGCTGAGTCTGGCCGAGGTGAGTCTGTTCTATCTACACCTGCTGGTCTGTGAGGCATGAGAAGTGGGGATATATCTGCCCCAACTGCCATCCTGCCGTGTTTCCTGGCTTGTGGCAGGAGTTTCCCTGCTCTGAGCACATGGCTGCAAGGCCGCCATCTGCCTAGCTGCCTGGCCTTCTCTGTGCTCCACACACGTGGTATTCAGGGGGACCTCGGGGGTCTTCTTCCCATCCCTGCAGGAATTACCAGCAGCATCCCCCCACACCCAGGTCTCATTGATCTGGGGTGGATGAACTTATCTGGCCTGATCTGGACTTCTAAAAAAAAAAAAACGGCCTTAAAGTTATTAAAAAACCTTAAGGACATTGATAAGAGTTTTTATGTTGACTAAGAAATGAGAGAAAATGTAAGAGACTAAAGTAATAAAGAGAGAAAGGAAAAAAGAAATTTGTCTAAGAATGTCTAAGGAAATCAAAGAAATGAACTAAAGGTATATAGAAAGTTATAGAGGGTTAAAGAAAGTCGTAGAAGGTCAGAGGAAAATTGTCAAAGGTCAGAAGAAAGGTTGTTACAAGTCAGAGAAAAATGGAAACTGTTTACTGTTTGTTATGGTTTCTCATGTCTACAAATAGTAGATTTTAAAATTGGTAATGTAAGTTAAAATTTTAACCATATTAAGTTAATTCTGTTTTAAAAGTTCTGTTTATTTCTCAAGTAAATTATGTATACTTGTTTTAAAATGTTCTGTTGCCTGGCATAACTTAAGTTTTGTTACATGGTTGGCTGGTAGCCATTTTGCTGAAGTTGAAAAAAGATACTTAAACGCCATCTTGACTAAAGATGACCGCATGGAAATTAGAGGTACTATCTTAGAAACAAGTTTTTCAATTAAGATTTAAAATGTTAATGCTGCTATATATTAAAGAAAGACATTAAGGGAATTTAAATTTCTTTTTAAAACCAGTTTTTTAAATGTTTGTTTTTTTAAATGTCTTTTTTTAATTAATGTTTGTACTTAAAGAGCTTCAATTTTGAATCATTTTTTAAGCAAAGCCTGACAATGTAAAGTTCTTGTTTTATAAAAGATGCTAATCTATAAGATGTTAGAGTTTATGTTTTCAGAAGTTAAGTTTAGGGCGTTTGTGGCACATGCCTTTAATCCCAGCACTTGGGAAGTAGAGGCAGGTGGATCTTTGTGAGTTCAAGGCCAAGCCTGGTCGGCAGAGCGAATTCCAGGACAGGCTCCAAAGTCACAAAAACCCTGTCTCAGAAAGAAGTTTGAACAAACAGCTAAAATATGTACATGTAGCTACTGTTTAAGGAATATAAGGTAACTCTATGCAGTTTTAAATTCATCTGTGCTAAGTTTCAATTACTTTATTAAGTTAAATCCAGTTACAGTCAGACTGAAAATTACAGAAATAAGACCTTACCTAGCCACCTGTGTGCTTACAAACAGACATCTAATGCTTCAGAGACCTGCAGAATATGACATTTAAAATGTTATTTTAAAAGTTTATAATGTCAGACTGCCAGATCCTGACAGTGACCCAAAGTCTCCAAAGAAGATTATGAGTCACCCCAGTTCCTGCACCTGGATGATGGTGATGCTGACCAGTGAGCGAGATGCTCAGATGTGATACCTGCTGCCTGCTAGGACCTGGCCGAGACTGTGGACAAAGATGCTAGACACTGGAAAATTGATTGCATCCCCTTTGCCTAGACAAAACAAGGTCAGTCTTTTCCATGTCCCTCTTCCACAGAGAGAAAAAAACCTCTCACCTTATAGGCCTGGCGAAGATTGCTGTTCTTTGAGACATCTGCCTCTAGCGGTAATGGAGAGACTTGGATATGGCTAACTGTATATGGACTGGCTTCTAACTGGCTTCTGTCACTTTTTAGTAGATTTGGATAAAATATACCCTTCTCAGATCTCTGAAATATTAATGGTTGTCAGCTTGACAGCATCAGACAGTCAGATCCATTGTAGACTATAACCAACATGTTAGCTTATAAAGTAATGACTATCTACTGTTCAGGCACAAGCTCAAGGCTTTTAGGTTTATTTTGGTTGTCATCTAAGCATAAACTTAAAGGGCTTTTCATCAGGCCAAAGGTATCTCTGTCCAATTCATACCTGGCTCTCTGGACAGAAGAAAAATGTACATGCTTCTAGTCCAAATCTGTAGTTATTGATAGGACTCAAAATTATAAATATGTTCCTGATATTTGAACAGATATCCAGATATTTGCTTTTTCTGCACTGTGGGCTTCAACAAATAAGTTTTAACTTCTGTTCCTAGTTTAAACATGTCTTAAACAGGTTTCTGCTTCTGGCAGACACATCTGAATATCAGTTGCTGACTATAGGCTGTTCCTAAGTAGATTTCGAATCCTGGACTTGCTGTGGATGTGAACCAGTCCAGCTGATATGGACACTCCCTGTCTCTCCAACAGAATCTGCCAACCAGAAGCTCCTGATGGAATCCCCATTGTCTAAATTCCCATTTTTTGCTTTTGACTAGCATTTCAGCCTTTTGGAGGTCCCTAACTTTGTCCCAAAGTCAGCAGGAAGTAGCATGAGAAAGAATATGTCACCCATTTTCCCTGGTTGAAATGCTAAGTCCGAAGGAAATTCCTTGCATGGGGATGCCAATATCTCTCACTCCCTAATGGGGGCGCTAGAAAGACAGCAATTTCATGATTGGAATTTCAAAAAAAAAAAAAATGGGGGAATGAAGGGACCAGCTCCCCATTTTGGCAGCCATAACAGCTGGACACGTGCTTTTCTGAACTTGCGTTGGTCACTAGAGGTTAAGTGCCTGCCTCGTGGCAAGGAACCAATCAGAAGTTAGCTGGTGGTGGTATGCTTTATGGCTATGGGTGTGCTTTACGGACAAGCACACAGCAATGATGCGTAGAGCATAGCAACCACCCTGGGAGGGCCTATGGGCCATAACAACCAGTTGACCAATCAACATAGGGCAAGCCCTCCAAGCCTGGAGGCACACCAATCGTGAACCTGTGTGTACCCCTAGACACTCCCCTTATGCTGCCCTATAAGATCTCTATGCAGCCCTTCGAACTGTCTTTTCCAGCCATCTGCCATGGTGGATGGATGGAAGACCCGAGCTAACATGGGGTTAGCTCGTTAAACAACAATAAAGCCTCGTGCAGTTTGCATCAAGCTTTTGACTCAGCCTGATGATTGGGGTGGCCGTGGTCCTGGCCTAAGATCCTGGAAGCCTGAGCTTTCTGAAGGTCTTACACTTAGAACCCCACTCAGGTCCTTTGGAAGAACAACCAGTGCTCTTAAACATTGAGATCTCTCTCCAGATCCAGGAATGACTGGTTTTAATGTCAATTTTAATGCCACAACTTAGAAGCACTTGAATAGGGGCCTTACTTGAAAAAATTAACCTCTTTGTTTTAATTGATGTGGATGATTTTTCTCTCACTTGCTAGCCTCACGTCTTGCCATTGAGTTGATTTACTTTGTGGCTGCTGCTGCTTCCTTCACTAGTATTAGAACAATATTTACAGGCTTCTGTCATGGACCAGGGACCAGAGCTCTCCAGCAAACTGCCAGGATTTTGGCACTGGATGGGGACTGTTGGGCACCCGGCCCTGTGGACTGAGAAACTACTGAGTTCTCATTTTCTCTAGAGAGAGACAACTGTGGGACTTGTCCAATAGCTGAGGCACCAGGCCTCAAGGACAGAACAACCAGCAGGTTCTCAGCCTCTCAGGTGTCGTTTGATACATTATTTGTATACACACACGTGTGCTTATATACACATATATGCATCCTATGGTTTCCGCTATTATTTGTTATTACCTAATTCATTTGTCTTGGTTTTCAAGCATCTCTTATTTTCATTGTTTGTATGCATGCAAACTAACCTCTTTAAAGTCTCTCTGTTAGGAATCTGTCCAAATATGGTCAGTTTCTTATGACTCCTTTCATTCCTTTTTCTTTCTATATCTAGTTAGAATGAGTTGAACACGGTAGATTTTAGTGAATCTAAATTCTGTGGGTCCTGTTCTTCCTCATGATGGCATTTGTTCTGGTCCTGTGGGTTTTTCTTTTCTGCCTGTATAATTTGGTGGTTAACCAATGATTTTAACAGGACAAAGCTAACTGTGTCTGTGGTTTTATTCTTCCTGGACATCCTCTTTCACTGCAACTTCCCAGCACTAGCCAGCTGGAGGCCTTGGCCTCTGACAGACTCAACCTGTAACATGGCTTCTTTCTTCTCTTTCCTGACCAGCTGTCCACAGTTGGAGTATACACTTGATTTAAAAACGTCCAATTCAGTTTTTTTAATGGGTACTTCTTTTGTCTATGAGTACATTTCTCCCACAATCTGTGCCTTTTTCTTTGTTCAGTGTCCCTGAGACTCCCTAGTGTACTTGCCGCTTAACTGCTAATCAGGAATGGCCCCACGATTTGCCTCTGTACATTTTCTGAGTGGGACTCTGCCTCCAGAGCAGCAGCAGAAAGAAGTCTGGGTTTTGGTGATGATGGGGAGGGTGTCCTCTGATGTCCCTTCCATGTCTGCATCCTTCCCTACAGAGGGTGCAGTAACAAGGCATCATCTTGGAAGTGGACAGCAGTCCTCAGTGGCCAAATTGCAACTGTTGGTCCCTTGATATTAGTTTCCACTGTCTACATCTGTGAGAAACAGATTTCTGTTTTGTTTTGTTTTTTTTAATCACTCAATATTTGGTGACAGTGGTACAACAGACTAAGGAAGCAACATAGAAAAAAGCTTGACAAGTCTCTCAGTTATTAAGAGCAGGCTAACTGTCTGCAGCCCAGAGCTCAAAATCATCTGCTGGTACTGGTGACTAGTTGGGACCAACTGGGAGCGTTCTTTAATCAGGTACACTGAGTTATCTTAGAGTGGTGAGAATCTCCAAAACTGGTCTCTGATGTTTTCATAAACCAATAGAGAATACACCCACTCTCGGCCTTACAAGATTGCTTCTTGGGTGAGGCTGTGCTTTCTGGGACACACACAGATATCTGTGAAGTCATGTACAGTCCCCAAAACCTGTTGATCTGTCTCGAAACAGATATTGGCATAGCCACAGACAGTCTGATGGCTATTTCCCTTATCTTTACTGGTCCTGGGTGTGTGCGCTAGGATAATTGATGTAAATAAATGCTGAGATGAGGGGATGACTGAGTCAAAGGCCCCAGGACAGGCTGTAGAAACACAGCATGGCATGAATGCTTAGGGTATTTCAACAGTGGTGCTTGGTTTGAAAGCTGTACCATTGAGGATACAGTAGAGGAGACTCTAGCACTAGGCTGTTTACTTCACAGCCTAGCTACTGACCGTGACCTTGGGACAGTCATGCACCCTTTGACCTTGCTTCCGGGGTGAAGTTGAGAATACTCATATCACATTTCTCTTTATAGAGAATAAATGAATTATTAGAGCAGTGACTAGTGAATAGTGAATGACAGTACCTTCCCACTCTCTGTTGGCCTGAGTGATGGTGCTGCAAAAGGGACTCTCATCTTTTGGAAAGATGCTGTAAGTAAGCCAGTCTCCCCTTCTGGATGAGGACCCTGTTTTTCCATTGCCGGTTACTCGGTCTCTGGGAGGACTGTGCATCATTTCCTCTGCATGATGGAGAGAGGAACAGGGAAGGAGGGTAGGGCTTGAGGTGATGGTAATGAAGTGATGAAGACTCAGTGCCTCCTAGGGAGGTAGGAGGGAAGATAAAAAGATGGTGAGCACAAGACAGCAAGGCAGTGTTTAGGCTGAGGGGGAAGCTGTGTGAGAAGGGTCCCTATTGGGAAGATCTGGGAGGTTGTACCAGCAGAGGCTGAGAGAGATGGCATGTAAGTGCCCCAGAATAGCAGGGCAGCCTATTCCTGACAGCGCTCATGAAAGAACTTTCCAGGTCCTCTGCCTGGAGCTGTACCAGCCTAACTCTGCATTGCAAGGCATCTACTTCTTAGAGACTCATGCATACTGGTATCCAGTGCCCTGTCTCTGGATACTTTCCAAAAGTACTCTATACCTGCACCAGGATTTCATCTGTTTCCTGGTCATTAGCTCTGTGACATGCCAATCCTTTCTTGAAACTCAGGGACACTGTGCTGCCAAAGGGGATATCTTCATCTATCCCTGCTGGTGTGATCCTGAACTTGTAGTAGAGAACTCTTGTCACTGGGACAATCTGTACAGACATCTGCCTCAATGACACATTAGTTCTTGGTCATGAATAATCCAGCATGGGAGTCCAGAAGGAATACTTGACCTTTGCAGCATCCTTGAAGGCAGGTATCACTTTCACTTTATTTTATTTCTATTTTTTATTTAAATTAGAAACAAGCTTGTTTTACATGTCAATCCCAGTTCCCTCTCCCTCCCCTCCTCCCCTGCCCCCCACCCCCCTATCTCCATCCCCTTTCTGTTCCCCAGGGAGGGTGAGGCCTTCCATGGGGGAATCTTCAAAGTCTGTCATATCATTTGGAGCAGGGCCTAGGCCCTCCCCTGTGTGTCTAGGCTGAGAGAGTATCCCTCTATGTGGTATGGGCTCCTAAAGTCCATTCGTATACTAGAGATAAATACTGATTCACTACCAGAGACCCATGGATTGCTGAGGCCTCCCCACTGACACGCACGTTCAGGGGTCTGGATCAGTCCCATGCTGGTTTCCCAGCTCTCAGTTACCTTCATTTTAAAAGATGTCAGTGGGACCAGTCTGTGATCATTTGGTCTCATACCTTAGGCCTGGTAACTGGAGTTTGAGAAGAGGCTGTTCTTTCCTTCTGGATGGGTTTGAAGCAAAAGGAAGATGTTAGTACTCTAATGCCTGTCTTTTTCACTTTTTAGTCCATCTGGGCCCTCGCTTGTGTGACAGTACCACAGTATTCAGATGAAGGGTGAATGTTTCTCCACCACTTCCTTCTTGCTGGAACCATCCTCACAGACCACCCAGAGGGGTGTACCTCACCAACCTCTTAGATGATTGTAAATTCAGTCGGGATGGCAATGAACACAAACTATGGCAAACATAAAGCATACTTTTTAATTGGGTATGGCTGTGCTCACCTGTAATGCCAGCCCTTGGAAGGCTGAAGCAGGAGGATCAGTAGTTTTAGGTCATCTCAGCAAAATAGCTAGTTCAAAGTCAGCCTATGCTGTATGTAACGCTGTCTGGAAAACAAAATAAAACAAATAAACTAAAAATACATCAGAAAGCCAGTAAAAACTCAAAATATGAATTTTATTTTATTTTACTTAAAATACAAATTTTAGCTGGGTGGTGGTGGCACACCTTTTTCCCAGCACTTGGAGGCAGAGGCAGATGGATCTTTGAGTTCGAGGCCAACCTGGTCTACAAAGCAAGTTCCAGGACAGCCAAGGCTACACAGAGAGACCCTGTGTTTAAGATACAAATTTTAATTGTCTTTACTCCATAAACAATACATGTAGCAACCACTTATACAGTGTTTGAGATACACACAATAGGTGTTGCCACCTAGAGATGATTGAAGTACACAGGAGGATACATGAAGGTTAGGTGCAAACACTGTGAAATGTTGTGTAAGAGACTCAAGTATCTGTGAGTTTGCGTGTTCTCACATCCTGGAATAAGGATACTGTGGATACTATGGGACAATTTAATAATAAAATGTAGTGTCTTGCCTTGAAATGTCTGCCTGTTTGATCTTCAGTTGTTCCTCCTCCAAGCTTTGACCCTGGCTCAAAAATTCAGAAATCAGAAAGGATAATATCCCAAGGAGCTTTCATTTTTCAAGCATGAAGTGGGGAGACAGATAGTAACCTACTGTGCGCAGAAACATATGTCATCCCACAGAGGCTCCTGAGGTTCGCCCTTTGTTTGTTCTTGTTCTCTCTGTTATTCATTACACAGTGTCTGTAAGCACCTGCTGTGTGCCGGTGTAGTGAAAGGGAGACAAATGGAGCCCCATCCTGGAGAGGGCAGCTCCTGAGGATGGGCAGACACAACAAGGTGCTTGGGATCTGAGATGTGACCAGAAGCATGTTGTGAGCACTTTAATATCATTGCCTTCTTTCCACGAGCTTCATATACCATCTCTGTGTGCGTTTCCAGGACGCTGCCTAATTTGAGCCTTCATCTCCACCTTGCCACTTGACCTCCGCATCCTTCTTGGCTGCCAGTCTCCTGTTACAGTCCTCCAGGAGCACCCTCCACAGCCCATCCTTATGGAATCAGGTGCGGATTGCTCTGTCTAAACTATGCCAAGGAGCTTTTGAGTAAATTCGGGTCCAGCATCATCTGCAGCTTTTGCAATTCTAGGAGCGATGAATTTCCCATTTATATTAAATATGGAGCCATTCAAATATGGAGGAGGAGAGCCAACACAAATTATAACTGACATGGTTACCGAATCCACAGCTATTGATTCTGACAAGCTGGGCCCATTCACCAAGGTCTCTGCCTGTGAGCATGGAGAGCCAAGCTCACTGTGAGGATGGAAGTGGGGCCAGAGCTGTGAAATCTGGGCAGCTTCAGCGTTTTTGTTTTTGTTTTTCTTTTCTCCTTCAGGAGCTCTTGATCAAAGGCTTTTCAGAAAAGGGTAGGAAAGCAGAAGGAATGCTTAGATACCGCACCCTAAATAGAGAAAGGCTGCCTTGCAAGGAGTTGTTGAAAAACACAACCAGTTACAGCGTGTTTATATGTGAGAAGAGGTTGCCAGTCATTGGTGACAGAATGGGGCAGGCCACAGGCATCCATCCACTCCATAACTAGGAGAGGAGGCTGGCAGCATGAGGCCAGGAGGCAAGAAGCTGGACTTGGTGGGACAGTGAGCAGTTTTCTGTTCAGGGTTACTGACTGTAATGGCCCTTGGCTGCCAGGCATCTTGTCCAAGCACCAGCTCTGATTGGCACTGTATGGACACAGTATGGCACTGCCTCTCCAGCTGTGTCTCCGACTTCTGTCTCTGACCCCATAGTGGCAGCCAGTTAGGGTTGTGTTCAGCAGTTGCATATGGAAAACGTTCTGTCACTTAACCTGTGAGGGTAGGAGTGTGAGAACAGGGCTTTTGCCTGCACACAGAGGGTCCTGACCACAATACATTTATGAAAATTCCTCGGAAGGCCCCAGGCGGAGAATGCCCAGTCTCCATACAGTGACACACTCAAGTTATCTGTGTGATGACCTTTCCTGTCTTGTTTCGTCCATTCATCCTCTAGCCTAGCTTCCTGGACTCACAGTCCCAAGTCTAGACACAAATGTCTATCCAGGCTCTGCTCTTAGAGTAATTCAGGGTAAGACAGCAACATGTCTCATCAGTCCCTGATTAAGTCATGGAGTTCATCTGATGCTATCTATCAAAACCCATCTTCTTGGGCCACTGAGAAGACACAGGGACTTAAGGCACTTACCACCAAGGCTAATGACCTGAGTTTGATCTCTGGGACCCACATGGTCGAAGAAAAGAGCTGACTCCCACAAGTTGCCTTCTGATCCCTCTGTGTGCGTGCTATGGTACACATGAATCTGTTCCCTTCAGAGCCAATTTTATTTCTATCCCGGTACCTCCAAACATCTCACAACACATGTTCTGTGTCCTCCCATAACACCTTGCTGTGCACTCGGTCCCTTCCATCAGAAACATTGCCTCCTAATGGGAAGCTCGTTATGACCTAGGAAGCTGACAAGGCTCAGGAAGTAAACAGAATTTAGATGTCTGAGGACCACTGCCATTTTTGAAAGTCACAAGATTCACCAGGTCCCTTCTCAAGGTTATGGAAGCAGTAACAGTTTGTCTCTTAAAGTCAGGCAAGGAGCTCCAGGATGCACCAGTGCTGGGCTTTTTGGTAATTTATCTTTGGGTAACCCATACTCAAGTAACCTTAATAAATTCACTGGTTCTTCAAGTTAGCCTGGGGTGGTATAGTCTCATTGGTCTGTCTTCAGTGCCACAATTGGCTCGAATAGATGCTTGTCCATGTCTTTTCAGGAAAAGTCCCATGAAACACATCATTCTGGCCCCTGCTAATGTACCGTCACCACACAGAAGCCCTATGTTAGTCAGACTTTCTGTCATGCTGTGACAGAAAGCTTTACATAACAAAGCAGGGGAGTGGTGAGGGGAGTGGGGGGAGGTGGGGCTTATTCTAGTTTGTGGTTTCAGACCAGAGCTTGGGCCCTGCTAACTCTGGGCTCATAGTGAAGAAGAATGTCACAATGGTAGGACTGTGTGTGGAAGAGGAGTCTGCTTACTGCATGGCAAATAGGAAGCAGAAGGAATACAAGGAGAGCCTGTGGCACAATATAGTCCCCAAGGATCGGCACCCGGCAGACCTATTTCGTATAGCTAGTTTCCACCTCCTAAAGTTTCCAGACCCTTCCAAAATAGCATGATTCACTGGAGACCAAACATTTAACACATGGGCCCATGGGAGACATTTTATATTTAAGCCATAGCAAGCTCTTGCTGATCAGCAAATGTGAACATCTTTATTCCCAACTCCAGACAGCATTCCTTTCCTTAGCGTGCTCATCTGCCTCAGTGCTAACCATGAGTGTCATCCCTGGATGATGGAGAAGGGACTAGAGTTTGCTTCCCTGGATGTTCCAGCGCTTAGTGCTTTGCCTGGCCCCACAGAGATGCAGGTAGCCCCTGCCCTGTCCCATCCACCATGACCATGAAGGAGGTGTAAAACTGAGGGATCATCTGATGAGAAGCCTCCAAAAACTGATTGCTAACTCCTGATGAGGCTGGCACTGCCCCACTCTCTTGTTTCTCAAGTGTGCTAACTCAATATATTGGTTACTTTTCTATTGCTGGTATAAAACACCATTGCCAAAGGCAACTTAAAGAAGAGAGGGTGTATTTTAGCTAGTGGTACTAGAGAGCTAAGAGTCCATCATGGTAGGAGGCATGGTAGAAGGGAGCAGGAAGTTGCCAGCCAGCCTCATCAAATGCAAGCAAGAAACAGAGAGAGGGAACTGGAAACTGCACAAGGCTTTTAATCTCAGTGCTGCCCCCGCCATGTCCCCTGCAAGACTGTGCCAGTGAAACCTTCCTGAACAGTACCACCAACTAGGAGGCAAGTGTTCAAATACCAGAGCCTATGAGAGGCATTTCTCATTCAGGCCACCATAGTCAATGTTCCATCTCCAAGACAAAATACTTGAAGTGACCATCTTAAAAGGAAGAAAGGGTTATTTTAGTTCATGGCTTAGGTACATGATCTCGTAGTTCAGTAGCCTTGAATCTTCAACAGTGCAGAACATCATGGCAGGAAAGGACAGCAGAGGCCACCACCTTCAGGTGGCCAGGAGTCTGGCAGGAACCAAGTTGCAATATTCCCTTTAAAAGTTTGCCCAGTTTTGGGAAGCATAGCAGGAAGGCCCTTGAGCCCACAGATCTCCAGAGAAAGCAGGAATTTTAAGCACACAAGGTTGTCTTTCCAATGGGGAAGACGAAAAACCTGTTCTTCCATCCAGACAGCTGAGAATGGGAGTGAATAACTGCTTGGTGTTCAGTCTGCATTTTCTTTTGGGCCAGGCCATATCAAGATGCTACAACCAGGACCCGAAGTGGCTAATAGTCCAAGTGACCTCTACTCTATCTGTATAACTGAGACCAGGCCAGACCCTTAGGCCCTTGAGCTCGTACAGGTAGCTTGTCTCTAGAACCCATCTTCTTGGGAGAAATGACATGTACCCTGAGTTGAATTTCAATGTAATTATGCTTCCTTGTGTGCTGGGGATTGTATTGTACCAGCAACTTTCCCTCCCCCCAGTTATACTGGGCTTCAATACATTGATCTAGGTTGATGCAGTCAGTCTGAACTGGGTTTTTATTTTTATCTTTGTTGGGTTCACTTCCCTGCATGACGTCTGCAGGAACCCCTTCATCCAGTGACCTAACTTCCTTATATTAGTCCCCACTTTCTAAAAGATCCACTCTCCTCAAAGTAGCACCAAGCAGGCTGAGCGCCAAGCATCAGTATGCAGGCCTTTGTGAAACACGTATAATCTAAACCAAACATTGAGATAAAACTGAAATCTGATCTATATAGAGGGGCATGTTTAAAGATACTGGGTGACAAGTCCATTTTAATACTTTGGGAAATTAAAGATGTCATGGTTATGGGTTAGATTTGACCCACAGCCCTCTGCTGGTAAACTTTATTGTGGTGTTTTGCAGGGTTCCTGTAAAGTCTGACCTGTCTTACGCACTGGGTTGCTCAGTGATCACACACTTTTAGGTCAATGAGAGCTGGGAGGGAATCTGACTGATTAATTTTCCACCATTTGTAGATACATACATCTGAGATGCCAAAGAAGGTGCTGTAAACCTGTCCTGGATAATTAACATTTTTGAGAAGCAACCCTGTTCTATACTTAATATCCAAGAAGGTAGAATGTAGCAAGAGTGGCTGTAAATAAAAGAGATGGAAAGCCTGCTTGCCTTTTCCAGATTCGTTATGGCGGATCGTAGCTAATTAATTCATAATGCTATTGAACTGATACCGTGTCATTCATGTTCATGCAAATTGCCTCATAACTCATGTTAAAAGACAAACAGTGAGCAGGCTGAACCCTCAGGAAAGCGGCTGTTCAGAGAAGACAAAGTAAAACGGGTATGGATTCATGCTTCCACAGATAATGTTGTGGTGTGGATGGTTCCATTGGACAATCCTCCAGTTGATAAATTGGTCATAAAAACTAAAAGTCCACTATGCAGTAAGTGAGTGGGTATGGATTATCTCTACCCTGTGTTTAAAAGTGGCTTTCTGGAGTAAGTTAACAGGTTTTTCATTCCCCACCTGAGTCAGGTAGAGTATTACAGGGAAACCCTGCTCTCTGACCTGGCTGTTAGTGTTATCCATGCTGGAGTGATTCCTGGCCCAGCCCCAATGAGGGGTGAAGATTTCTTCTCTTAGCTGGACCATTGCTTTCTGAGATAGCCCTCTCCTGCACCCTCCCCAGGCTCAGAAGTCATTTAATAATCTATTCATTTGCTGTTTATTCAGCTGCGTGCTGTTGTGGAAACACATGGTGAAGAAAATGGGTGAGGTGAACAGAGCTCTGATGGAGTTCCTCACAATCAAACAGTTGAGCACTTTCTTTGTTCTGGAGTTCGGAGGGTGGGTAGGAGTCACACTTATAATCATTACAGTGCTAATCTGGCTGCAGCAGACTCCCTGAGCCTCGTGGCTGTTGCCCAGAAGACTGCAAAGAAATAAACACCATTGACTCAAATTGTGATGAACACTCATTAAATGAAAAAAACAAAACAAAACAAAACAAAAAAGAATGGACAATTGAGAGTGAAATGGGCCATAGAGCATGAGAAGACCAGTTTCAGTTGTCAATGGGAAGCTCTGAGGGGTACTGGAATTAAGCCTGAGAACCTTGCAGCAAAAGGAGCCCAATTGTGTGATGCCCAAGATTGGAGGAGGAACAGCTGGACAAAGTCCCTGAGACTGGGCTGAGTTTGGGATGCCAGGAGGGCAGAGTGTGCCCGGGAACACTAGGGTGCAGTGGGCAAGTACTAAAGATTCAGAGTGGTAAGCAGGGCAGTGGGCCACTAGTGGGCCAGCTAGAATCCTAGGCCACTTTCCTCTATGAGTTACAGAGACCATGGCTTCCTTCCTTCCTGCTTTTTTTTTTTTAAGTAAAAGATTTATTTATTTTTATTTTATGTGTATGGGTGTTTTGCCTGCTTGTATGTCTGTGTACCATATGCATGCAATACCCACACTAGCAAGAAAAGAGCATCAGATCCCTGGAACTGGAGTTACAGATGGTTGTGAGCCACCACATGGGAATCGAACCTGGGACCCTTGGAAGAGCAGAAAGTGCTCTTAACTGCTGACTCATCTCTTGAGACCCCTATTCTGTCTTTCTTATGTTGTCAAATTGAAAGCAAATAAGACTGGCTTTCTTTTGTCATGTCTAAAAAGGAGATCAATTTATTTATTTGTTTTCAATTTCAATAACAATAACAGTCTTAAAAATGTCAGATAGTATAGAAAAATATAGAAAAGAGAGTAGAGTATTTGTTGATAGTCTACTGTGCAAAGATAGCCACTGTGAACATTTTATGGGCACCTCAATAGCCTGTTTTGTTTGTGAAGGCAAGATATACTTGACAAACTGTTGTGGTGGTGCATGCCAACAATGTGAGCATGTGGGGAGTGCAAGCAGAGGGAGCTCACATTTAGGTCCACCCTAAACTACATAACAGGGCTCTGTCTCAAGCAAAGCAGAACTGGTTCAATGGCTCAGCAGGTAAGCAAGTAAGGTGGCTCACTTGATGCCAAACTTGATGACCTAGTGACCTGCCTGGTGGAGAGAGGGAGCTGCCACTTAAGAGTTGTCCTCTGACTTCCGCACATGTATTGTGGCATGTACACACTAGCTCATACATGTGCAAGTGCACATAAATAAGCAAAATGTAAGAAAACATTAAAAACAGTATTTATCATGCCATTCTATGTTAAAATTTTAAATGATGGCAAAGTCATTTTATGAACACACTCCAATTTAACCATCTCTACATAGTAGACATTCCCCCATTCTAAACATTACTATGTTGAACATTTTGAACGTTCATCTCTATACACTTGTCTGGTGATTTATGTCAAACACATCCTTACAACAGGAGTGGCTGGGTCAAAGACTTTGAGCTGTGAATGAAAATCCTAAAACCATCTAAAGAACTCATGGGGCCTTGTGGGACAGATGGAGAGGGATTTTTTTCGTCTCCCAGTAGTAAGTCAGGGCTCTAGGGACAACTCCCTGTTGTCCAGCATTCAACCACCTCGGTCAGAGCCCAGGACTCTTTGTGGCCATGTCACCAGCAAGTCAGACCATGTCCTCTTGGATCTGAGTTGTTTCAAAAATGCACAAGCTGAAAAATGATTGGATATTAGGCCTCATTATGAGACAAAGAAAACTATGGGAGAAGATAGTTTGGTGTGAGAAGTCCCCTCTAAGAAGTCCTCAGCAGACAGGACAGTGAAACCTGACCTCTGCAACTTTAGATGTCCACTCTCTTTCCTGAAAGAGATTTCCCAAGAATGCCCACCTTTTCCAGGTCATTCTAGGTAGCACTTCTCCATGCAGGAACTCACAAAGGACTGTACATATCCCTAGATGTACCTACCCAGGGCTGAGATGTCCTAGGCAAACATCTGTTTCCACTGTAATCTGTGGCACTGTTGCCTTCTTTCAGACCCTGTGATGTGTCTCTTGTGCTCTCTCCCACTCACAGAGCCTTCCCTGGGTCTCGGGTTCTGCCTTCCATCAGAGGTACAGTACTTCAGGGATCCCAAGAGGCAGAGTAAGCATTTACTGATTTTTTTTTCCCACCAGTATGCACTTCCTGGGATCGTCAATATGTGTGAAGTACCCACGGTGGATTAACTAGAAGGGTCTCAGCTGTTCTTACAGAACTGTGGGCAGAGCAATACTTGTGTAGAGGAAACAAAAGCATACAAGAGTCTATCTGTTACCCTAAGGAGTTGATTTAGTGGAGAAAACAGAGGAGAATACAAAAGTGCCAGAACCCAAATGAGAGTGTCAGCCATTCATCTTCCAGGAGTGCAGAGGAGGGAGATGGGGAATAACAAATGACAGAGAAAAATACTAATTGACATACACCAGATTCACCAGAGACTGCATGGCGCTTTCCTCTTTTTGTTAGCTCTACACACCTCAGAAGCTCCTTTTGAACATGGGAAAACTGATTAAGGAGACAGAAAATAAGGGAAAGTAGATGGAGGATATGGAGCTTGTGTAGGAGCTAGGCCCAAAGACCAATGGTAAAGGACCATCAGAGGCCTAGGGTGGATGCAAAGTTTCGGTCTGTGTGCAGAGTCCCCAGAACCAGTCCACCCTCATGACTTTTACCATTCCCATCCCTCTAGCACTAACATCATCAGGGCAAACCATCAGTTATTCAGACTGGAATTGGACAAATTTAATTGCAAAGAATTAAATAAGTTGTAGATCAATACTTTCTGAATGATCAATTAATCATTCCCCATAATTAAAACAACCAAAGCTTAATACCATTCAGTTATATTTTATTGTGCAGATTTCAACTTCAGAGCTTTTGGGCGATTGTATTGATTGTGGCTATACTTAATGCACCTGGCAATCAGAGAGTTGATACATCAGCATACCTTGTTATAGGATACCTGGTTTAATGAACATGACCTCAAATAAGAAGGCAGTTTGGGCTCCTTTCAAGATGTTGGGAGCTGGACATTGGACACAGCATGGTTCCACATGCTCTACCAAGTTCCCATTTTAGTGAAGAAGATTCTACGAAAAATAGGCTAGGCGACTGGGTTTACAGATTTTCATTTTAACTTTCATTTTTGTCACACATGTTTTACAACTTAACTTATGCCTGGAATGTTTAGCAAATTGTTCATAGGATTCCAGGATGAAAGGGCCTTTGGCTACACATGGCCACTCCCTTCATTCTAACATTGAGCATCAAATTAAACACCAAGCACTTTGCAACCTGCTTTGCCAAGTCCATCAACTCTGAAATACATACAAATAAGCTATAACTGGATGATGATCCGACAGCAGCCAGGCTGGGTGAGTGGTGGTTGAATTTAATTTTCGTTTGTTTTACCTAGGCATCATTATCATAGGAAAATGATGATTTACGACTGTGTGTGCAGATCCTGGATGTGTGTGAGCTCCTTTTGCTTTTCTTCCCCTTGCTCCATTTCTGCAGGAACTATGGTTTGAGACTTAATTCCCAGTGTAATAGAGTTGAAGTATAGCAGCCTGTCTGAGAGGTGATTAAGCCTGTATGACATATCAAAACTTTTCTCAGAGTGCCTCCTCTGCTCTTGCCTCTAGATTGGTGGTGATAAGAGCAGCTTGTTTCATCGAGGGGAGGGTAGAGATCTCCCCAGAATGCCTCTTCTTCACACACTCCTGCTCTCTTTCCCACATTCCTCTTCCATGTAAAGACAATCACCACACTATGACCAGAAAGCTTAGATTTTCAACCTCTAACAGTGCAAGCTGAACCTCTTTATAAAGTTCCCAGTCTCAGATTTTTGTAATAGTAACACAACAACAATAATAAAAGTTGTGTCTAGGAATATCTTGGAGAGTTGGGGAGCCTGAACCTCCCTGAGAGAAGGGAGTTGGCTGAATTCCTCTCTGGAAATCTGGGATTTTAGGCATGGGAGTTTCAGGATCTCAGCCTCTTCTGAGTTACAGGCAAAGCTTCCATAGACTTTTGCAGTTGAGACTGGGCTGAGTGTGTCTACAAGTTTAAGCTTGAGAAAAAGATGAAGGAGGGTACAGAGCTCTGACCCCTCCGGATGGGCAGACAGAGTCAGGAAGGGGAACATTTTCCCATCACTCTCTGGCCTCTATAAGGTTGCTGGGGGGGGGGCGAGTATCAGAGGTACACCCTTCCATTTACCCCACCCCTGGGCATGTTAAATTTGCCTTCAAAACACCATCTGAGAACCATCTTTCCCAGACTATTCCCATTCTACACAAAGATGGTCATTCAGCCAGGCCGTGGTGGTGCACATCTTTAATCCCAGCACTCAGGAGGCAGAGGCAGAGGCAGATGGATCTCTGTGAGTTTGAAGTCAGCCTGGTCTCCAGAGTGAGTTCCAGGACAGGTTCCAAAGCTACAGAGAAACCCTTGGATATGTTATGTATTTTCCCACCCACCTTTCTCAGCTAGAATGCAAAGCCAATGCTACACCCAATTTGTCACTATCTATATTGCTTTATCCCCAAGGACAGGCACATACATTGCGTAAAGAGGCCACTATACCCAGCCTATGGAATGAATGAAGAAATCTATATTTCCAAATGAGGGAACTGATGTGGAGGGGTTGAGTGACACACTCGAGTGACTCGTGCAGCAGGTGATGGAGTCTGCCTCAGATAGAGGCAGCCTGACTCAGGAGCCCAGGCTCCTAGCAAGCCTTCTGTACAAATGAGATCCATTAACCGGATGAATTTTTCAGGGGACACATCATGCAATTTAGGTGTTAAAATGGGGGCGTTTGTGGTGCTCTTGCTGTAGCTTGCTTGGCAAGAGATGGATATGTGGCTGATAGGGGAAACTGATATGATTTCAACAAAGCCCGCAAATTAATCATACTTAATGAATGTGACTAATGCGTTAAAGGAAGGAACGATTAAAATATTAGCACGTTTGAACTCCTCCTCCCTGGATAATTTCTTCTCCTCCCTAGGGTTACCATATTTCAAAGAGGTAGGGGCAGCGAATTACGGAAATGGAGCTTATGGAACAGAAATGCATTTTAAATGGCTTACATTGGGAACATTCTGTGCTGTTCTCAAGTGGCTGTCAGTCTTCACATCTCACTGCTCAAGCGAGAGACGTGGGCTGGGGGGTGGGGTGGGGCGCGGAGGCTGAAGCTGTCACATAGCTGGAGACTGGAGCTGGGAAAGCAGGCATTTCCCTGGGTAATGGTGTGGAACCAGGAGACAGGCGTGGGACCCCATCACAAGGAGGCAGTTGCCATTCTGTGTAGGCTCAAGGTGACATGAAAATGGCTAAGGAGGAATGGCCCCCCCAGGGTGGGCCTCACAGGCTCGCCATGTTATGCAGGCCCACAGACAGAAATGTCGAGTTACCAATAAGGGGACACCAGAGGAGAATCCTAACAGTGACCTTAGAACTCACCACCCCACCCATACCCATCAGCTACATAGAAGCTTCTCGGAACTCACCTCATGGTCTTGGGACCAGGTCAGTCCACTACCTGTTGGTGTTTTCCTCTTTAGGGCAGTGTGTCTAACTTTCTCATAGGACAGTGCCAGCCTGAGATCCCACATTCACACGCCTCAGTGAATAGGCAGGAAATGACTGAATAAAATGGCCACAATGGGAAAGGACTCAGACCAGCAAGCCAGTGTCTTCTGACTAATGGCACCCCAGGCCTTTCTCTAGGTGAGGATCCAGGCTCAGTGTGACTAGACTTCGAGATTTTGAAGGCAGGACAAATGTGTGTTAGCTTCATACCACTGCTTCAGTTAAGACCATGGTGCAGAACAGCACGAGTTCTTTGTTTTATGATTGTGGTCAAATCCTGATATATGTCTGCGGGGCTGAGTTTCTGCTGGCAGCTGGAGTGGAGCCATTGTTCCCATGCCTTTCTAGACTTAACTTTTACACTTCCCAGTCTTCCTCCAAACATGTTTACATTTTTTCAAGGTACATTGACTTATTGGATGTGATGCAAATGCGTATCCCTGCATTGTCATCCAGGTCATAGGACAATTTACAGGGATTTCTTTCCCCTTCTTCCCTCCCTCCCTTCTTCCCTCCCTCCCTTCTTCCCTCCCTCTCTCCCTCCTCCCTCCCTCCCCTCCCTCCCTCCTCCCTCCCTCCTCCCCCCTCCCTCCCTCCCTCCCTCCCCCCTCCCCTCTCTCCCTCCCCCCTCCTCCCTCCCCCCCTCCCTCCCTCCCCCCTTTCTTTCTTTCTTTCTTTCTTTCTTTCTTTCTTTCTTTCTCTCTTTCTGCCATGAGGGTCCTGGGGATTGAACTCAAGTCCTTAGGCTTGTGGGCAATAGTCTTTTCCCACTGAGGCATCTTGTTGTCCCCTCCAACCATTTTTAAAGCCAGCAGCTTAGAGTCTCTCTCCTCTTTGAATTTCTGCTTTTTTTCTTAAAATAAATCTATGATTACATTGGCTCAGAGACTATCCATCGTCATCTCCTTGTCTCAAGCTTTTAATCATGTATGTCTACAGAGCCCCTTTGCCTCAGAAGTAACAACCGACATAGTCTCAGGTTCCAGGGACTAGGGTTGGGCACTTGAGGATGGGCCTGTGGGAAACTCTATGAGCAAAAGTAATTTTGAGAGGGGAGGGTGTTATGTATGATTCTTCCTGCCAGCCTGGTCCCACAGCCACGTCAACCCCAAATGAAAACACAGAGACTTATATTAATTGTAATATTGTTGGCCGATGATGATGGCTTCTTATTGGCTAGCTCTGTCTTAATTATTAACTCATTTCTATCAGTCTATGTATTGCCACGAGGCTGTCGCTTACCTGCTAATGCCTAGCATGGTGTTTATTACTCCTTTGGCAGCATTGTGACTCTCTCTGGCGGGCTCTCCTGCCTACCTTCTCCAGACTTCTCCTCTTCTCCCAGTCCCGCCTATCTTCCTGCCTCATTGGCCATTGATCCAACACTGTTTTATTCATCAACCAATAAGAGAAACATATACAAAAGGAGATCCCCCACCAGAAGTGTTTATTTCAACTTAGCGCTTAGGGTTCATCATGAAGGTGAGAGACCAGGAGTTAGATGTACTCTCTGGTAGGCAGACAGATTGGGAGAGCGGTCATTGCTAGGTAATAAAGGTATTAATTTCCAATATGGCTGGTTTCTTCCTCACACTCATGTCTTGAGACAAAAAAGCCTGGCAGCTAGTCCCACCAGCTTGCCTCCTGCTGATGGACTGGCTCAACAAGTTCAAGGCCTGTTCAGGGCCTGCCATACTGCAGATCTGGGCCAACCAATCACCCCGGCTTTCTTCCAAATAACCAAACCTAAATTAAGGGAAGAAAACCTTCAGAGGCTTTAAGATCCCCAAGACCTCAGAGGAGGATCTTTCTGAGTCCCCAGTCTGCTTCTCAGAAGGTCTTTCTCTCAGTATGTCTGTTGTGTGGACGTCTCCTCACCTCCAGTAATGGCTGGCTCTGTCTACAGTGCTCCAGGTTTCTCTGCAATTACCTGTTGCACTTCAGATCGCTTCTGTCTTTCAGTTCTGTAATAGGCAGAGAAAATGAACTCCATCAAGACCCCAGCCCTCTGTCAAAGAGAACTCAGGGCAGGAACTCAAGACAGGAATCTGGAGGCAGGATCTAAAGCAGAGACCTTGGAGGATCACTGCTTCCTGACTTTGTCCATGATTTGCTCAGCCTACCTTTTAATATAACTCAGCACCACCTGCCCCAGGGGAAGCACCACCCAGAATTGCCTGGGTCTTTCCACAATAATTGTTGATCTAGAAAATGCCCTCTCCCCCCCATAAGGCTGCCTACAGACCAGTTTGATGAAAGTATTTTCTCAGCTGAGCTTTCCTTTCCCCAGATGACTTTAGCTTTGTCAAGTTGGCACAATACTAACCAGCACAGGGCTTATTTATCTGCCATACTCATATGCCATATCTATGTGGTGATATCATGTGTTGTAAATGCTGGCATCTTGGAAGCTCCATGTGTCTAAAAGGAGGTGAGAGGAGAGAGACTGGGCCTCCAGTCTGACTTCTGAGTTAAATAAATCATCCATTGATTTATAGAAAGCCTCCTGCACCTTCCTCCTCTTTGCCTTTGTTCACACATACACTTTGCCATAGAGACTTCTAGACTACTGAATGGCTTCAGAAGTAGACTTCTAGACTACTATCCAGAGGCTGGATAGTCAGAGACCTAGGTTAGAACCAAACATGATTGGCAGAAAAAAGTCAATAAAATGATTCCTAATGATATCTTACTATACCTTTAGACCAGATCTTAGTATAATTATCATCAGAGAGACTTCATCCAGCAACTGGTGCAGGAAGATGCAGAGACCCATAGAACATTAGGTAGAGCTAGGTTTCCATTTGAAGCCTGCTCTTTTCTGAAGGGAAATAAAGGAGGAGTGGATCTGGGGGACAGGGGAGATAGGGGATAGGAACTGTGAAGAGAAGAGGGAGGGTAAACTGAGATATGAGAGAAGAATAGATAGATAGATAGATAGATAGATAGATAGATAGATAGATAGACAAATTGAATAGACCTATAACTGCTAGTGAAATAAATAGTCATCAAAACTCTCGGTCTTAGTTAGTCTTTTATTGTTGTGAAGAGACACCATGGCCACAGCAAGTTTTTAATTTAATTTTTTTTATTGATTCTTTGTGAATTTCATATCATGCACCCCAATCCTGCTCATCTCCCAGTCCTTCTATATCTGCCACTTACTCTTGTAGTGCATCCCCCAAAGGAAAGCTAAAGCATAAAAATAAGATAAAAATAAAATAGAATAAATAAAAAAGGAAAAACACTTTGCTCTTCCTTCTTTCCAGCCTCTCCATTTCCTCTTCATTCATCTTAGTGACACTGAGAGCTACTGTGTATCATGCACACCTCTTCTTTCAAACAACATTACTTGCAAATGTTCATTGTGTAATGAGTAGTTGGCCAGGTTCAAGGCCTCTGACTTTGGTACAACATCAAAACTGGACCCTCATGGACATCCCTTTCTGGTATCCTACTGTTGCCCCTACTCATGGAGATCCTGCTACCATGGTCCCACAGGATCAATCCTTTCAAATACTCTAGTATATCATAGATGGGGTAAATGGGTGTGCCAACTCCAAGCACTGGATGTGTACCTGGGTGGCAGCTGAGTTGATCTGACAGGGTTGCTGGGACCACTCCTCTCAATGAGGAGTGGAGTCAGCTCTCATAGGCCCATGGTGAGGGGTGGGGTGAGCTTTTCCAAGTGTGTGTGTGTGTGTGTGTGTGGCAGCTCTCCTATTAGGGTCAGGGCCAGCTTTCTCTTGCCAGGGTCTGGCCCTGTGCATTTGCATTGCCTTCAGTGGTATCTGGAGTCTTGGACATTGATGCAGACCCCGACTGCAGTGGGGCCATGGACCCAGATATGGTCTTCGGTAGCAGTTTTGGTCAGTTTGGCCACAGATGGTAGTACAGGCCACTGAGACTGGCATGGTCCCAGCAGCAACATGTCCCTCAGACTCCAGCAGGGACACAGGTGGTAGCCTAAGGTCCAGGGTTTCTTGTGGCCTTAGGTGGCTATATAGGCCATGGATATCACCACAGAGTCAGGTTACAGTAGAACCTCAGACCAAGTCATGGCCCTTGGTAGCGTTTCAGGCCTGGTTGTCACCATGGCCCAAGGTGGCTAGCTGTACATGCCACATAGATCAGCAATGCCTTAGCTGCAAGGTAGCCCTTGGACAACAGCATGATCCCAGGCAGTGGCTCAAATCGTAGGTATCTGCCTGGCTTTCTTATAGTACCAGGAGCCATGGATATCAACACAGGCCATGGCTGCCACTGGGCCATGGACCTAGACATAGTCCCAGGCTACAGCTCAAGCCCAGGCATCACCCCTGGGTTGCTGGGCAGGGCACTCAGATCTGCAAGGCTACAGTGGTCACATGACCTTCAAAGACCAACATGGCCTTATGTTTCAATCCAGAGCCTGGGTTTCTGAACTGTTCTCAATGGTGACAGGAGCCACAGACATCAGCACAGTCCCTGCTTCAGTAGGGTCATGAATCTCTCATGGCTCTCAGCTGTAGCCCAGGCCCAGACATCTCATGGACCTGGGTAGCAGTACTATTTTCCTGGTTCTCTAAGACTCTGGAAGCAGCAAGACACTGGGGCACCAACATGGCCTCAGGTGTGGGCACATAATGCATAGCCTTCATTGGTCATAGGAGCCACTGACACTGACTCACACCCAGGTTGCCATAGGAACTTTGATCCAGACATGGCCCTGGCAGCCACTCAGGCCATTTGTCACTATGGTCTTTGGTGACAGAGGAGGTGACCACAGCAATTCTTATAAAGGAAAATATTTAATTGGGGCTGCCTTACAATTCAGAGGTTTAGTCCATTATTATGGCAGGAAACATGTCAGCCAATAGGCAGACATGATGCTGGAGAAGGAACTAGGAGTTCTACATCTTGATCTGCAATCAATACTTCTATATCCTCTCTCCCAGATTTCCCCTTATATTTATTCTCTGTCTGCCACACCCCCTGCTACCTATCCTTTCTTCTGCCTTGCTATTGGTCATTCAGCTCTTTATTATAGGGTGTTTTAGACAGGCAAAACAACACAGTTTCACAGAGTTGAACAAATGCAACATAAAGAATGCAATGCATCTTTGCCCCATTAAACAAGTTTCCACAGCACAAACAAATATAACACAGCTTAAAATAATATTCTACAACTCAACATTTATCACTCTGCACAAATCTTAAATCTAAGTGGATCAAAGACCTGAACATAAAATCAGACACACTGAACCTGATAGAAGAGAAAGTGGGGAACAGCCATGAATGCATTGGCACAGGAGACAACCTTCTGAAATAGCATAGGCACTAAAATGAACAGTTAATAAATGGGACTTCATGAAACTGAGAAGCTTCTGTAAGGCAACAGACACCCCAAAATATATAAAGAACTCAAGAAACTAGATATTTTAAAACAAAATAATTCAGCTAAAAATTGGGGCACACATCTAAACAAAGAATTCTCAATAGAGGAATCTCAAGTAGCCAAGAAGCACTTAAAGAAATGTTCAACATCCTTAGCCATAGGGAAATGCAAATCAAAATTATTTTGGGATTCCACCTTACACCTGATAGAATGGCTGAGATCAGTAACACAAGTGACAGCTCATGCTGGAGAGGATGTGGAGCAAGGGGAACACTCTTCTATTGCTGGTGGGAATGCAAACTTGTACAGTCACTATGGAAATTAATATGGCAGTTCCCCAGAAAACTGGGAAAGGATTTACCACTGTTGGGCATATACCCAAATGATGCTCCATCCTACCACAAGATCATTTACTAAACTGTGTTCAGTGTTGCTTTATTCACAATAGCCAGAAATTGGAAACAACATAGATGTCCCTCGGTTGAAGAATAGTTAAAGAAATTGTGGTACATTTACACAATGGTATATTATTCAGCCTTAAAAAATGACATCCTAAAATTTGCAGGCAAAATGGATGGAACTAGAAAAAATCATCCTGAGTAAAATAATAACCCAAATCCAGTATGATAAATATGTTATGTATAATATGAATATATAATATGAATATATAAATAAATATATATTCACTTATAGGTGGCTATTAGCTGTTAAGTAAATGATAGTAGAGCTACAATCCACAGAACCAGAGAGGTCAGGTAAAGAAGAGGACTATAGGGGGAAAGCAATGATCTCCCTGGGAAGGGGGAAGAAAATAGAATCTGTGGGTGGAATGAGGGCAGGTGGGGATAGGAGCAGGAGGGATAAGGTTGGGAGAGGCAAGGAGGGCCAGAATGTAGGGAGAGAGCTGGAATTTGGGTGCTTTTGGACAGCAGTGTGGAAACTTAGTGCAGTGGAAACTCCTTGGAATCTATGAGGCTCATCCTAGTGAGGACTCCTAGTCATGGAGGATAAGGAGTCTGAACTGGACATCTTTTATAGGCAGGCAAGTTTTCCAAAATGGTGGAACTGGGTTGCATTGGGTTGAGTTGTTGACTGAGGAGTTCCCATAGAGATCCATAAATAACTCAGGCTGTTGCTAGGACAAAAGGTAACTCTTTGAAAACTGACAGTGGGCCCCCATTGCCGAGGACAGCATCCACACAGCTCATTGAATGTAGAGAAGTGGGCATGGAGACTTTATCCCTGAATTCTAGTCTCTTTGGGGTGGGAAGGTACTCTGCAGGCTAGGAAAGAGAAACATGGCACAAAATCCTTCACTTACAATCTGTCCTGCTTGAAACATGTGCTGGGGCAATGGTGGCACAGAACATGTAGGAGTGGCCAATCAATGTTTGATTTAACTTGGTGCTCAATCCATGAGAGGGAGCCCATGCCCTACACTGCCAGAATGGCCAGGAAATAGAGACTGGACAGGCCAGAGACTTAGTGAAGAACCAAACAAGACTGGCAAAACAACAACAACAAATAGATAAGTTAATGAAATGATTCCTAATGGTATGTGTTATGGCTCTTAAGTTGGTTTCCTTATGAGACTCCTAACAGTGGGAGTGGGTGTATCTCTAACTGTTTTGCCTGCTCTTGAGACCCTGATGGGGAATGTTCTTCTTTGTATATGTTTCTCTTATTGGTTAATGAATAAAACACTAATTGGCCAGGCAGGATAATAGGTAGGACTAGGAGACAAGGAAAATTCTGGGAAGTGTAGGCAGAGAGGAGTTGTCATGTGATCCAAGGAAGTGACATAACTGGGCAAAAACTGCATATAAGTAGGGACAAACAGGAAATCTCTCTCTTCTCTAACGAGAAGCTGAATAGTCGAGATGTAGGACTCCAGAGGAGTAAGAGGTTCCCGAACCTTTCTCCAGTAAGATAAGACCATGTGGAAATACTTAGATTGATAGAAATTGGTTAATAATTAAGACAGAGCTAGCCAGTAAGAAACCATAGCCAACAGCCAACAGCTTTATAATTAATATAAGTCTTGTGTGTTCATTTGGTGTTGACGTGGCTATGGGACCAGGCTGGTGGGAAGAATTCATGTTACAAGACCCTTTTCCTTCTATTGTGTTGCCTTGTCCAGCCCCATGTAAGGGCTTTTGTCTTGTCTTATTGTATTTGTTCTGTTTGACCACACTCTCTTAGAGGCCTTCTCTTTTCTGTAGAGGAATAATCTGGGGGAGGGGGTGCAGTGAATCCAGGGAAGTACAGAGAGGTAGGGCAGAGCTAGGAGGAGTGGAGAGAGGGGAAACTGTGGTATGAGAGAAGAATCCATTTTTTAAAAAAGCTAGCAACTGCCAAGAGAGGTGAGGTCACTAGTGCAGGATGCCTGCTGCTCCTAGGTGCTAGCTCCTTACTCACTAGAGGACAGATATTCAGCTCTACTCTTCTTTCTGCTATGACACTAGACTAGAACCTAGTCAAATATGTGCTTTCACTTGTCAGAAATATGTCTTGGTGTCGGTAATTCATCTTTATGTCTCTTTTACTCATCTATAAAATGGGGACACGTTCACAGCGTTTACTGTGTGACAGACAGTATATATTGGTTAATACTTTATTTATTTATTTACTGGGGATTTATTATATAGCATAATACATGCTAGGCAAAATGCTCATTGATCACCATTCAAAGCTCTCATTTTTGCTTTTTGTTTTAAACTGGATCTCATTGAGTTGTTCAGTAAGACTCAACTTGAACTTGTGACCCTTTTGCCCCATCTTCTGAGTTAATCAATCTTTGCCACACATTCTATTTATCATCTATCTATCTATCTATCTATCTATCTATCTATCTATCTATCTACCTACCTACCATCTATGGAAAGGTTTATTTTGGTTTATGTTTCCAGAAGAATAAAAATCCATTACAGCCCCCAAGGCATGGCTGCAGGCCAGCATGGTGGCTGATATATGAATCTGAGACCCCAGGTTGTTTATTTTTTGAAATGTTTTTTCTCTGTGTTGGCCAGACTGGTCTTGGAGTTTCAACACTCCTGCTTCTACTACTGAAGTGCTGAGATTACAGGTGTGCCCCATTAGATGTGGCTTTTATTAGTCATTGAAAGAATTTGGGGGCTGATGGCACCCCCATATTATAGAAGAAAGACTGAGGTACAACAGAGTTTATAGAGCTGGCTTCAGGGCATGGCTCAGGAGCAGTGAAACTGGAAATGAACTCAGGGAGTTTGCAGATGATCACTCCTCCTCTGCCTAGCCCACTGGGAGGTCACTAGGGCCTTGGGAAGGGGCACTCATTAGTTCCTTCTTTCTCCGCCCTGTCACTCTCAGCATAAGCTTATGAATTGAGTGACTTCATGTAGCACTCAAACTGTGTGCTGCAGTGATCCATCTTCTGCTAGTCTGTTAATCTGCTGCTGCTGGGGTAGGGTCAGTTCTAGCTGCATGGCAAGGCAGGTCAGGTGACTCCTGAGGGGGCAGCCCCAGTGTGGCAGCACAGCTGAGATCCCAGGGCTACAGGGATAGTCAGACCTGAGCCTTGAGGAGAGCCACAAGGGAAAGTGGCCTATGTGTAAACTGTGTACCCAGAAAGTCATTAAAATGAGTGAGCAGGGGTTTCAGAGCAGGTGGCATTGCCAGCCACTTCTCACCTACTGCTACTCTGTTAGACCTCCTCAAATAGGCTGTGCACACATCAGGATATTTTCTTCTCTGAGTAACTTGGTAAGGTGGGCACCATTATTACTGCTTTGGATTTATAGATGAAGAAGGTGAGGCCCAGAGGTCCAGAAACTTGTACAGGTCACAGGTCCTTACAAAGTACCAAGTAGTGGCTTCCACAGGGTTATATCAGAGTCCCACCACCAGTATGCATTATTCATGTTTGCATTCATGCTTACCTTACATTTAACTTAACTCATTATTTTTGAAATCAACCTAAACATGTCTTTCGTTGATATATACACAATTTTATGTTTTTAAAAAGGTAATATATGTGCATTATTAGCATATGTTAGCTGAGACAGAAAAGGGGGGCAACGGGAGGAAGAGGAGAAAGGGGTTCCAGAGCAAAAAATAGCGATATTTACAATTTACTATAAGCATCTTTTAGCATGTGTAAGGCATGCATTCCATAGCAGCGAATGCTAAGAAAACAAAGAGAAAACATGCTTGTGTAATGAACCTTAATGGTTCAGTATAGAGCATCCCCAAGTAATTTTCTCTATATCCCATTTGCCTACCCCATACCATCTGAAACAAATCAAAGGGAAAACACATTTCAATAATGAAATCAGATTAAAAATCATAGTCAAAATTCATAATCATCATGTCATGAAATTGGTAGAATTGTGTTCAAACTTCCATTTTTTTTAGTTTCATGAATAGACTTTTGCTTTTTTATTTGTCTGTAGATACACTGTTAACATTTCCATTAAGTGTATCAGGCAGTTAAATAAAGCCTTTCTTCTTTATCAAATTATATTAAAGTACATTATAACACAAAGATAAAATGCCAATTATATCAAGTATAAAAGTAGCCTATCAAGACAATCATTTTACCATTTTTTATTTTATTACAAATTAAAATATAATACAGCATTTCTCCCCCCTTTCCTTCCCCCATCCCCTCTCACTCCCCTAGCTCCCTCCCAATTTCATGCCCTCCCTTTAAAATTTTTTGTTTCATATTTATATATAAATAAATGTATTAATATAGCCTGCTTAGGCCATTGAGTGCTGCTTGTATATTTATTTGGCGGACTGACCACTTAACAGTGAGTAACCAGTTAGGGTGCTTCCCCTGGGGAAGACAATCATGCCTCTTTATTGCCTGTAGCTCTTCATCAGGGAGGTGTGTGTGTGATTTTGCCATCTATGTTGGCATGTGAACTGATGGTGTCATTGGTCAGCTCTTTTGTAGGCAGCATGTTGTTCATGCTGACTTTAGCGAAAGAGACTTTTCTTGAACTTTTGGGGAGCAATCAAGAGAAATAGTAATCATCTGTGCTGTTGGGAAGTTTCTTGGACTTCCCTGACTAACAGCTTGTAAGAAGTCTTCTTAGCTGGTACTGGGGTTTTTGCAAGATAATCTATGGTTCTCGGGGGACATTATCACCCCAAGTGGCATGGAATTTTAAGTCAATGTAAAATAATTATTCAATATGATTCTGCAAACTGCATTAGTGTTAATTTTCCCTCTGTCTTCTCCTTCTGCATTGTCCTCCCTCTCCCCTCCCACAGGGTTTCCCATTTCCCCCTTCATATGAGACTCAAATCCTTCTGTCCCCTGTCTTGAGCTTATTCCCCACCCACTATTGCCCCTCTTTACTGTCAGGGTTTTGTTACTAAAGGTAATATACTCAGATTTGATGATTTGGAGCTAGGAGTCCCAAACGAGAGAGAACATGCAATGCTTATCTTTCTGGGTCTGGATTACCCTACTCAATGTACTGTTTTCTAGTCCCATCCATTTCCTAGGCTGTTCAGCACACCTCAATTAGCTCACTTTTAAGCTCACTTATGAAAAGTCAAACAGCCTATGCCACGGTAGTGGACAGTAGGAAACCAGTATGGATGTTAGTGCACAATATTTATAAAATAATAATAATAATATAATAATAATAGTAATAGTAATAGTAATGTTTTAGGGTTCACTTGCCTGCTGTTAACTTTGAATTTGAGGCTTGCTTGTTTGTTTTTGAGACAGGCTTTCTCAGTGTAGCCCTGGCTGTCTTGGAACTTTCTCTGTAGACCAGGTTGGCCTCCAATTCAGAGATATGCCTGTCTCTACCTCCTGAGTGCTGGAATTAAAGGCCTGTCACACCACTGCCTGCTCAAGTCCCCCCCTTTTTTGAGAGAGAGAGAGATTTAGCAAGTGTAAGCAGGATTAAGGTTTCAGTAGCCCCAACTGAAGCTGTCTTTTTATAGCATAATCAGCACTGAAATAGATGTTAAAAGTTAGTAATTTGCATACCATGTGATAGGAAGTTATTCAGAGGTCACTCCTTGACTTGAGGAAAGCCACAGTTGCAGAGCACTGACTGGGTGACTACTTCACACTTGCTGCCCATTCAACGATAAGCACAGATTGAAGCTGAAGCTTTACTGGTAATCAGTTTATTACACTAGCTGTTCCTCCATGGGGACCTTGATTACAAATAAGCCATACAGGAAACCATACGACCCAATTAATACATGGCATATCCTTATTCATAAGTCTTCTTAATCAGCAAGCTTTGCATATAGGTTTCTGACCTTTATGCTATTGTTAAGATGATGGTAAAACCATTGTGGCAAGCTCATCATGACTATCGTGTGGTGACTTACAGACCTTTGGAACTGTCATTACCCCATTTAAATTGCTGTAATATGAGTTGGAGAGAAGGCTCAGAGAGGTTAAGAGCACTTGGATACTCTTGCAGAGAACCTGAGTTCAGTTCCCAGCACCCACATGGTGGCTCACAACTATCTGTAACTCCAGGTCCAGAGGATCCAATGCCTCTTCTGACCTCTGTGAACTCCTCTCCATATGTACAGACACGTGGGCACACAAAATACACATGAAATAAATAACTATTTTAAAAGAATAAAAAGATAAAAATAAATTGCTATAATTTTCTATACCTGGGTCTGTATTGAACTTTTGGCACTAACTTAAAGATTCTTGGCCACAATGTGTGTGTACTGTCTTCCTGGTTCAGTTTTTCTCAGGTGGTGATCATCATGGCTGCACTCACATGAACGCTACCTTCTCCTGGCACAGACTCCCCATTGGCCCCACCACTCTAATCTTGTATTGACCACGCCCCCCCACCTTTCAGGCGCGCCTACCCTAGCCCTGTCGTGAGTTCATAGTCCGGCCTCTGTTGCTGTGATTCCACAGCCTGGCAGCCTCCAAGTGACTTTTGATGCAGGCCCTTTGATGTCACAGTTCCTGTGCCTCTTTGCATCTGTGGCTCCTGGCTGGGAGTGTGTTTAGCTGTTGCCCTCTAATGTGTCACCCTAGTGGACCTGTTTGCGCTCCTCATATCGGCCGCATCTTGTGGTGTGGTGTGCATACTGTGGTTCCTGGATGTGAAATGACCCTCACTGTGCCCAAAGCAGCCTAGGGGCCAGGGTGGGGAGGCCCGAGGTGCCTCAGTGGCCCTCTGGCGAGTGAGTGAAGAGCAAAAGAGGAGGGTGTGTGCTGCTGAGCTGTGGTGCAGGGTGGGTGGATGTGGGGGTGTGGCGATGTGGAGGGGTGTGATCTGGTTCTGGAAGGCAAATGCCAGTGCTGGATTGCAGGTCTCAGGATCCTTTTCGTGAACTTTGATCCAGGTCCCTCCATCAGGCTGCGTGTTACACTGTTACAATGAGAGCTAACATTATGCTTAAAATTTAAACTTACTATGTTTGAGAAATCAAACAAACAAAACCCAAAGCCCAAAATGCTATTAGCATGTAAGCCCCTGATTTATACAAGCTTTACCGGAGGATCCCACTTCCCTTCCCCCCAGATTTTGAAGACCATTCTAAAAACTGACTGGTCTTGTTAAATTGAACTGCTGGTCTTGCAAAATAGTAGGTCACAAGGCTAACCACTATTTCTGCTTTTGTAATCTAGCTTGCTTACTCTGCTCAAAAAGATGACTAGGACAACTGCAAGACACATATTTTAAAATAAGCCTCTGCCTATTAGTAGTCAGAATATACGTAATCTTGCCCTGGGCTAATGCGGCTAGGTGCTGCCCTTTGAATATCCTAGATCTCCAGAGATGCAATCCTGGTGTCATGTACCAACACCAGTATTTATAAAAGCCTCTTCTTTGTTGAATATACTCATTTATTTGTTAAACATATGGTCAGACTGGTGAATGTCTGAACGACCCCAGACCCATAACATTACCTTCTGGGTTAACATCAAGACTGGCCTCCTGACTCCACAAAGTCTGGCAGAGATACTTTAGAAAAGTTGTCTTAGTTAGGGTTTCTATTGCTGTGAAGAGACACCATGACCACAGCAACTCTCATAAAGCAAAACATTTCATTGTGGTGGCTGGCTTATAGTTTCAGAAGCTCAGTCCTTCATCTTCTTAGCAGAGAGCATGGCAGAGTTCAGGCAGATGTGGTGCTGGTTATATCTTGATCAGAAGGTAACAGGAAATGGACTGTGACCCTGGGCAGTATCTTGAGCATTGGAAACCTCAAAGCCCACCCCCCGCCCAGTAACACACTTCCTCCAACAAGACCATATCTACTCCAACAAAGCCACACCTCCTCATGAAAGACCCCTGGGAGCTCAGGCCCCAGGATCTCAGCCCAGGACCTCGGTCACCCCAATCACCAGGTGGAGTCGAAAGCTTCATGCAAACTGCACGAGGCTTTATTATAGTTGTTTAACGAGCTAACCCCATGTTAGCTCGGGTCTTTCATCCACCCACCGTGGCAGATGGCTAGGAAAGACTGCTCGAAGCATCTGCATAAAGATCTTATAGGGCAGCATAAGGGGAGTGTCTAGGGGTACGCACAGGCTCAGGATTGGTGTGCCTCCAGGCTTGGAGGGTTTCCCCTGTGTTGATTGGTTAACTGGTTGTTATGGCCCATAGGCCCTCCCAGGGTGATTGCTATGCTCTACATGTCATTGCTGTGCACTTGTCCATAAAGCACACCCAGAGCCATAAAGCATAGCACCACCAGCTAACTTCTGATTGGCTCCTTGCCATGAGGCAGGCATCTGACATCCTAGTGACCAGGACAAGGTCAGACAAGCACGTGTTACTGTCATGGCTGCCAAAAGGGGCAGGCATTTGACCTCCTAGTGACCAAGACAAGGTCAGGCAAGCAGGGGTTTGGCTGTTATGGCTGCCGAAATGGGGAGCTGGTCCCTTCACTAATAATGCCACTCCATATGAGCTTATGGGGCCAATTATATTCAAACTACCACGGAAGTGCTAAACATTTCAGCTGGGAACTGACTGTCATAAGGATATCGTGATGCTTTCAGGAAAAAAAAATGCATATAAAGTCACTGGGACAGTATGGATGCTTAATACATGCTCCTAATAAAGTGTAATTCACACTTGGGAAGTTATTATCTTCCCTTCAGATCCCTTTCAGTGCCTTTGCTCTCTGTTAGATTCCATCCCTACTTCTCCCCAAACAAAACAAGAGCAAGAGCCTTAGGGGCAGTTCCAGGGTAGAGGGTCAACGGAGTTTTCAGGCCCCTGTCATCCACCCCTATTTCTGTCCCCTTCCCCTCCTTTCTTTCTTCCCCCTTCTTTTTCTTGCTTTTCTTTTTTCTTTTTCTGGGGCAGTGTGTCACTATGGAGCCCAAGATGACATCAAATTCATGACACTTCTGCCTTGGCTTCTCTAGTGCTGGGATTACAAGCATGACTCACAACTCATGGCCCTCCTCTGAAGTTTGATAATCTTTCCACTCAATTTTCATACCCATATCTTACCAAGCCATTCAACATTAATTTAGGATCAGGCCAATAGGATGGTGTTTTGTTGATTCCTTCACTTCTATTCTCTTTTGTTTTATTAATGATTCCTCTGACCTTGGGCTTAAGGGTAGCCTTTGTTTTTCTGTATCCTGTAGTCTCAGTTAATGCCAGACATTTCTGTGAGTGAATATTGTTAATGAGCATCAGAAGGTTTTGAAGAAGCTATTCAGGGCATGTGGAGAATACCCTAGCCCATTCCACATCTGCTCTTGGAATCAGCAGGTAAAACACCAGGAAGCAGAAACTGTAGCAAAAGTGAAAATCATCTCTGACATTTGTCAAGTAGCTAAAAGGTTTCTTAAGAAAATTAGTGGCTTACTGCCCTTGTAAATAATATTTTTCCAGACTAGGCAAATAGTTTAGAACCACAAGCCAAAAGCCTTTTATTGTCATCATTTGCTGAGCTTGTAACTTAAGTGCATGCTAAAATCCCTCTAGGGGAAACACATGGGGAGTAGCAATGTAGCTGGGGTTGAGCAGAAACTTAGCTGAGAGCCTGAGCATTCTCTATAGCAGCATCTCTTTCACGAAGATTTCCAAGGCTTATATGCTCACTTAAACGGGTCCAGAAGAGGCTAGGGTTTCTATCCCTGGGTGATATTTGATATTTCTGTACCACTTTTAAACTAAAAGTTTAGTTAGAACTAAATCCAGCACCTTTGCTTAATATAGCTTGTGCAAATTACTCAGAGAATGCTTTTTACACCACAGCAATTTTCTGGAGTTTTTTGGTGATGTAGCTCAATAAAGAGTGACCTCCTATACAGAGAAAAAGGTAGAGGACTAGGTTTCATTTGTTACCAAATCTCTGAATGAGAATGGCATTCTGTTTAGTGCTCTTAATGACCTTGTGTTCAATAATATATAAGGTGTGGGGGACCAACATCAGAGGAGGTTCATGTACCAAAGATGATGTGTGGAGTCGGGGGAGGGGGAGATCGAAGGGGGCAGTCACAGTGTGAGGGTGAGTCAAGTTAGCTGACAGCAGTCTTTAATTGAAAAAAGACTACACCTTTTGTACTCTATAGTTGCACATAGAATTAACTGGGAGACAAGGAGCATGTGAGCCAGGGTGTGGCTTGTTATCAGGGGTTGAGGAATCTAGCCTTGACCTTGACAATAGGTAGCAGTCATATGTTAATGGAAGGCCCACAAGTTCCTCTTGCTAGAGATAAGAAGATTGACTGCTTTATTGAAGGGACCAGCTCCCCATTTCAGCAGCCTGAACAGCCTAACACATGCTTTCCTGACCTTGCCTTGGTCACTAGGAGGTCAGATGCCTGCCTTGTGGCAAGGAACCAATCAGAAGTTAGCTGGTGGTGCTATGCTTTACGGCTCAGGGTGTGAATTACAGACAAGTGCACAGCAATGACTCACAGAGCATAACAATCGCCCTGGGAGGGCCTATGGGCCATAACAACAAGTTGACCAACCAACACAGGGCAAGCCTGGAGGCATACCAATCCTGAACCTGTGCGTACCCCTAGACACTCCCCTTACACTGCCCTATAAGAACTCTATACCGTGGGTTCATGGCGTCTTTCCCAGCCATCCACCATGGTCGATGGATGAAAGGTCCGAGTTAACATGGGGTTAGCTCATTAAACAACTGCAATAAAACCTCTTGCTGTTTGCATCAAGTTTTCACCTCCACCTGATGATTGGGGTGGCCGAGGTCCTGGGCTGAGATCCTGAGGGCCTGAGCCTCTGGGGAAGTCTTTCATTATCAAGCTTTTCTTAAGCCCCCAAAGGAAAGGAGACCCTTATCCAAATGCCTGACCTTGGGAAAGGACTTCTTTTGAGGAGCAGACACTACACTACAGTTTCTTAGTTTTGCTATATGGGTCTGTCTCCCTCACAATGTTCCCAAAAGGGAAGGTCTTGATGTCTTACTCTTTTCCCGTTATACTGTACAATTCTGATTTCTCTGTATTTAATAACTGAACTCTTGCCTTTAATGACCCCAGTCTCTGGATCTGAATTGTAGGCATTTCATCCTTGGGATCAGGTGTATCTAGTAAATCTCTAACTTTCCTGCTCTTGGTGTAATTAGGAGGGCACAATGGAATTATTGATTCCAAGGTTGGGGATATTTTTCCAAAACTATTTTGTTTAGAGAGGCTACCTTTGTATACATTTTTATTCTTTACCAAAGCCCACACAAAGTTTCCCAAAGGGAAAGGCATTAATATTGAGAGTCATTAAAAATGAAAGTAAAAGGTGCTGGAGAAGTGCAGTCTGCAATGTTGAAATGCTGGAACTTTGTCAAGCACTATGGCTTGCAGTCCTATGCAGTCCATGCCAATAAGTGTTATGGATAGTGTTCTGAATGTCAGCTGTGAATCTGGGTTCTTCATATTGAAGGGACACAACTCTTTAGTCACTAAAGTTTAGTGTAATTTAGGCAGTGCCATGAAAAAGTAATTCATGCTTGAGTTCAGAAGACAGTGTCCTCTGTCAGGTTGGCATTAGGTAGGATGATGAATGCCATGATGGCACTTTGATTCCCAAAGCTATACCTATCAATCTCAGGTTTTAACTAACCATGTCCTGGTCCCTTTCCAAAATGATAGGGGTTTTTAGGAAAATACAGAGTAATTTCTGTAAGTTTTGTCTTTGTCAATGAATGTTAGTAGTTCCTATGAAGCTATTGACCTTGAAAAGGCATGTGGACAGCAGGTGGAATTTTGTATTTAATACTGACAGTTAAAGAAAAAGATGAGAACCAGGCAACCTTGAAGAGCAGAGCAGAATTCTTATTAGAATGAAATAATATTTTATGGAATTGTTCTTTTTGAAACAATGTGTTTCTAAAAATGAGGAGCTTTTTAACATCTTTTTTATAAAAAGGAAACCTTTTCTAACACACACACACACACACACACACACACACACACACACACACACACACACACACATTGAAAGAGATTCCCTTCTGGAGCATACTTAAAAGTTATACCAGTAAATTTATTCTTTGGTCAGACATTTAAAGATAATATGAGAGAGGACATATAGCTTACTTTTAAGATTTATTTTTAATTCGGGTATATAAGTACCTACATACATGTCCATGTATCACATGTGTACAGTGCCCACAAGGCCAGAAAAGGGAACCTGAGTTAGGTTCCTAGCATCCACACTGGATAGCGCCCAACTGCCTGTAATTCCATCCACAGAAACTGATGCCCTGTTGTGGCTTTCATGAGTACCTGCATAAACATGGCACACACACACACCCGTACACACCCATATACACACATAAATAAAATTCTTTACAAAAACAATGTGAATTACTTGTGACTAATGGTTTTTATTCATTTTAACCAGTTCTTTCAGAGAGCACTTAAGGGTATACAGCAGGCCTTTGCCTGAATAAAATGATCAAGGGGATACAAATTGGAAAGGAAAAAGTCAAACTTTCACTGTTTGCAGATGATATGATACTTTACATAAGTGACCCAAAAAACTCTACCAGGGAACTCCTACAGTTGATAAACACATTCAGCAAAGTGGCAGGATAGAAGATTAACTCAAAAAAAAAAAAAAATCAGTAGCCCTACTATATACAGATGATCAGAGGACTGAGAAAGAAATCAGAGAAACATCACCCTTTAGAAGCCACAAACAACATAAAATATCTTGGAGTAACACTAACCAAACAAGTGAAAGACCTGTATAGCAAGAATTTTGAGTCGTTAAAGAAATAAATTAAAGAAGATACCTGAAAATGGAAAGATCTCCCATGCTCTTGGATAGGTAGGATCAACAAAGTAAAAATGACAATCTTGTCAAAAGCAATCTACAGATTCAATGCAATCCCCATCAAAATCCCGGCACAATTCTTCACAGACCTTGAAAGAACAATACTCAACTTTATATGGAGAAACAAAAGACCCAGGATAGCCAAAACAATGCTATACAATAAAGGATCTTCTGGTGGCATCACCATCCCTGACTTCAAGCTCTATTATAGAGCCATAGATCTGAAAACAGCTTGGTATTGGCACAAAAATAGACAGGCAGACCAATGGAATGGAATTGAAAACTCTGATATTAATCCTCATAACTATAAACACCTGATTTTTGACAAAGAAGCTGAAGATATGCAATGGAATAAATAAAGCATCTTCAACAAATGGTGCTGGCATAACTGGATGCTGGCATGTAAAGACTGCAGATAGATCCATGTCTATTGCCATGCACAAAACTTAAATGCAAATGGATGAAAGACCTCAACATAAATCCCGCCACACTGAACCTCTTAGAAGAGAAAGTGGGAAGTACCCTTGAATGAATTGGTATAGGAGACAGCTTTCTGAACATTACACCTGTAGACCTGTAGTACAAACACTGAGATAAACAAGAAGCAAATGGGACCTCCTAAAACTGAGAAGCTTCTGTAAGGCAAAGGACACAGTCAGCAAGACAAAACACCAGCCCACAGAATGGGAAAAGATATTCACCAACCCCATATCCAACAGAGGGCTGATCTCCAAAATTTATAAAGAACTCAAGAAGCTAGTTTCCAAAACACCAAATAATACAATTAAAAAGTGGGGTACAAAACTAAGTAGAGAATTCTCAATAGAGGAATCGAAAATGGCTGAAAGACACATAAGAAGATGCTCATATTATTTAGCCATCAGGGAAATGCAAATCAAAACAACTCCAAGATACCATCTTACTCTGTCAGAATGGCTAAAATCAAAAACACCAATGACAGTTTATGCTAGAGAGGATGTGGAGAAAGGGGAGCACTCCTCCACTGCTGGTAGGAGTGCCAACTCATACAGCCACTTTGGAAATATCAGTATGGCAATTCTTCAGGAAAATGGGAATCAGTCTACCACAAGATCCAGCAATTCCTCTCTTGGGCATATCCCCAAAAGAAGCGCATTCATATAACAAGGACATCTGTTCAACTATGGTCATAGCAGCATTATTTGTAATAGCCAGAACCTGGAAGCAACCTAGATGCTCCTCAATTGAAGAATGGATAGAGAAAATGTGGTACACTCAACTGAATTGGAATCCAGTTGCAGAGAAGGAGGAATGATGAACAAAGGGGTCAAGACCAGGCTGGTGAAATTCACAGAAACAGCTGACCTGAATAAGGGGGTCCTCTTGGTTCCCAGTCTGATCACTGGGAAACCAGCATGGAACTGATCCAGGCCCCATGAATGTGGGTGTCATTGAGGATGCCTGGGAATTCTATGTGGCCTCTTGTAGTAGATTAGCACTTATCCATAGCATAGGAATGTACTTTGGGAGCCCATTTCACATAGAGAGATATTCCCTCAGCCTAGATACACGGGGGAGGGCCTAGGCCCTGCTCCAAATAATGACAGACTCTAAAGATCCCCAATGGAAGGCCTCAACCCTCCTTGGGGAGCAGAAATGGTATGGGATTCGTAGGGTGTTAGTGGGGGGCAGGGAAGGAGGGGAGGAAGAAGGAACTGGGGTTGACCTCTAAAACAATCTTGTTTCTAATTTAAATAAAAAAAATCACTAACCATACTGGAAATGCACATTAAAAACAATAAAATGATCACAAGCTACTTACCATGTAGACTAGGTGAGTTTTGAGATCCCTGCTAATCCAGGGACTACAAGGAGTACTTATCATGTTTGGATGATATGTCTTGGTTGGATTTTTCAGAAACTTGGAAGTATTGCTGTTTGTTGGGTTATTTGAGATGTTACATCTCCTGAACATGCCATGTTCAGCTAACCAGGAGATACTCAATTTACAAATGTTACTTTGTGATTTCTTGCTAATATGTTAGATGGTTTAATTGATTTTCATTTTGGTTTTTTATGTGCTGACTTTTCCAATTTGATTAATTCTGAGACCACTAAAACTGTGTGTGTGTGTGTGTGTGTGTGTGTGTGTGTGTGTGTGTGTGTGTGTGTGTGGTCTTCCCCAATATATTCTCCTTTCTGGGCACTTGGCTAAGGTGTTTGCTTTCTGCTTGCCTTGTGGTCCCTGCTTCTCATTGTCATTTGCACACATATGTGAAGGTGCCTGGCTTCTCTATCACCACATGCTGGTGTTTGACATAGCACAGTCTTCTAGACAGCTTCAATTTTATAACCACAAGTACTATCTGTGCAGCTAGTCCCCTAAGAATGTTGTCCCTCAATTTCCAGTGTGTGTTTTTGCCAACGTGCTGGCCTTGTTGAAAACCAAAATCAAGTTGTCCAGTATCCCAGAAGACAAGAATAGAGCTTTCACAAAGAGAGTCAAACCCCATGCCCACCATAAAATCAAGAAGAAAACTGACCAGCAGTTTAAGTCCCAGTTGAAGGGCCAACAGAATAATTCAGACCAAGTAAAGAAATCTGAACAAGGCACCAACAACATCTGTGTAGCCAAAAGGCACAAACCATAAACCATGACACACCTGAAGTTAAACAGCTGTGTTCTTTCCAACTTCATTTGAGTCTACATGGTCATGGAGGGCACAGATAGGAAGTGGGTATTGCAGCCCCTTTGAGTGGCAACTGCTGTTTCTGGCATGACAATTGTCTTCAGTTTTATCTTGAGTTTCCTGAGATGCTGTCGAATCCCAGCCCTGGGAAGTTTCTAGAAGAGGGCCATGTTTCACAGAGGTAGGAAAATTGAGGTCACTTAATATCACTTTGTTAATTGGATAAAGGAGGCCCAGGTAGGAATTTTTAAAATTTTATGTATATGGGTGTTTTGTCTTCATGTATATCTGTGTACTGTGTGCATGCCTGGAGCCCACAGAATTGGGAAGAAGGCATTGAATCCCCTGGATCTGGAGTTAGAGATGGTTGTGAGCCATGCAAGTGCTGGAATTGAACCCAGGTCATTTGATAGCACAGCCAGTGCTCCTAACCACTGAGCCATCTCTTCAGCCCCTCATGTTAGCCTTTTGCTTTATGGAGACCCCAGCTACTAGGGGAAGAATGCCAGTTAGTGTTCTGACATAGATCATGGACTGCATTTATTGTAAACATTGGGACAGTCTTGACACAAGCTATTTCATTATGCTTTATGAGAAACTTAGAAGATGATTTAAAAAAAAACATCAAATTGACTTTGGGTCTTGTGAAATTTTGGAGCTAAGTCTGGGCATTTAAAGGGCATTGATCTTTGGTGTTTGTGGCTGGAGAATCACAATGTACTATTGGCACACTCATTTCCCTAAACGGTAGGAGAACACTATTTATCTGAAGGCCAAACATCATTCTTCATCTTCCCATTACTAAATCTCATTTTCTGTAGTTTCATGCCATTTGAATTTCATTGCATTTTCTCTATTAACCCAGAGAAAATTCCTATTTTTCAGAGTATCCTTGGTCAAGCACACATGTTAGTTAATTGATGCAAATACCCCTGTACCCATTTTTCTGAGGCTTTTATTAGTGGTTCCATGGAGGGGTTGCACTATGGCACACACACACACACACACACACACACACACACACACACACACACACACACACACACACATCTTTTGTCACTCTGAATTCTGAGTGTCAGTATTTGAAAGAAGGATTTTTGAAGTACAAGGGGGCTATTTTGTAACTGTCAGGCTTAACATTCAGACAAAAAACAGAACAATTTTTAATCCTTTGTCTTATTTTTCTAGGACTTTAGGTCAAAGAACATATATTATAGAATATTTAGGATTTAAATTTAGATTTCATTCCCAGAAGAAAGAAAAGAAAAGAAGCAGGAATGAATCCAAGATCTTAAAAAGGCTGTGTTTTGTTTATTCGCTTTATATTGAACATCTTCTGCCGGTGGAAGATTTCAATGTCAAAAGCTCCATTCTTCCATGTTTTATTTCTGAAACTTTCAAAAGCAATGAACATCCTCTTGTTACTTCTGTTGCTTTATCTCTCTTATTCATGTCCTACCATGGGGTTTAGGAGGGGAACATTTTGATTAGAGGGGAAAAATATCCAGCAATAACGGGCTAATTCTCTGAGGTAGGACACAGGATCACGTCCTCTTTTCAATACTCAGCACTATTTATTGGAAGCTAAGAATGCGCTTAGCGAAGGGCTGCCAGGAACATGAGGCTAAGATGGTTTTGAGTCCAGATACTTAAAAAAGACCTAAATATACCACAAAAGAAAGACCGCAATGCAAGCATTTGCTTCTGCGAACACTTATAAAATAGATTGTTATAGATCGGAAATCTCTGGTCTGCAACACAAGATTCAAATTAACTTTGTGAAGGGCATCTTTGTAATAACCCCACTAAAATGATGAACACAGACCAGTTCATCAGTGAGCTAAAAACCCCCAATACAAATTTTATACATACATACATACATACATACATACATACATACATACATACATATATATATATTCTTTGCAGCAATTATCCTAATCCTGGGTCAATTTGAGTGCAAAGCTTACAGTCATGTGACTTTTGAAATCCTATCTGATTAGAATATTTGCAAACAGTAAGACTTACAGGCATGTAATGAATAGGTTTTTCATACATTTTTAAAAGGGCAAAATACCTTGGAGAAGGAAAAGAGCTAGTGCACTTCACAAAATCCTTCTTTTTAGGACAGGTATCTAAAAACACACAAAGTAGAAACATTTCTGTATCTGCATATTTCAGCTCAGTAACTCATGTCAGAAAAGGGGACTTCCGTGATAAGAGAGTCTTCTATGACATCTGCTTGGCTGTTTTGGGGGAACTCTCTGAAGATTCCATATGACCTCAGTACATGAATATCAGACCAGGAACCAATTTTTCCTTTATTAAAGAGTTTCTGTTAGTCACTTAAAGTTTAAACCTTAGGTGAGATCATGGTTTTTAGCAGCAAATCACTGCAAAGCAACACGGATGCTACTTTGCAGAGGGAGTATAAATACAGGGCCTGGAGAAAGTGCTTAGCTGCTCAGAAGGACAGTTAAGGTGGAGGGTTGCAAATGGACTCCTGAGTATTTAGTCCTTAAGCCTTGGTCCCTGGGAGTTCAGTTTGCATAGGTTTGTATGCTTTTGTTGCAAGCTTCCCTCCCCTGCCTTTTAGTTGTGAGGGGTTTATACAAGTTGACTACAAAAGTTGTTTCTTTGAAAGCAAAGCCTGTGTGAACCTGATAAGAAGAGTGTTAGATGAAGAACAATCCTGTCACCCCATGATCTAAGAGAATAAAGACAGTGAACTGGCAATTAAGTTATAAAGATGTAGTCAACTTCTTAGCAAAATGCCAAAATGGGTTCAAGAAGCAGAACCCTTGGATATGCAACAATTAGCAAGAATTAAATACAAACAGCAAGCACGGTTGGATGGTTCCGCATGAAGTTCTATATAACCTTCAAAAGAAGTGGCTCCAGCCTTCCTGTGAACAGAGCACCTAGAGATGCTGGTGTACTTTCTGTTTTGTTTTGTTTTTCCAGACCAGGTTTCAGCTAGAATTATGCATTTTGAATAAATGCCCACATAGTGCCAATGCTGCTCATACACAGACCACACTTTGAATCAGCAAAACTCTACACCTTTGAGATGATTAGGGGAGGTTGGAATGTAAGCCCTATGATTCATTTAATGAATTCAGTGTAAATGTAATATGAAAACCTGACATTCAAAATTCCACTAGCATAGTACACCTATCTCTTACTGAATAAATGAACTTTTTTTCCTTGGTTTATTGAGACAGGGTTTCTCTGTGTAACAGCTCTTGCTGTCCTGGAACTCACTCTGTAGACCAGGCTCTAACTCACAGAGATCCACCTGTCTCTGCCTCCCAAGTGCTAGTATTAAAGGCACATGCCACCACCACCAGGCAAACATTTCTAAAATAAAAATATTAATAAAAGAAATCTTTTTTAAAATTTATTTTAATTTAATTTTATTTTATGACCAGTTCTGTTTGGTTCTACCCTACGTCTCTGGGATATCCAGTCCAGTTCCTGGCCATGCAAGCAGTGTGGGACATGAGCTCATTCTTGGGGAGTAGGCCTCAAGTTAAATCAGACATTGGTTGGCCACTCCCACAAGTTCTGCTCCACCATTGTGTCAGTACACTTAAGACAGATTTTTGGTCAAGGGTTTTGTGGCTGGTTTGGTGTTTCTGTTTCTCTTTCAGTAGCCTGCAGAGTACCTGCCATACCAAAGAGACTAGAACTAGAGTATAGGGGTGAAGGCTCCATGCATGCACCAGCTTTACCCTTTCATGTTCAATGAGCCATATGAATGATATCTTTGGCAACAAGGCCACATTTTCCATTTGTGGAGTGCAGCCCTCTGTCTTAGCATAAACCTGGGTTGTTTAGGGATCTCTTGGCCAACAACTCAACCAAAAGCAAACCAGTTCCACCAATGGAAGCCTTGCCTTAGGGCTACAAAAGATGGCCAGTTGAGACTCCATATCCCCCATTGCTAGGAGTTCTTACTATGATCAACCTCATAGACTCCAGAAAGTTTACACTCTACTGGGTTTCCACACCACTCTCCAAATGCCCCCTCATTCCAGTCATCTCCCTTCACTCTCTTCCTCCATCAGCTCCCTCCTTACCTCCTGATCCCTCCTGCTACCATCCCCACCTGCCCCCAGGCCACCTGTAAAATCTATTGTTTCCCCTTCCCAGGGAGATTTGTGCATCCCCCCAACCCCTTCTCTTTAACTAACCTCTGGTTCCATGGATTGTAGTTTGGTTATCATTACTTGATACCTAATATTCACTTATAAGTGAATATATACCATATTTGTCTTTTTGGGTCTGAGTTACCTCACTCAGGATGATTTTTTCTAGTTCCATCCATTTGCCTATAAATTCCATGATGTCAATTTTTTTAACAGCTGAGCAATACTCCATTGTGTAAATGTACTACATTTTGTTTATCCATTTTTCTGTTAGGATGTTTCCAGTTTCTGGCTATTATGAACAAAACTGCTATGAACATAGTTTAGCAAGTGTCATTGTGGTAGATAGAGCATCATTTGGGCATATTCCCAACAATGGTATTGCTGGGCTTTGAGGTATATCAATTCATTGTTTTGTTTTTTTTTCAATTCATTATTTTTTGAGGAACTGCCATATTGATTTCCATAGTGGCTATACAAGTTTGCATTCCCCTAAGCAGTGTTCCCCTTGCTCCACATCCTAGATACACATGCTGTCACTTATGTTATTGATCTTAGCCATTCTGACAGGTGTCAGATGGAATCTCAGAATCATTTTGGCTTCTATTTCCCTGATAGCTAAGGATGTTGAACATTTCTTTAAGTGCTTCTTAGCCATTTGAGATTTCTCTATTGAGAATTTCCTATTTAGATTTGTACCCCACTTTTAGTGGGATTATTTAATTTGTTGATGTCTAGTTTCTTGAGTTCTTCATATATTTTGGAGAGTAGTCCCCTATTGGATGTAGAGTCTGTAAAATCCTTCTCTTAATCTTAGGTTGCTGCTTTTTCAGATTGACAGTGTCCTTTGCCCAATAGAAGCTTCTAAGTTTATTAATTGTTGATCTTAGTGTTTATGATGTCAGTGTTCTGTTCAGAAAGTCATCTCCTATGCCAGTGAGTTCAAGGGTATTTTTCAGTTCCTCTTCTATCAGGTTCTGTATATATGGTTTTATATTGAGGTTTTTGATCCACTTGGACTTGAGTTTTGTACATTCTACATAGACATCCAATTTGACCAGCACCATTTATTGAAGGTGTTGTCTTTTTTCCAGTGTGTACTTCTGGCTTCTTTATAAAAAAAAATCATGTGTCCATGTGTATGTAGATTTATGTCTGGGTCTTCAATTTGATTCCATTCATTGATGTGTCTGTTTTAAAATGCCAATACCATGTGGTTATTATTATTATAGCTCTATAGTACAACTTGAAATTAGGGATGGCGATACCTCCAGCAGTTCTTTTATTGTTCAGAATTGTTTTAGCTATTCTGGGGTTTTTGTTTTTCCCTGTGTAGTTGAGAATTGTCATTTCAAGGCCTGTAAAATTTTTGTTGGGGATTACTTTGAAACTGTAAATTGTTTTTGGTAGAATGGCTATTTTTACTATGTTAATCCTAGTGATGCATGAGCATGGAAGATCTTTCCATCTTCTGATATGTTCTTCAAATCCTTTCCTCAAACTTTGAGGTTTTTATTTTACAAGTCTTTCACTTATTTGGTCAGAGTTACCCCACAATATTTTATACTATTTGAGGCTCATGTGAAAGATGTTGTTTCCCTGATTACTTTCTCAGTTCATTTGTCATTTGCATACAGGAGGACTACTGATTTTTTTGAGTTAACCTTACTTATATCCAGATACTTTGCTGGGAATGTTTATCAGCTATAGGAGTTTTCTGCTGGAATTTTTAGGGTTACTTATGTATACTATCATGTCACCTTCAGGTGTCTTATTCCTCTAGCTAAAATTTCAAGTACTGTGTTTGATAGATATGGAGAAAGTGGAAACCCATGCTTTGTTCCTGATTTTAGTGGAATTGCTTTGAGCTTCCATTGAATTTGATGTTGGCTATAGGCTTGCTGTAAATTGCTTTTATTATGTTGAGGTATGTCCCTTGTGTCCCTAGTCTTTCTGAGACCTTTGTCATGAAAGGGCATTGGATTGTGTTAAAGGCCTTTTCTACATCTAATGAAATGATCATGTGTTTTTATTTTTTCTTTCAATTTGTTTATATGGTGGATTTTATTTACTGATTTTTATCTATTGAAGCATCCTTGTATCTCTGGGAAGAAGCCTACTTGGTCATGGTGGAAATTCTTTTTGATGTGTTCTGAGATTTGATTTGTAAGTATTTTTGCATCTATGTTCATAAGGGAAATTGATCTGTAATTCTCTTTTCTTGAGTCTTTATGTGGTTTGGGTATCAGGTTAACTGTGTCCTCATAAAATATATTGGGCAATGTTCCTTTTGTTTCTATTTTGTGGAATAATTTGAGGAATTTTGGTTTGGTGTTAATTCTTTCAAAGTCTGGTAGAATTATATGCTAAAGCTACCTGATCCCGGGCTTTGTGGGGAGGTGTTGGGAAAGTTTTAATGGCTGTTTCTATTTCAGTTGGGGGCTATAGGTCTATTTAAATTTCCTATCTGATCTTGATTGAACTTTGATAAATGGTACTTATCTAGAAAATTGCCTTTTTTTTTTTTTCAAGATTTTCCCATTTGGTGGAATATATGTTTTTAAAGTATGCCTTTTTGATTCTCCAGATTTCCTTGGTTTGTGTTGTGATATCCCCCTTTTCATTTCTGATTTTCTTAATTTGGATATTAATCTGCCTTTTGGTTAGTTTGGATACGGGTTTGTCTATCTTGTAGATTTTCTCAAAGAACCAACTCATTTTTTCATTGATTCTTTGTATTGTTCTCTTTGTTTCTATTTTATTGATTTCAGCACTCAGTTTATTTTTTGACATTTACTCATCTTGGGTGTGCTTGTTTCTTTTTATTCTAGAGCTTTCAGATATGCTGTTAAGTTGCTAGTAAGAGATATCTCCAAGTATTTTTTCAGTGTAGGCTCTTAGGGCTATGAACTTTCCTCTTAGCACCTCTTTCATTGTGTCCTATAAGTTGGTATGCTGTTAATTAATTTTCATTGAGCTCTAAAATTCTTTAATTTCTTTCTGTCTGTCTTGACCTATTTTTCATTAAGTAGAGAGTTGTTCAGTTTCCATGAGTTTGTAAGCTCTCTGTTGTTTCTATTGTTGTTGATATCCAGCTTTAACACACCATGGTGTGAAAGCATGCAGGGAGTCCACTCTGTTTTCTTGTATCTGCTGAGACTTGCTTTGTGTCTGAATAAGTGGTCATTTTTGGAGAAGGTTCCCCCCATGAGGTACAAAGAAGAAGGTATATTCTTTTGTGTTTGGTGAAATGTTCTGTAAATATTGGTTATGTCCACAACATCTGTTAGCTCCAGTATTTCTCTGTTTAGTTTTTTGTCTGGATGACCTGCCCATTGGTGAGAGTGGTGTGTTGAAGTCTCTCATTGACAGTGTGTGAGGGTCAATATGTGATTTAAGCTATAGTAGTGTTTCTTTTACAAAAATGAAGTGTCCTTCCTCATCTCTTTCAATTAGTTTTTGTTTGAAGTTTATTAGATAATAAAATGGCAATACCAGCTTGCTTTGTATGTCCATTTGCTTGGGGTGTCTTTTTCCAACCTTTTACCCTGAGGTAATGTTTATCCTTGATGTTGAGGTGTGTTTTTTGGATATAACAGAAGGATAGATCCCATTTTAGCATCTATTCTGTTAGTCTGTCTTTTAATTGGGGAATCGAGACCATTGATATGGGTGGCTGTTTTGTTCCTTGTTTTCTGTTTCCTCTCTGGATTTTCAGAGTATAATGGCTGTGTGTTGTTTGTTTTACTACTGCTAGGCTGTTGTGTTCAGAGGGAATGCCTGCTGGTGTTGGAGGCTGGGATGCAGTGACAAGTAGGGGAAGGGAAGTCAGGAGGGGATGTTATATAGGATCCATTGGAGAAAAGAGCTGGGAAGTATAAGAGGCCATAGCTAGTGATCTTTTGCAGCACCAGGGAGGAGACTGAGGCCCTGGTTCCGGGGGAACAAAGAGAGTGAAGAAGGGATAGAGCAGCCCACTGGTTTTCCTGCAGGTGTGACCTGTGGTTGAGCAGGTGATATCTGCCTGAGTTGGGGCCTGGGACACAGCGACAAGTTTGGAGAGAGGATGGTCTATGGGATCCCCATGAGACATGGATGGGGTTCGAAGGCTGCAGCTTGTGTTCTGTTGCAGCACTAGGGATACACCTGTGGGACTGGGTCAAGGGGATCAGAGAGTGGAGAAGGTCTGTGGGCAAGATACCTGGTCTGGTAAGAGAAATCTTAAAAATGTGGATAAATAGTAGTAAGTTGAGTTGTTTCCAGGAATGCAAAGTATTATGATATCAACACTGTTTATCAAATCAATAAAGAGAAATGTCATAAAGAGTTCATAGCTGTGGACTTGCCAGTCCCAATATAAATCTAAATAAATAGGGAAAGAATATACTTAAGTATGGAACGCATGTTTACCTAAAAGCCAATAACAACTTCGAGGTCAGGACTAGCTAGTTCTGTATTCTACTACCACTAGTAGCTAAAACTATTTTGGAGGCTCTAGAAAATTCAGTAAGTAGGAAAAGAAAACACCTAGAGAAGAAAGTAAAACCGTATATGTTTCTTTTTCTTTATAATTTCCAAGCCTCAATGGCCCAACTAGACACTAGAATTAATATGGGTGCTTGGAGAGATTGCTCAGCACTTAAGAGCATTTACTGCTCTGTTGGAAGGTGAGAGTTCAGTTCCCAGCACCCATATCAGTCAACTTACAGCTGTCTGTAGCTTCAGCTCCAGAGGACTCAATGTCCCTTTCTGGGCTCAGTAGGCACCTGCACATACACATGCATGAACACACAATTAAATTTAAAATAAAAAATGTGTTGAGATTCAAAAACAAGGCTTTTTACTACACCAATAAACCCAGAATTGACATGCCTGGGCTACGAAGCTTGACCCTAATTAGATCACAGAACTCACAAGCTGGAAAGCAAGCTGTCCTGCATTCTCTCTCTCTCTCTCTCTCTTTCTCTCTCTCTCTTACACACACACACACACACACACACACACACACTGAACAAATAAAATTCATTCGAAATAAAGAAAATAAAAATGAAGACATGTGTGCTGTGGTTTGACTGTCTCCACACTCTTGTTGGGTTTAACTACCACTGACCTGGCTGGTATTAAGAGGCAGCACCTTTCAAAGGTAGTTAGCAGGCTGGAGGGATAGCACAGGGGTTAAGAACTGGATGCTTATGTAGAGGAGCTGAGTTTCGTTCCCAGCACCCACATAATGATTTATAACCATCCGTAATTCCAGTTCCAAAATATGATGCTTTCTTCTGACCTCTGAGGGTTCTTGCATGTACATGGTGCAATACATACACTCAGGTAAGTACTTGTTTCAAGGCAAATATCCTTGAATGAATTAATGTTCTCCTAACATACATGGGACAGGGACTGGGAAGTGGTCCCCCTGGTGGAGTGTAAGTTTAGTTTTCTCTCTTTCTGTTTTCGTAGGGCTCACTTGCCCTTCCTTCATGTTAACAGGTCACTGATAGCATTCTCTTGGACCTCTCAGACTCCTGAATCATTTGAGCTAAATATTGCTTATAATTTACTCAGTTTGATATTCTGTTTTGACAGCAACAAATGGATTCAAGCCAACATGTCACCTACTCCTGAGTGGAGACTGTGATTTAAGTCAGCATTCTTCATTCTGGAACACAGTAGATACTTAAAAACAAACATTTGTCTAGTAAATGACTATGTTCACCAACATGCAAAACATGAAAAAAAATTAATAGCTAAAGGATTTATCTGAAAAAGTAAATCAAGATCTAAACAAATGGAACAAGAGCATGTTTGCTGTCATTGAAAAGCTTCTTGCCAAATTAATATGCATTTAAATGAACTTCCAATTAGAATCAATACAGTATTTTAAAGTTGATTTGCTTTATTTAGAATAAAACAATTTCAAAGTTTACATAGAAGGCTGAGTAGCTAAGATTTGCTTCAGATCTGAGAAACCACATAGTCACTGCAGTCAGATTAATATGACTATGGCCTGGGAAAGGCAGGCTGGTAAGGAACCAGATCTCAGGCCGTCTGTGCACTAAATACAATACAAGTGGATTCAATTCAATGGGGAAGGAATAATTTCTCTAATAAATGGGCTTGATAGCTTGTAGGATCCAAGTTGAAGAAGATAAGCACTAGACTCCAGTTTTCATCATGTTTAAGATTATTTAAAGGAGCAAGGAACATGTCTTGGGACTGTGAATATAGCCAAAGAGAGGAGAAGATGTTGGGCCTGGAAAGATATCCAACAGTTAAGAGAGCTCTGGCTGCTCTTCCAGGGGACACAGCTTTTATCCCCACCATCTACATGGTGGCTCATAGTCATCCTTAACTCCAATTTCAGGAGATCAGATACCCCTGTCTGGCTTCTATGGACACCAGACATGCACATGGTGCACAGATATACATGCAGCCATAACACCCATACACATAAAACAATAACTTGAATTTTAAGAAAGTCAAGAATACCTTGATCATGACAGAACATTTAAAATGTGTTCCAGAATAAATATTTCAGCAAAATAGAAAGCTTCAGAGATAACCCAAACCAGTAGCTTTCCTATATACCAAACAGAAAGAGATTAAGAAAGAAAACATCGAAACAATACCATTCATAATTGCCTTAAAAATACATACCTTGAGACAAACCTAACCAAGGATGTGAAAGGCATTCATTGAAAACACCGAGGAAAAAATGAAGACTATACTAGAAGATGGAAAGACCTCCCAAGCACTAGGATTAATATTGTGAAAATGAGCACATTGCCAAAAGCCATCTACAGATTTGATGCAATCCCCACCAAAATTGAAACACAATTACTCACAGAAATTGAAAAAATCAATATTTAAAAAAAAAGACTTAATGGGGCTGGAGAGATGCTCTTCCATAGGACCCAGGTTGGATTTCCAGCATCCACATAGTGACTTATGACCATTTGTAACTCCAGTTTCAGGGGCTCTAACACCCTCATCTGGCCTTGGAAGGAACTCTACACATGAGCTACACAGACATACATGCAAGCAAAACATTCACACATGTAAAATAAAAACAGATAAATCTTTAAAACATAATAAAAGAATAAAAAGATTTATTTTAGCCACTGAGATGTGTTTACTACCCTGAAAAAATAGCATTAAGATTCATATGGAAGCACAGAAAACCCCAAATAGCTGGCCACCTTTACCCAAAACAATCTCTCAAATTCAAGTTACACTACTGTGTCATAACAGGAAAAACAAGCATGGTAATGGCACTGTGGTGATTTGAATAGGTACAGCCTTCATAGATTCTTGTTAGAGTGCTTGTCCATAGAGGGTGGTGCTATTAGGAGATGCTGCCTTGCTGGAGTAGATGCAGCCTTGTTGAAGGAAGTGTGTCACTGTGGGGGTGGGCTTTGAGGTCTCATATAGGCTCAAGCAACACCCAGTGGGACAAACACCTGCTGTCTGCCAATCAAGATGTAGAACTCCCAGCTCCTTCTCCAGCACCATGTCTGCCTGAACACTGCCATGCTCCCTGCCATGATGATAGTGCACTAAATATCTGAACTGTAAGCCACCCCCAATTAAATGTTTTCCTTTATAAGAATTGCCATTGAAACCCTAACTAATACAGGCACCAAAAACGTACACACTGATTAGGGGAATAGAATTAAGAACTCAGGTATAAGTTCACACACATTGACAAAGATATCAAAAGCATATGCTGGAGAAGAGATAGCACCTCCAACCAATGGTGCAGGGAAAAGTGGATTTCTTCATGAAGAATGAAACTAGATCTCCTCTCCCTCTGCACACAGATCAAGTAAATGGTTCAGAGATATCAATGTTACCTGAAACTGATACAAGAAAGAGGAGGGTAGTAATCATTTGCTCTATGTCTAAAAATCATATATGAGTGAGTACATACCATGATTGTCTTTTTGTGACTGGGTTACCTCACTCAGGATGGTTTCTTCTAGTTACATCCATTTGCCTGCAAATTTCAAGATTCCACTGCTTTTTTTTTTTTTCTGAATAGTACTCCATTGTATAAATGTACCTCATTTTCTCTATCCATTCTTCAGTTGAGGGCCATCTAGGTTGCTTCCAGGTTCTGGCTATTACAAACAATGTTGCTATGAACATGGTTGAACATATGTCCTTGTTGTATGGACGTGCATTTTTTGGATATATGCCCAAGAGAGGAATTGCTGAATCTTGAGGAAGACTGATTCCCATTTTCCTGAGCAAACAGCATATTGATTTCCAGAGTGGTCTTAAAAGTTTCCACTCCCAGCAGCAATGGAAGAGTGTTCCTTTTTCTCCATATCCTCTCCAGCATAGATTGTCATTGGTGTTTTTGATTTTAGCCATTCTGGCCAGTGTAAGATGGTATCTCAGAGTTGTTTTGAGTTGCATTTCTCTGATGGGCAAGGATTGATTTTGAGCACTTTCTTAAGTGTCTTTCAGCCATTTCAGATTCCTCTGTTGAGAATTCCCTATTTAGTTATGCACCCCACTTTTTAATTTCATTGTTTAGTGTTTTGGTGGCTAGCTTCTTGAGTTCATTATATATTTTGGAAATCAGCCCTCTGCTAGATGTGGGGTTGGTGAAGATCTTTTCCCATTCTGTGGGCTGTTGTTTCTTCTTACTGACTGTGTCCTTTACCTTACAGAAGCTTCTCAGTTTCAGAAGGTCCCATTTATTAATTGCAGATCTCAATGTCTGTGATACTGGTGTAATGTCAGGAAGTGGTCTCCTCTGCCAATTCCTTCAAGGCTATCTCCAACTTTCTCTTCTAGAAGATTCAGAGTGACTGGATTTATGTTGAGGTCTTTGATCCATTTGCACTTAAGTTTTTTGCATGGTGACAGATATGGATCTATCTGCAATCTTCTGCATGTCTGAATCCAGTTGTGCCAGCACCATTTGTTGTAGATGCTATCTTTCTTCCATTGTATAGATTTAGTATCTTTGTCAAAAATAAGGTGTTCTTAGTTGTGTGAGTTAATATCAGGGTTTTCAGTTTGATTCCATTGGTCTATCTGTCTATTTTTGTGCCAATACCAAGCTGTTTTCAGATCTATGGCTCTATAATAGAGCTTGAAGTCAGGGATGGTGATGCCTCCTGAAGATCCTTTATTGTACAGAGTTGCTTTAGCTATCCTGGGTTTTTTTGTTTTTCCATATAAAGTTGAGTATTGTCATTTCAAGGTCTGTGAAGAACTGTGTTGGGATTTTGATGGGGATCTCATTGAATCTGTAGATTACTTTTGCCAAGATTGCCATTTTTACTATGTTGATTCTACCTATCCAAGAACATGGGAGATCTTTCCATTTTTTGGTATCTTCTTTAATTTCTTTCTTTAAAGACTCAAAGTTCTTACTGTACAGATCTTTCACTTTTTGGTTAGTGTTACCCCAAGATATTTTATATTGCTTGTGAATATTGTGAAGGGTGATGTTTCTCTGATTTCTTTCTCGTTGGATTTATCATCTGTATATGGTAGGGCTATTGATTTTTTTTGAGTTAATTTTGTATCCTGCTACTTTGCTGAATGTGTTTAATCAATGAAACAAAGAGTCATTCTTTGAGAAGATCAACAAGATAGACAAACCTCTATCCAAACTAACCAAAAGGCAGAGAGAGAGAGAGAGAGAGAGAGAGAGAGAGAGAGAGAGAGCATTCTAATTAACAAAATTAGAAAGGAAAAGGGGGATATAACAACGGACACTGAGGAAATCCAGAGAATCATCAGGTCATACTTTAAAACCTGTACTCCACAAAATTTGAAAGTCTAAAGGAAATGGACAATTTTCTGGATAGATATCACTTACCAAAATTAAACCAAGAACAGATAAGCAGTTTAAATCCACCTATAACCCCTAATGAGGTAGAAGCAGTCATCAAAAACCTCCCAACCAAAAAAAGCCCAGGGCCAGATGGCTTCACTGCAGAATTCTACCAGAAATTCAAACAAGAGCTAATTCCAGTACTCCTCAAATTCTTCTACATAATAGAAGCTGACAGGACATTGCCTAACTTTTTACGAGGCTACAATCACTTCGATACCCAAGCCACACAAAGATACAACTATAAAAGAGAATAACAGACCAATATCCCTCATGAATATCCATGCAAAAATACTCAACAAAATATTGGTGAATCGAACCCAAGAACACATCAGAAAAATCATCCACCATGATCAAGTAGGCTTCATCCCAGGGATGCAAGGATGGTTCAACATACGAAAATCCATCAATGTAATCCACCTTATAAACAAACTGAAAAAGAAAAACCACATGATCCTCTCACTAGATACTGAAAAAGCCTTTGACAAAACCCAACATCCCTTCATGATAAAGATCTTGGAGAGAACAAGAATAACAGGAACATATCTAAACATGATAAAAGCAATATACACCAAACCAACAGCCAACATCGTACTAAATGGAGAGAAACTCAAAGCAATTCCTCTAAAATCAGGAACAAGACAAGGCTGTCCACTCTTTCCATATCTCTTCAATATTGTACTTGAAGTTCTAGCTAGAGCAATAAGACAAGAAATGGAGATCAAAGGGATACAAATTGGAAAGGAAGAAGTCAAACTTTCACTACTTTCAGTCATAAGTGACCCAAAACACTCTACCAGGGAACTCCAACAGCTGGAATTCTTGAGCAATATCATGTGTACACTCTATGTATCTGAATTGATTTGTCTTCATAGATAAACTTTTCAACCAAAACTTTTAAAGTCGATGAAATATATTCAATCAAGTTTTGTTCACTAGTAACTTGATAAACAGTCATAACAAAGGTTTATTTCATTAATGATAAATTTAAAATATTATTAAGATGACTGTTTATTGTGTATGTCTGTTTTCTTTTGCACATTTTATAATAAATATACTAGTGTTCTAAAAAAAGTGGGCTATGAGCTGGGAAGTGGTGGCACACAACTTTAATCCCAGCACTTGAGAGGCAGAGGCAGGAGGATCTCTTTGAGTTTGAGACTTGCCTGGTCTACAGAGTGAGTTACAGGACAGCCAGAGCTATTCAGAAAAAAAAAAAATATCCTGTCTTGAACTGCACTCCCCAACACACACACACACACACACACACACACACACACACACACACACACACACACAGTGGGCTGTGGAACTGGAACAGAGAGTTCTCAGAAGAAGAAATACAAATGGCAAAGATAATATTTTCAAAAGCGTTCACCATCCTTAGTCATCAGGGAAATGCTCACCTTACATGCAGGAGGCTGTGGGTTTGGTCCCCAGCATCACATAAGTCAGGCATGGTGGCACACTCCTGTGTTTCCAGTAGGAGAACAAGGGGCTCAAGGTCACCTTCAGCTCTTAAACAAGTTTGAAGCCAGCCTAGGATATTTAGGAGTCTGTCTAAATACATAATTTTAAAATAAAGATTTAGATACAGAATCAAGGATGTGGACAAAAGGGAATCCTTATAGACTACTGGCAGAAATGTAAATTATTCCAGTCTCTATGTATATCATTATAGAAAGTCCTCAGAAACTAGAATCAGACCTAGCATATGATCCAGCTCTACCACTCCTGGGTATTTATCCAAATGATTCCAAATGAAGGTTCCACAGAGGTGCCTTCACATCAGTGTTGGTTGCAGCACTACTGACAAACGGCTAACTAAGCTATGAGGCAAGCCTAGCTGCCCACCAGCACAGGACTGATATCAAAATGTCAGTGCGCTAAGTACATACCATGGGAGCTTTTTCATTAACAAAAGAACCAAGTTTTGTCATTTTCCAGGGAAATGGGTACACTGGAAATAATCATATTCAGCGAATTAAGCCAGTTCCCAAAAGACAAACTTTTTTTTTTCTCATTTGTGGTTACTAGATTTCATATATGTTAATAAAACGATGTGTATGTATATGTGACATGAAAGTAGAAATGAAACTGTCTAGGGAGGGGCAAGGAAGGGGCCCTATAGGAGGGTACACGCTCAGCATGCATTAATATATATGTGTATGAAAATATCCTTATGTACAATGATTATGTACACTGAAAAACTTTACTTCGTTTATTTTTGGTAATAAGGGTTTTTAAATATAAAATGCACTTTACTGTAATGATGCACAAATAAAAATCATCACATGGTCACATGAACGCAGCCACCCAAGCAGATATTTGTCCAGTTCCAAACTCTGCACCTCTCAGTGAACATCTGTATAGTTAGCATGACCATGCTGAGCCATGGTGCTTCACTTAGGGTTTTACGCTTTAACTGCCAATTACATTTTTATATATTTATCTACCACAAAAAGAGAAACGAAAACATCACAGAGTTAAAACTGGAAAAACAATTAGCTTTATATCCTCTTTCATGATTCAGAATTCTTTTAACCTGAATTCATTCCTTCCTAATATTTTCCATTTTGTTCTCTTTTCTACATGTTATGCTGTGCATACAAATACATTTGTATACATACATACGAAATACACACACACATTTCTGCAAATGAGGGAGAACATGTTTTTTTTTCTGAGATTGTATGACTTCAATATTATCTATTCTAAGTCTATCCATTTTCCTAAAAATTTTGTGATTTCATTTTGAGAGCTGAATAATATTCATATATTATTCATATATAATATTCATTATATATGGCTGTGTTCTGCTTCTTCATGCTGGGATGTATAGAGTGGCCACATGGCTGATGACTTGGCATCATAGAAATAAAACAGAACAAGCCATAGTTGCTTTTTTTTTCTTTCTTTTTTCCCCTCTAGCCAACACCAGTGTAACAAATTTGAAGTATTGGGAAACCCAGAGCTCCCTTGAGGGAGTTAGTCTCTGAAGGTCAGAAGTCATAGTGAGATTGCAAAAAAGAAAATGATTGTAGGTGGTTTGGTGGTCAGATTGCAATGTGGGAAGGGATAGGGAACCAAAGGGAAGTGGAAAATTACAGATGCTGACATTTCAGTGAGCGGGAGGTGCATTTCTGCAGCCATCATGGTCTCTTCTGCCTCGGGAGCAGGTGATACTCATGTAACTGTGTGGCACTCTTATTATTTAAGGGAAAAAGTGCATTGTCATTTGCTCTCACCACTTCCTTTACCTGGAAGAAATGTTATTCCTAGGGGAAAAAATCATCCCCTGCTGAGGCTTTGTGAGAACCTAGGGATGATGCAGACCAGACAGGCTACTGCTTTCTTGAGGCAAGGGAAACAAAGAGAAGTGAGATTAATAAGAAAATGAAAGTTTCCAGCAGGAAATCCAGAAGATGCAGATTGTGGCTACTGTACCTCTGGGCAATTTTCTTTCATTTCTTGAACTCAAGGGAGCCGGGGCTGTGGAATTCATCTTTGATTGACTTGAGAGTGGAAGGAAGATCATTTAAGATTTAATATTTTCTTTGCTTGATAATGAAAGTTTTCACAGTTGCAGGAAATGATAGTTATTGAAGAGATAAAAGTATAGAAGAGTTACAGGAAAATAGTGTTTTCTTTAAATATTTTTTTCTCTGCCATGTTTTGTTTTGAGACAGGATTTCACTTAAGAGGCATCCCGTTCTCAAACTGGGAACCCTCTCTTCTTGTGCCTCCAGGGCACAGAGATTATAGCATGTGCCATACTCAGCTCTCAGATACTTCTCAATACAAAAATCATGACAAACTGGAAAGCCCAGAAAAATACAAAAAAGGAAAACATAAGAAATCATAAAAAAGCAGTCTGCCAAATAAAATTGTGTAATTTCTTCCTGTAACTTAGCTCAAAAACCAATGTTCTAAAATATTATAATTACTAAAAATTTCATTTTCTCTTATCATTGAAAAGGGTATAATGGCTTCATTTCACAGTGACAAAGGAAATTATAGCTCAGAAAAGGAAACTATAAATATACCTATTGGCAAAAATTCTCTTATAGTTTATATCAATGTTCATCTCTATAACTGTGATTAAAATAAAGTTATGGTTTAAAAAATCTTACCCAAAGATAAACATTCCTAATATTTAGATACATGTTCCTATAATACTTTCATGCACATGTGTGCTTTTCCTTCTGTTTAAAAATAAATTTAAATTTGTATGTATTTATTTTATATGTACTGGTGTTTTGCCTGCAGGCATGTGCCACATGTGTCCCTGGTTCCTGAGGAGGTCAGAAGAGGGCATTGAGCCCCCTGGTACTGAGTGTTATAGCTGGTTGTGAAACACTATGTGGGTATTGGCAATCGAACCCAAAGCTCTGTAACAACAGCTCATCTTTCCAGTTTTTGTGTGCTTGTCTTGATAAGAACTGTATATCTCCTTGGGATGGTGTGTGGCTCTGTTGGTAAAGCTCTTACCTTGTAAGCATGAAAACACAAATGAGAGTCCCAGAACTCAGAGAAGAGGGCCCTGGTGTGGCGCTACAAGACTATAATTCCCACCACTGGAGAGTGAGGTAGAGGCAGGAGGTTCCTTGGGGTTTATTGGTCAGCCAGTCTTGCCTAATTGGTGAATTTTATTGACCAATGATAAGATGTTTCTCAAATGAAGGTGGGCAGCATTGTTAAAGACAACCCTGGAGGTTGTCTTCTGGCCACACACACACACACACACACACACACACACACACACACACACACACACACAGAGAGAGAATCATAATCCTCTGTGCCAAACCATTTAGCATTCAATTATTCTTGTTATGTTAAGGAGAGAGAACAGCCTGTAAACCTCACAATATGTCACAAGCACAATCCACTCCAGCAGTCAGCTCTGGTCATACCTTCAAGTGGGCATGATACTGCACATGTGTGCAGGCCAGAGAACAACTTGGGATTCAGTTTCCTCCTTCTACCACGTGGGTTCTGTGGATGGAATTCTTATTAGCAGGCTTGATGGCACTACCCTCTGCACTACCTCCCTGGCCCAGAATTTGATTTTGAAGAGAGGACCATACACATGCACACAAATAGTAAATAAAAATAAGTTAAAAATATAAGTTCCAAATATGTCCTTTGCTAGGCCTCCTGAAAGCCTGGTCAAGTGGGCCTTTGGTTTTGCCCACTCCACTTCTTCTCATTTGACTTTGAACTGCCCTGTTCTATCTACTACTATTGTTTTGCTGGGCAAAGTCCCTCAGCAGACAGTACTTTCAAGCTGAGAGAGACTAGCAGGAAGTGTCGGCATAAAGATCAAAGTGCAGTCACTCACCTGCTCAGGCCACAAATGTGTTAAATTCTTTGTCTTTTCACAGACCAGTATAATCATGCTGTTTTAGTGATCATTAGAACCACATTAATCCAGGTGTGACTGAACAGTCCATCAGTAAAGTTCTTTTCCATCTGGGAAGTCTCAGATTTGGTAAGAGTTTTTAAGACAGAGCTACTGTTATTATCATTAGTTCTGAGAAGACCCCATATTGTTTCTCTCTCTTCATCTCTCTCTCTCTCTCTGTCTTGTGTGTGTATGTATGTATGTATGTATGTGTGTGTTATATGGGTCTATGTGAACCCATGTACTCACATGAAGGCTAGGAGTCAATGTCTGATGTCTTCCTCTATTGTTCTCACTTTAGTTTTTGAGACAAGATCTCTAGTCTGGCTGGTCAGGGAGCCCCCAGAATCCTGTTTCTGCCTTCCAGTATTGGGATTACATGCATGTGCCAATATGCCCTGCTTTTTTTTTTTTTAATGTGGGTGTTCTGGATCTGAAATCAGGTCCACATTCACATTACACACAAAGTCCCCCACCTAGTGTCCCCCCCCAGCCCTATCCCTATTTTTGATGACATCAGAGGAAGGGATCCCATCAGGATATTAATTCTATTTGGTCATTCACAGACTCTTCCAAATTTCTGCAGTGGGCTGCCCTGAGGGCCAGAGCTGACCGCCTGGTGTATGCTACAGTCTCTCCCTCTGGTGCAGGTATGCTTCTCATTCTTGGCTGACAGAGCAAACCTGGGCAGCAGGAACCTGACCACAAGAGGAGATGGTCTACCCAACTTTTGCATCACTATGACCAAATATCTGAAACAACTAAAGGAAGAAAATACTTATCTGGGCCGATAGTTTAAGGGGCCCCAATCATCATTGCTTGGCTTTGGCGGCTTGTTTCTGGGCCTGATATGAGACAGAACATCATGTGACCTGGAAACAAAGAAAGAGATTCCAGAAGGCTCAGGCAAGATCCTACCTAGTGTGACACATCCCAGTTAGTCACTTCCTCTAACCAGGCCTCACCTCCGTCTTTTCACCACTTCCAAATAATGCAGTCTTCCTATAAAGATACCCATTAATCCACAGCTCACTAGAGAACCCACAGTATAATTGTTTTCAGAAATGTTCCCCACCCCCATCAAACTCTCAGAGTCATGTTGTGATATGCCCTAGTAGCTAGGTAAGACAATCAAGTTAGATTGGATGAAGATGGTTCATCATATGTAACAATCCTACTCAGTGTTATTGTTTAGCACCTGAGAGATCAAGGCTAAGAAGCTGTGATGGCTTGTCTGGGACTCATGGCTAATTAGCAATGAGCCCAAGACCTTATGCTGCTGCCATAGTCCCTCCTACTTTGAACAATCTCAGATAGGCATTTGGAGGAGAAGCCAGTATCCTTCATAGGGATCAGCTTCCATCAGCTCTAGCTGATTCCTCACTCCATGAGGCTCTGTGCATCTGATTCCAGCTCTAATTGTTCCTGGCCTCTTTTAACTTGCTCATATTGTACAAGACTTGACTTGAGTATCCTTGTCCCCATTCTACCATTTATAATTAGCTCAATAATTGTGGAAAAATAGGCAGGAAGATCTAGAGCTTCCCAGTGCTTCAGACCTTATGCATTCTGCAGAAGGGTTCTGGGTAGACTGGCCACAGGTGCTCACACAGGTACACCTGGAGCTAATACAACAGGTTAGCATCTTGCAAGTACAGAGCTGAACAAATGCAACTGAAAGACACAAGAGTGGAGAATGATGTTACCCAAATCAGCCAAAGAGGCATTGGGGTCATGTCCAAAGCAATGACCTTCTCAAACACTGGTGTGGGGTTTTCACTAGTAGACCTTTCCTATGTTTATATAGGAAAGCTTTAGCAATGGACCAGTTCCCAAGTATGCTCAGTTTAAAGTCATGATTTAAGAGGAAAACAAATGCAGACATGTATTTGGACATGCTTAGCTCAAAATCATTTTCAAGGTTAAAATGGTAGATGGGAGAGCTTTGAGCCTGGTCGGCTAACATCATAAAGTTTTACTTAAAAATAGAAGGCGGGCACTGTCATGACAGCTCTTCAGATAAAGGTACTTACCATCAATTCGGGTGATCTATTTGAGTCAGAGCCACATGGTGGAAGGAGAACCCTGACTTTCATCGGTTTGCTAACAAACCTCAATGGCATGCATGCCCATACCTGCCATTCTTCCACACGAATACATAAATAAATAAATCCAATGGTTTTAAAAAGAGAAAATAAAGGAAGGGTGCTCTAAAGATATGCTAATATAGGAGCCTATTTGCTAAGGTGTTTACTTAGTTCACGGCTAACACATCATACCCTGCTAAAGGGAAGTCTGGTTAAAAAATTCTTGAGCACTCAAAGGAGAGAGTAATGAGAAACTTGGGACTAGCTAATGACCACTATCGAATTCATTCATAATAACTAGGTTTTACCAAAGAGCTTAACTGGCAGACAACACTGCAGGCAGAGCCCATGGTAGAACCTAAGTGTATGGCCAGACATACCATCTGAACTTCTCTCCATCCCTTCCCAGCCCCCTCTCCAATCCATTGGGGATTGAACCCAGCCCCTTGAGAATTCTGGCACATGATCTACCACTCAACTACATCCCTAGCTCTTGTATTTTTGAGTCAGGGTTTCTTTATGTAACCCAGACTGGCCTTGAATTCTATATGAAATCCCACACAGTTTTAGCTTTCCATCCTCCTGCCTCTGCCTCCTGCATGCTGGGATTACAGGCCAGTGCCATTACAGCCTGCTTTCCTCTATAATCCTTCATTCCAAATTCATGCCTAATGTTCTGAAGTCACCCACTGAGATCCCCGGACATGAGTCTGACTCATGTGGAAGGTTCTGACACCATCAGCACAATGATAAGCAAAACTGGGATTTCTATTCATTGATCTTCCTTAAGGGACCCACTACCCATTTATTGATTTGGTTTTAAATAAGAAATGATTGTGTACCAGGTGCATAAATAATTAGAAATTTAGCCTAGAGAAGAGGATATTGATTTAGAGGGACATGAGATCAGACTTTGATTTAGAGGCCCCTGGAGGGAAAGAGGTGCAAAATCCTTCTCTCTGTGTGTTAGCTGCCCTGATGTAGAGGAGGTAGGGAAGCCATGAGAAAGGGATTATTGGCAGGTGATGCCATGTGGAGATGGAGCAGGCTGCCTAGAGGTAGCAAGATGCCCACCTTGGGTGTGAGCTCCCACTGATTACACAACTGTTCAGTGAAAATCAGATAAACAGTGTGCCAAGTGGGGATGGCTGCTCTGAGACAGGCCCTCTGTTGGAGATTCCAAAGTGGAGTTTTGAGATTTAGATTTTGAAAACACTTTAAATATTTATTATTAAACAGAATTTAATGTTCTGATTTGAGTGTGAAATGCCACCCAGGGAAACGTGTGCCCAGACTTGGTCCCCAGAAGGTGGAACTGCTTTAGGAAGTTATGGAAACTTTGGGACCAGACACCTTGCTGGTGGATGAAGGAGAAGGGTTGGTCCTTCAGTGTTATAGTCCAGCCTGGCATCTGCACCTGGCCCTGATTAATGCTTCCTGGTCAGGCTGGCTGCCACTGAAGAAGCTCTGCCTCATGTGGCCATTGCCAAGGAGCTGCTCCACCATGTCTCCCACTCTGCAAAGGGCGGGATCCTCTCTGAAGCATGAGCCAGAAATAAACTTTCCTCCTTTGAACATGCTTCTGTCAAGTACCTTGTCACAACAACAAGAAAAGTCACCGGTGCAACAAGAGTCAACTAGAAAATACTTCAACTGGTTACTTAAGCGTAAGGGGACATTTGGCTTACAAAATGACAGTATGCATTAGCTATATACTCAGGGACTTGTGTGAAGTGGTCACCAACCTGTTTCTTCTTCCTGGGCCCTTGGTTCTCCATCCTTATGATTTGGCCCTGCTTCCCTGTGAGGCGTGGCAGCAGGCCATTCTACCAGCTTTCAGTAAGAAGAAGGAGTGCATCTTTGAACCACTATTTCCAGAGATTTTTAAATTTTTGCCAATAAAAAGCCTCCATCCCATCTTATACAGATGCAGCTAAGGAGGAGGACATGGTTATATCTGAGCAGCCTCATGGATGCACCTTGTAAAACCTCCATTGGCCTGTTGAGAGACTGTGGGGCTGGTCAGGGAAGCAACACTGTACACTCATCTGGAGAATGGGTTTACCTGACTGTAGCTAGGAGATCTGGCTTGCCAATCAAGCTCTGAAGAAGGCACCCAATGGATGGGAGGGCCAGCTACTGCCCTAAGGTAGGGATCACTCCACCTCTACAAGGCCATCCCAGTGCATTGGCTGAGTAGATTTTATGCCCACCTGGATATTCATTTTTCATGACACAGCAAAAGGACCCACTAGTGTCTTAGGTCTGGATTACAGGGGAAGAGGGATTTATATCTCACAGGAAATAGATGTGTGAATGCTATGAAGCCCCTTGTAAGTCTTCAGGGGCTGATACAGGGAGGTAGTGCTCCTCTGGTCAAACATAGCAGGGTGTGTCATTTGACTATAAAGAGTTAGCTATAAAGGGGTTCAAGATGCCAATCCTCAAGTCTCTTTTATAGCCACAGGACCTGAGCAGAGAGGAATGAACACTGAGGTTTTCTGAGAATAACATCTCTGCTTGTAGGAAATCTACAGCAAGAGAATGCAATGTCCGGGCTGAGAGCCAACTCTGAGCTGTGAAAAACATCTTGGGTATTCTGGCTTCCTTGGAAAGCAAGTGTTTGGGATGCTCCATATGTGGAGCTTTGGCATCTACAGTCCCCCCAACAGAGCTGCAAAGGAGCAAGGAAAACCATCCAGAGTAGATAGAAGTGCTTGGCCAACCACCACACATGAAGTCTGGGGCCAGGTTCCAACAATGCCTGACATTGTCACCACTCAATGTGTGGGTGACAAATGGAAGGAACAAAACCTTTATCTGGTGTGTGTGTGTGTGTGTGTGTGTGTGTGTGTGTGTGTGTGTAGGAGTAAGTTGTAAAGTTTTACCTGATAATGGCAACAATAATCTTCCAAATGTTCTCTTGGGAATCTGTATGTGATGGGCAATTACTGACTGGCCACTGGAATAAAAAATATTAAACACAGAGAGAAGCATAAAGAAGGGAAATATTACTGAGCTGTGTTGAGCACAGAACACTGGAACAGGAGTTAGTGACTTCACTCCTGTTGCATAGATCAGGGTACAAAGCTTCAACACCAGTGGTGGCTAATGTGACTTCATGTTTTTCTTCCCATCCCTCAAACTGAAGATCAAATCCAGGGTTCTCAGCTACATTCTCTATCCCTTTAAACTATAACTTGGGGGTTCAAGCTATAGCTTAGTGGTTGTACTTTACCTAGCATGCTGAAAGTCCTGTGTTCAAGGTTCAGCACCACAAATAAACAAACTACAATTTTTCAAGAAAGTAATCAAGAACCAGAGTGGTGGTTGACTTCAAGATGCACCTATAAATTCATGGTGATTGTGACAGCATGAACAAGGCCAGCTCAAGCCAGTAAAAATGCCAAAGTCCCAGCATGGAGGGGGTAGGTAGACACCTAGTTCCACCTTTAGCTAATGAGCTATTGGCATTTGATAGCTTCTGGGAGAGAAAGCATCAGTTTTCTTACAGTGTATAATTTCTGGTATATTGACAATGATACATGTTAGGCTCCCAACCCAAGTGTAGTTGACCAATACAAACTTGATTCTTTGGGAGAGACAAAGGGAAAGAGAGAAAGTGAGGAAGGGCGACACAGAGAGATGTAGACAGAAACAGAGAGACAGAGTGGCATGGACAGTCAAAGAGAGACACACAGAGAGAACAGAGTTGCCTGAGTAGAAAGGTGAGCAGACCTAAAAAGGAGATGGGAGGATCAAAATACATCATATGAAGCTCTCAACAAATTAATAAAAATATGACACTATAAGAACCCAAAGCCATCATATTTTGAAGTAGAAAAAAATAACCCAAAGAACCTTGCTGATGAGTAAGATTGTAAAATGCTGTTGGGAGGGGGGCAGTGATGTGGATCATTGGGTAAAGGCGCTGGTGTCGGCCATCAGTCTGGACCACATGGATTTAATTCCCAGGGTTCATGTGGTGAAATGAAAAAACCAAACTCATGCAAGTTGCCCTCTGACCTTCAGCTTAGAATTTTAAATGTCATTGACAGTCAGGGACCCCAAGTTCAAAGAGATTCTTCCCATATGACCTTAGGAACATCTTTCTGTGAAGGTCTGTGTAGTGGTTTCTACTCTGGACCTAGCCTTTGGCCTTTTATCTCTGTGTAAAATCTTCGGTCAAGGTTAGAAGGATTAAAGGGACTTTCTGGTTCACTAATTAACTGTGCTCTAAGATGTCATTTGGGTAGAACCTGTCACTGTGGAAGTCCTTCACTCTTTGGACTACACAGGTTAAATCTGGTTCCCAGTCTGGGAGCAGAAGCCCCTGCCAGGAACTCTCAGGAAGGTTCAAGACCTTCACAGTTTGACCTGGCGATGTCCTCTGCTGGTGAGGAAGGAGTACAGGCAAGTTTGATGACCAGAGGCTCTTGCTTTAGCTACTCTTCAGTTTCTATGATAAAACACCAAGGCCAAAGCAGCTTCAGGAAGAAAGAGTTTTGTTTGTTGTCTTGTGGCTGCAGAGGGATGAGCCCATTACGACAGGGATAACATACCCCGGAGGCAGGAGCAGGAAGCTGGCTGACCACATTTTCATTCACATACAGGAAACAGAGAAAGCAGGAAGTGGGGCAAGGTTATAAAACCTCAAAGTCCATCCCTGGGACATACTTCCTCCAGTAAGGCTTCACCTCCTAATAGTTCTTTAAATTCCTCAAACAGTCTGAACTACAGGAGACCAAGTTCAGATATGTGAAACTCTGGGAGATATACCTCGTTCAACCTACGAGCCCCTTTGACAGCCACTCTTCCTGAGACCCTGAGTCCAAGAACCCATCCTTCCCTGCATGATTCTTTCACTAATGTACTAGAGTTTGTAGAAGAGTCAGTCCTCAGGCCATGCAGACAAGACTCCACATGCCCTGGGTGAGGCTGAGTACAAGGAGAGTGCCTACGGTGAGGAGAGGAGAGCACAGTCATGTAAGGAAGAAGTGTCCCCTGGCCCTGTCCAGCCTGGGAGGTCACAGCTTGACAGATATAAACAGTGCTATTTCTTTTTCTTGTTACTCTAGCACAAACAATGGGCAGACACGAATTTAAAAAAAGAAAGGTTTATTCTGGCTTTTTGTATTAGGAGATATCTGGCCATTGTGGTGGTGGGAGCAGGACATGCATGGCAGCAGGGGTGTGTCACAGAGGCTTCTCACATTTTGATGAATCAGAAAGCAGAGAGCTTAGATGGGAACCAGAGATGCCCCCAGTGGCCTACCTCCTGCAGCCTGACTTCCTGCCCGCAAAGTTTCCACAGCTTCCAGAATCTGGGGACTAACATTCAAACACAAGCCTATTGGGGACATTTCACATGCAAACCATCACAGGGCCACTCTTGGCCCCTAAATCTATAAGCCCCACCTGCCCAAAGACCAGGTAACTTCCTGGAGTGCTGAGAGCTGTAGTTCTTAAAAATAAGTACAAAGCCTCATGGGAAAGTACAGTGGCTTATGGATTTTGTCCATATCAGCCCCTCTAAAAAGTGTCTTGGGCCACTTAGCTGGAAAGTTTCCAAGAGTGGTCCTGACCAAATTTCATCTTAGTTAGTATATCAAGTTTTAATAAAAAGTTTATTTTAATTTGGTCAAATGGTTGAACTGTGTTTTCTCTAGTGAATCTCGGGACTAGGACCTCTCCCCTCACTTCCCTAGCTATCTTCAGTTTGTGTGACCTGAGGCTGATTCAGTAGTGGAGATACCATGGCTGGCCATCAGGTAGATCTGTTGGTGGTCATCTGGAGAAGGTCCATCGCTCATGGCCACTCATTCGGCTCTAACATTCATTTTGAAAAGACAGTATTCTGCCCTGATAGATAATCTCTATAGTTTATGGTCACATCTCTGCCATCAGCCTGGGCCCTCCTGGCATGGTTCTGTAAATCACCAGCCTTTTCTCTGTGAGCTCCTGTCATCTTCACATCCCTGGGCTGAGGTCATTAAAGGCTGTTGCTGCCAGTACCATTTATCTTTAAACTTTGTTTTCACTCTGCCTTCCCAGGATTCCTCTCTCCCAGGCCGGTCTCCTTTCAATTATTTCAACAGGTCAGCCCCTCAGCGACAATGATCCATACCATTAATTTTGCTCTAGCTGATGTGACAGTCTATGGTAGCCTTGTCTGCCCATCCCACACCCCAGGATGCTTGAAGATGTAAAGCTCTTCCTTCCCACTCAGCACATGAAGATCAATGTGGTGGTGGTGATGGTGGACTTGGAGGGGGCATATGGGTGTGTGTAGCTTACATATTTTTAGTTATTGGAGTCTGGTCTCCTCTTAAATCACTCTCAGCTCCCTTCCATCCTCTCCCAGATGGTGTGGGACAATTTATAGTTACTCCATGTTGGTTAATGTAGGAATGGATGAATGATTGTCATGAGCCATTAAAGAAATCAATGAGACAAAATAATAATGAAACTGAAGCCTCTAGCCTAGTTCAAAAGAGCCTTCCTGCTCTGTCCCATGCTGGTCTGTCTGGTTTGCTCTCCCTGCCTGTACCCTTCCCCCAGCACTTCCTGTCCCATAGCACAGAACACATAGATGCCTAACTCTGCTTCAGTTTGAACTTTTGTTACCAGCCTCAGCATGCTGCTCGGATAGCACTCTCCATAACAACCTGTCTTGAAATCACCCTAGAGTGAGCTTTTGCCCCCTTGGGCTCCTTCTGTAATTGGTCTGCTGGGGCCTAATACATTCACAATCTATAAGCACATTTCTTAGGGTGTATTTGGTGAAATGCCATCCATAGAGACATCTTCCTGAAACTGGAAAGGATTGTCAATAAATCAGGAGAATGCTGCTAGTGTGAACTCTCTTATATAGTCACACTGACCGTTGGCATTTTAAAGGGTCAAAGACATCAAAGAATAAAGAAAAATATCCATTTTCTCACTTGAACAGGGACCTCTTTTCATGGAGTTTCTTTTAGTACCCCATGCATTTGTTTTTCTTTGATGTCTCCTTGGTGACACTTCATCAACGTGCCATTTTCTTCTCAGGGTGTGTCTTAGCCAGTGTTCTATTGGCATGACCATGGCTACTCTTAGAAAATTGCAGCTTGCTTACTGTTTCAGGCATTTTAAGCATGGTGATGTATGTAGGTAGAAGTAGCTGAGAAGTAGTCAAGATTTCTATATCCTGATCTACAAGCAGTAGGAAGAGAGAGAGACTCTGGGCTTGGAATGGGCTTTTTGAAACTATTAAGCACACCCCCAGTGACACACCTCCTACAAAGTCACACCTTCTAATCCTATCAAGTAGTGCCACCCCTGGGACCAAGAATTCAAATATATGAGCTTATGGGGAGGTATTTTTATTCAAACCATCAAAGGGTGGGAGTTCAGAAAAGGCTTTGACTGAGAATCCCACTCCTGACATTTAATAAGGCTCAGCCATATTCCTTACCTGGTCTAAGAATTCATGAAAAGCTGTTTTCCATTGTTCTCTAGCAAGTCTGGAGATGAATTCCTGGCTCATAGCAGTGTTTTCCCTGCCTTATACCAGGAACTTGTGGCTCATAATGATGCTTTGTTTTCTATCACTCATGGCAGCGATGGTGACTAGTACTAGCTGATGGAAGATGTGAAAATTTTGAAAAATTCCTGCCTGGCTGGAAAGGGGATGTACTGGTTAGTTTTTGTTATCAGCTCGATATAGCTGAGACAAAGGGACATCAATTGAGTAATTTCTCAAAACAGGTTGGCCTGTGGACATATCTGTAAGGAATTGTCTTTACTGTACCTTGATGGTTGATATGCAAGGGCACATCCCACTGTAGGCAGCACCATCCCTAGGCAGGTGAGTATGAGCTGTAAAAGTAAGGTTGCTGAAGTTATGTGGTGGAAAAAGCCAATAGCAGTATTCTTCTATGGTCTCTATTTCAGTTTCTGCCTCTAGACTCCTGACTTGTGCTCCTTTCATAAATTGGCTTCATGATGGACTGTAATCTACAAGATGAAATAAACCCTTTCTTCCCAAAGTTGCTTTTTGTCAGGGTGCTTGTCACAGCAATGGAAAAGAAACTAGAGCAGATGCACAGGGAGCAACAGGAGGCACAGGTGCTTGGCTGTCAGCAAGGGGAGCACGGGGAGTGGGGGCAGGAGGAGGGAGATCACCAAGGGCCTGCAGGTCATGTCAGACACTCTACCCCATGTACTATGAGAAAGCATTTGAGACGGAAGATGGAAATCACTTTATAAGTCTGATTTGGAAGCGAACAGGACCGAGCAAGTGGTGAAAGAATTAAAAGCCGGGAAATCACATTGGAAGCTGAGGTACGCACATGAGGGCCTGAAGGGCCATAGAAGGAGGGTGTGCACACACTCATGGGAAGAAGTTAGAGTGCTTTTAAATATACAAATAGAGATGAAATTTGATGCTTACCTGATGTGGAATATGGAGAGCTGCTAGGTAACTGGAATTTTCCATTTGAAAGCCTTGCAATCAGAAATCAGCATGATGACTTCACAGGGTACAAGCTGAGCTCAGGAGGGTAGAAAGAGAATCTAGATTAGTGGTTCTCTACCTGGGGGGTCGATTGACCCTTTCTCAGGGGGCACATATCAGATAGCCTTCATATCAGATAGTTATATTTTGATTTATAGCAGTAGAAAAATTACAATTATGAATGAAGTAGCAACAAAAAATACTTTCATGTTTGGAGGTCACCACACCACGTGGTACTGTAATGAAAGTTTGCAAAATTAGGAAGGTTGAGAACATTCTAAATCTAGATTCTGCCAATTTTCTTTGCTGAAGTCCATTCCTCATGTTTGTCTAAAGTCATCTCTGCTGGGGGAAAAAAACAAAAGGCCTGTCAACCCAGGTCTGCATTGGACAAGTTTATTTGAATTTTGCAGATCTCCTGTCTTCACACCAGAAAAGGAAGTGCCTTTGCGTCTTTGTTCACATGGCTCCACTCAAGGAAAAAGACCAATCTTATTTTCCTTCTCATCTATTGTAGTTTTCCCAGGGACCTACCTGGCCCCAGGTAAAGCTGAGAAAGTCTCTTTTTAGGATCCTGTCTAATATAATCCTGAGACCCTGTGCTGTCTAGCAATGGCCCTGCAATCCCCTTACTGAACAAGACATGCCTGCTTCGGTGCCCTGGTGCTCCTCAAGTCTTACTCTTTCTTCATAGAATGCCAGTTTGTATAAGTGCAAAGCTATGAACCTTCTCCATGGAGATGTGCTTGACTCCCTGGGAAGCAGCAGGCAACATCCTAGAGCCCAATATACTTCTTTCAAGGTTCTGCTTGCAATGATTTACAGCTGGACCTCAGAGTCAAGCACTGGTTCCAATTCCAGCACCATTCCTTGCTCCCTACTGTGGCTGAAACCTGCATTTCGTCACTGATAAAGATACAGATTCCAGCTGTTCTTCTCAGGGGCATGTCATGCGTGGTAGATGAGTTAATACAGAAAAGCACCCAGCACACACTTGGCACGGAGGAAGCATTCTCTACTCATTCTCTGTTGCATCTTTTCTCTTTATTAGCATTAACATTAACATTATGTCAGACTAACAAAGTAATTTAGGCTTTTATCTCCTCTACAGTTCTGTGGGAATTGGGATCATAGTGTCTTTTTGTCTTCACTGCCCAAGTGTACTTACCACACAGTTGCTGTCAATGTGTGCTGGTTGTTGAGTGGCAGCCATACTGCAACCCTCAAGAAAAGTATCATGGCTCAATCCTTGAGATTTATTACATTCCCAGGCCCTTGCCCATGGAATCACCACTGAGAGTATAGTATTGTTTAAATGGCTTCTTGAGGAAGCCTCACACAACACATGCTTTTGTTTCTCCCCAGAAAACCCTTCCTAGAGGGGTTTTTGTTCTCACTCCCAGCATCCAAGCATCTTTAAACAGATTCTTTGAAAAAAAAAAAAAGGTTTATTCATCTCTGTGCCTGTGTGTCCACATAAGCTTGGGTGCACCACATGTGTACCCATGGAGGACAGAAGGCAAGGGATGTTCTAGAGTCACAGGTGGTTGTAAGCAGTCTAATGTGGATGCTGGGAACTGAACCCAGGTCCTCTGAAAGAGCAGTCCATTCTGTTAACCACTGAGCAGCTCTCTACCCATAAACAGGTTCTTTATGCTTTCAGAAAGTGAGGTTGTCAAATACATTTCCAGAGCCAGTATCCTATTAAGACATTCGTCCAAAGAACACTAAGCACAGAACTATTTATACGACATGGCAGCAGCAGAAATCTCCATTCACAGAGGAATGGATATCTTACGTGATACCATCATATCTTATGTGCTCATATGGTTGCCTTTTTAAACAATAAAATAAAATACTCATTTATATTTACCCACGTGTTTATGTTTCCTCTTTGCAGATCTCAATTTCCACCTGGTTTCATTTCTCTTCAGCATTTATTGTCTAGTAATGACATTTTGTCCCTTCATCAATCTACAAATGTCTTTATTTCACTTTCATTTTGGATGGATATTTTTACCAGATATAGACCTCACTATAGATGCTTCCTTTCATTATCTTCAGGGTATTGATTCCATCACCCTGTGTTCTCCATTATCTCAAATGAGAAATTTGGTGTAAAGATTTTCTCTGGTTTTCAAGTGTTTGAGCATGATGTGTGCAAATGTGGTTCTCTTTGTCCTTACTATTCTTAAGAGTTCCTGAGTTTATGAGTTTTATAAATTGTTTTTGGTGCTGTTTTTTCATTAAATTTAAAAAAGTGGCTATTATTCTTACAATCTAACCTTTTGCAGACTCTGAATCACATGTACAAGGGCTAGTTTTATGCATGCTGTGGGTAGTGCCAGTCCTGAGCTGGTAGTCCTGGGATCTATGAGAAAGCAGGCTGAGCAAGCCAGTGAGCAGCATTCCTCTATGGTCTCTGCATCAGCTCCTGCATCCAGGTTCCTGCCCTGTTTGAGTTTCTGCTCTGACTTCTTTCAGTGATGGAGTGTGATTTGCAAGTGTAAGCCAGACAAACTGTTTCCTCTCCAGTTTGCTTTTGGTCATGGTGTTTTATCACAAGGTAGTGATACTTTTTTTTTTCAGATTTTTTTAAATTTGAATTAAAAACAAGATTCTTTTAAATGTCAATCCCAATTCCTTCTCCCTCTCCTCCTCCCCTACCACCCCCACCATCTAAAACCCTACTTATCACATATCCTTTCTGCTCCCCAGGGAGGGTGAGGCCTTCCATAGGGAGTCGTCAGGGTCTATCATATCCTTTGGGATAGGGCATAGACCCACCTCTGTGAGTCTTGGCTCAGGGACTATCCCACTATGTGGAATGGGCTCCCAAAGTCCACACCTATGCTAGGGACATTACAGGAGGTCCCATAGATTTTCGAGGTCTCCTCACTGAAACCCATTTTCCTGGGGCCTGGATCAGTCCCATGCTGGTATCCCAGCTATCAGTCTGGGGACCAAGAGCTCCCCATTGTTCAGGTCAGCTGTTTCTGTGGGCTTCACCAGCCTGGTCTGGACCCTTTGCTCATCATTCTTCCTTCTCTGCAATTGGATTTCCAGTTCAGTTCAGTGATTAGTTGTGGGTGTCTGCTTCTACTTCCACCAGCTGCTGGATGAAGGCAATAGGATGGCATATAAGACAGTCATCAATCTCATTATCAAGGGAGGGCATTTAAGGTAGCCTCTCCTCTGTTGTTTAGATTGTTAACTGGTGCCATCTTTGTAGAACTCCAGACCTTTCCCTAGTGCCTGATTTCTCTGAAAACCTAAAATGTCTCCCTCTATTATGGTATCTTCTTTCTTGTTATTTTCTATTCTTCTCCCGATTCAACCTTTTTGTTCCCTCATGTCCTCCTCACCCCTCCTCTTCTCACCTTCTCATTCTCTGAGCTCCCTCCCCCATCCTCCTGTGCTCTGGTGCTCAGGAGATCTTGTCCCTTTCCCCTTCTCAGGGGACCATGTATGTCTCTCTTAGGGTCCTCCTTGTTTACTAGCTTCTCTGGCAGTGTGGATTGATTGCAGGCTGGTAATCCTTTATGTCTAAAATCCGCATATGAGTGAGTACATACCATGTTTGTCTTTTTGTGATTGGGTTACCTCACTCAGAATGGTTTCTTCTAGTTCCATCCATTTTCCTGCAAATTTCAAGATTCTGTTTTGTTTTGTTTTGTTTTTCTGCTGAGTAGTACTCCATTGTGTAAATGTACCACATTTTCTGTATCCATTCTTCAGTTGAGGGGCATCTAGGTTGCTTCCAGGTTCTGGCTATTACAAACAATGCTTCTATGAACATGGTTGAACATATGTCCTTATTGTATGAGTGTGCATTCTTTGGGTATATGCCCAAGAGAAGGATTGCTGGATCTTGAGGTAGACTAATTCCCATTTTCCTGAGGAGTCACCATACTGATTTCCAAAGTGGCTGTACAAGTTGGCACTCCCACCAGCAGTGGAGGGGTGTTGCCCTTTCTCCACATCCTCTCCAGCATAAACTGTCATTGGTGGTTTTTTTTATTTTAGCTATTCTGACAGGAGTAAGATGGTATCTCAGAGTTGTTTTGATTTGCATTTCCCTGATGGCTAAGGATGTTGAACACTTTCTTATGTGTCTTTCAGCCATTTTAGATTCTTCTATTGAGAATTGTCTATTTAGTTCTGTACCCCACTTTTTAATTGGATTGTTTGGTGTTTTGGAGACTAGCTTCATGAGTTCTTTGTATATTTTGGAGATCAGCAGGGTAGATATTCTAACTAAGACAATGTGTCTTGGGCCATCTAACAAGTGTCTCTCCGCTTGGTTATACTATAGAAATGAGTTTGTTTGCTTCTTTCCTAGCTTTAGCAGTTTTAGATAATTTCTGTTGTTTTGTCTTCAAGTTTACAGACAGAAATGAGTTTGTTTGCTTCTTTCCTAGCTTTTGCAGCTTTAGATAATTTCTGTTGTTTTGTCTTCAAGTTTACAGACTTTTTTTTTTTTTTTCATTTGCCCTTAAGCATATCTGTCTTAGTCCTTTTAGGTAGAAGAAGATTAGAAGTTCAAGGTAACACCCTCAGCTCTATAGTGAGTTCAAGTACAGCTGGGGATACATGAGACTCTGTCAGAAAGAGGAGGGGTTGGTGGAAAATTCAACTGGATTGTGTTATAAGTGGAATATTTATGCTTTCCAAAAAGTCCACAACTGTGATGAATAAATGCTTCTTGTTTATAAGCTACCCAGCTGATGGTGACATTCATCTCTTTCTCTAATTCCTGACTGCAGATGCAATGTAACCAGCTCACACTCCTGCCTCTATGTTTCCCTCACCATGGTGGTCTGTACTTTTAAACCATGAGTTGAAACAAACTCCTCCTTTTTTAAATCATGTTTTATTTGAATTAGAAACAAGATTGAATTACATGACAATCCCAGTTCCCTTCTCCCTCCAGTCCTCCCCTACCACCCCCCCTAAAACCCTACCTATCACATACCTTTTCTTCTATTCTTCACCTGACTCAACCTTTCTGCTCCCTCATGACCTCTGCATCCTTCCTCTTCTTTCCTTCTCATTCTCATAGCTCCCTCCCCTCTCTTCCCATGCTTTCAATTTGCTCAGGGGATGGTGACCCTTTCCCCTTCTCCAGGTGACAATGTTTGTCTCCTTGTTTACTAGTTTCTCTGGCAGTGTGGATTGTAGGCAGGTAATCCTTTCCTCTATGTCTAAAATCCACATGTGAGTGAGTACATATCATGTTTGTCTTTTTGTGATTGGGTTACCTCACTCAGAATAGTTTCTTCTAGTTCCATCCATTTTCCTGCAAATTTCAAGATTCCATTGTTTTTTTCCACTGAGTAGTACTCCATTGTGTAAATGTACCACATTTTGTCTATCCAGTCTTTGGTTGAGGAGCATCTAGGCTGCTTCCAGTTTCTGGCTATTACAAACAATGCTGTTATGAACATGGTTGAACAAATGTCCTTGTTGTATGAATGTGCTTCTTTTGGGTATATGCCTAGGAGTGGAATTGCTGGATCTTGTGGTAGACTCATTCCCATTTTCTTGAGGAGTCACCATACTGATTTCCAAAGTGGCTGTATAAGTTGGCACTCCCACCAGCAGTGGAGAAGTGTTCCCCTTTCTCCACATCCTCTCCAGCATAAACTGTCATTGGTGTTTTTGATTTTAGCCATTATAACAGGAGTAAGATGGTATCTCAGAGTTGTTTTGATTTGGATTTCCCTGATGGCTAAGGATGTTGAACACTTTCTTATGTGTCTTTCAGCCATTTTTAGATTCCTCTATTGAGAATTGTCTATTTACAAACTCTTCCTTTTAAAAAGTTGTTTTTGTAAGGCATTTTGTCAGAGCAACCAGAAAAGTAACTAGTTCTATAGAAAATGACATTTGTTTTAAGGAGTATTGGTGTTAGCTTCTCCTTGCCCCATAGTGCTAGGGATCAAATCCAGGACATTATGCATGCTGGGTTAGTAGTCTACAAATAAACTACATCTCAAACTTTGTTTCTTTTTTTCCCTTCCCTTCCCTTCCCTTCCCTTCCTTCCTTCCTTCCTTCCTTCCTTCCTTCCTTCCTTCCTTCCTTCCTTCCTTCCTTCCTTCCTTCCTTCCCTCTTCTCTTTCTCTTGTTCTTTCCTCTGTCTCTGTCCCTGCCTCTCTCCATGACCCTCCTTCAGTCTCCAGTGCTACATGCAAGGCAGGTGCTCCATGACTAAGTTTTTACATTTCTGGCCTTTGGTTTGTTTTTGGAATGGGGTTTGTGCTATGTATCCAGGTTAGTCTCACACTAGTTACATGCCTAGGCTTGCCTGAACTTCTCAGTCACCGTGCCCCATTTGCTTCAGTGCTGAGATTCCAGGCATGGGTCATCACACCAGCTCTAGGTTTAGCTTTTGTTAGTTTATTCTTATTTGTGGTTTTCCCTGTGGTGTATTCCTTAGTCCTGGTGTATAATTCTTGTTCCTAAGCCGTGGTCCATGTAAAGTTTGAATGGGACAGCTCAAGGTATTGAGCAAACTCTTTTGGCTTAATGAGATTTGACAGTCAAACTCTGATAAACCTTCTGCTTAGCCCTGTCAGCCTCCAGCTGCTATTATCTGCTTGCTGGACATTGTCACAGACACAGGAAGTTTAGGAAACATCCAAACTTTCCAAGTTAACCATACACAGATATACGGATCCTGTATGTAGAGGCTGCCACCTTATGAGTCTCCCCTTCCCTGTCAATGTTCAGCTGTGTTCTGGCAGCTCCACCCTTTGGCCCTTCATCACAGGAAGGAAGCAGTTGATTCCACCTATATTCCCCGTGGGCTACACTCTTAGTAGGCACCTTGAGAAAAACAAGTTATGTTAGTCTTGCCTAGTTTTGCTCCTTCTGTTTGAGGCCCTATCTCTTCTCGTTGATCATTGCTTTTGGTTGTTCTGTGGCACTTTTCCTTCCACTTTCCTGAGGACTCCTACACCATCTTCTGGTCTCCACAAGTACTGCACATATGTAGTGCACATACATAAAATAGATACTTAAAATTATTTTTTAAGAGAGTATCTTCCCTTTTTTGAGACAGGGATTTCACTATGTAGGCTTTGCCTGGAGGTCTCATGTAGAGCACTCTAGCCTCAGATTCACTAAGATCTACCTTGACCTCCTGAGTGCTGGGATTAAAGCACCCCCATACCTGGCTTTTTAATTTTTAATTGTATGGTGTGTGTGTGTGTGTGTGTGTGTGTGTGTGTGTGTGTGTGTGTGTGTAATCTTTGGGTGGGTAAAGAGACCAGAAGAGGGCATCAGATCCCCTGGAACTAGAGTTATAGGAAGTTGGTTAACTGTCCAGTGTGGGTGGTGGGCATCAAACTCAGGTCCACTGAAAGATGAGTAAATGCCCTTAACCACTGGGCTATCTCTCCAGCGCCCCAAGTCAACTTTAATTTTTAAAATTTTATTATTTTATTTTGAGAAATGTCTCCCTGTATAGCTCTGGCTTGTTTGGAACTTGCTATAATCTTTCAGCTTCTGTTTCCCAAGTTCTGGAATTACAGGTATGATTCACCATAGATCCACCACGCTGAGCTCTACAAAGCCAACTGCAGGTTCTGTTTCATCCAGAACAGGAATAATTCTCACTAGCATATCAGTCAAAGTCAATTGCGGCATGTTGCTACTACATCACCCAAACATGAAGAGATAGACTTGGCCTCCACAAACTTCTTTTTGGTTTAAACACACTTAAACAACCCACATCAGTCCTCAGGTCCACAGCTAAGAGTCTTTCCTTGGTACCCTGCAATTGTTCTGTCATTTTCTGTAATGAGTGGAGGCAGGCACTAGATCAACAGCACTGATAATAACAGACTGCACATTCTCACCCAGTCTGCAATCAACCTCTACCTCCCTTCCCAAGTGGATGGAAACTCTTCATGGACATTAATGTTTTCTGTGTCCCCTCTCTGAATTGGGATTGTGCAATCTCAGTCCATGTCTACTGGACAAGGGGTAAACTTTGAGCAATGGGTGGGGACAGGTGTCCAATCCAATTTCTGACTGCTACTGCAAGGAGTGGACTTTAAAGGCATTTACATGGTCAGAAAGCTGCCTGTGTTGGTTTAGAAAGGCTGCTTTTCTTCCCAAATTTCAGTCCCTAGTGTCCCCCAGACATTTTAAAAGTAGAGTCCCTGAGAGCTCGTATTTTCCTCTTCTAATTGTTGTGGTAGTTCAATCCTTTTGTGAAGAATTGTGCAAACATAAATGGTACTTTCAAAATGGGTTTATTTCCCATCTCCTTTTTGCCTTTTCTTATTTATGTAGCTACAGTGGGGCTATCTCTGTGGTACAGTCAGACTCATAATGACAAATATTTTGGCAAGCAAGAAACTGTCATTCTAGACTAGACACACAGCCCAATTGTTCATCATGCCTAGGTTTTCCATGGTAGCACAAGTCCCATGTGGCCATTACACCCAGTCGTAATTTATTTTTGGGCAGATTGGTCTGTCAATTACTTGCCACGTATCCCCCTCAGGGTTACCTTCATCAACTACTGTTTCCTTTCTGATGAGCTTAGATGTGTGCCTGCTCTAACTTTGTAAACTAATTTCACTCCCTCTCCCCATTGCTGTTTTTCTTCAGGTATGTTTGCAGAATTCTTTCCTTGTGTCCATCAGGAAGCTCATTGATATTTGAAGCATTTCCCTCCCTTGGTAGATAAAGGGCATTCTGTTTACTAACATATCTGATCACAGGGATCAAGGGAAAGTTGGGTCTGCATTGCAAAAATAGGACCTCAAGAATGGGGTCATGGCAGACACTTCATGTTCCCCAGTGTCAAGTTATCCTCTGTCACTGACCCTGTCTATGCTCCCAGGGACTTTGTATTTGTCCAGGGCCATGGCTGATCCTCGACAACAGGATATGATATCTTCGAAGAGGTGGTTTGAATTCCCACATGGATCATTGGCCTTTCTTCTGGCAAGGAGAATGGAGAAAGCTCCACAATAAGATTATAGATGTGGGAAGACTGGTCACCACATGAGGAAAAGAACTGGCAATGTAGAATAAAATTTTTTTTAAAAATCGTTTAAACATCATTTATTTAATTTGAGACAGAATGTCATGATGTAGACCTTGCTGGCCTGGAACTTGCTATGTAGACCATGCTGGCCTCTGATTCAGATAGATCTGCCTATTTCTGTTCCTGTGTACTGGGATTAAAAGCTGGAACCATGGTGTCTCATCTATTCTGTCTTTTATTTCCCAGACTGGTTTTGAACTCACAATGATCCCCATGCCTTGCCTTCTGGCGTGCTAGGGTTATAGGTGTGTGCCACCAGGCCTGGCTTTGTAGAATACTTTGAATAATAAATAAGGTCTCCTTATATTAAGATTTTGGAGCTGTTTACTACCACATCATAATCTTTTCTTTCACATAGACTAAAAATCTCCAAACAGTAAAGTATAGATCTCAAACAGGTAATTTGAACCATCTTGAGAAATGCCTCCACTCACATAGACAAATGCAATTGAAGACATGGCCATCCCTGTTACCCTGGGTAGAAGTTCTGGTGCTGTTTATTTAGACCATGCCTTGAAGGCAGGTTTAAAGGAGTCTACAAAACCCAGATAAATGATTAACTGGTATTTATTAGGGGAACACTCACACAATTATGATAAATAATCGCCACGATCTTCCTGCTTCTGAAGATGCAGTCTCTGCCCTTCTGGATGCCCCAACCACAACTCAAGAGAGAGAGCCAGCCCCTCCTCTTCTTTATAAAGGTCATGTTTGCACACCTGAAGCCAAGTTCCTAGGATGTGGCCACCACCACAAATCCACTGTTGGAACAATGCAGTCTCCAGAAAACCACTCACTCGGTTTCCTTTATAATTAGTAATTTAACCAGTTCTAGAATCTCACATAACTAGCACCATACTGTAAGCATTTTTTTGTAGTTATTTCCGGCTTTACTCGCTCAACAAAATACTTCTGAGATTTAGCAACACTGAGAGCATTTCTTGGGGATCAGTTCACCCCAACTCCAAACTCTCTTTTAAAGAGCCCCTAGGTGTTTCCAGTTATATTCTTATGAACATATGGACATATTTCTCATTTTTCTTGAATAAATGTTTCATTTTTCACAGTGTGTATTGCTGAATCACAGGCATATGCTTAACTTTCTTAAAAGGTTAAGGGTCTCCCAAAATGGTATCTAAACAAGTCTATCATTTATACTTCTACTAGTCACACATATGAATTCTCACCAGAATTTGACTGCCATATTTTTTTTTTCATTTTAGACATTCTAATGGGTGTGTAATAGTGGCTCAATGCAGTTTTACTTTTTTATTTCCATGAGTGTGTGTGTGTGTGTGTGTGTGTGTGTGTGTGTGTGTGTGCGTGCGTGCGTCTAGTGGCCATTTGTAGGTCTTCATTTAGGACATAACTATAGTTTTAATATTTTTTAAAAGTCATGTCTTTTTATTATTGAGCTATAGAATGTATAATTTTGAGTCCTTCCTAGGAATCTTTCCCTTATCAAGGTCATAGAAACGTTCCTCTGCATTTCTATTTGTAAGTCTTACTGCTTTTTGTACTAATACTAAAATTTATTTTTGGTTAATTTGTATTTATAGTCTGAAAAGAATACATATATGAATTATTTTATATGTGGTTTATACTATAAAACTTTTGGAGGACAGTTTCTTTTTTCCCCATTTAATAGCTTTTTCATTGTTCAATATATGTATTGGTCTGTTGTAGGCATTTAAATTACTTTCTATTGATTCTATGTGAACATTGCTTTTACCAAATATTTGTTTTCTTAATTATTACTTATTATTATTATTATTATTATAGATTGTTAAGTCAGGTTTGGAAGGTCTTCTCACATATTCTTTTTTCAAGATTGGTTATTGTATCCCAATTTTATGTATTTATTCTGTTTTAATTGGAAATTTTAATTGGGAAGCTTGAAACTATTACTGCTTTCAGGATTTAATAACTTGAACTTAAGCCTGTACATCACTCCCCTTTTGCCCCTGTAACTTTTCTTATGCAATTACCACATACTTACCCATGCACTTTCCTCTTTATCAGTCTCTGAGAAACTCCTGTTTCCTATACAAGTGCTTTCCCACCCTGAGAAGACTTTCCCACCCTGGGAAGACTTTCCTACCCTGGGAAGTCTTTCCCAATACCTCCTTCTTTCCAACCATAAACCATTCATTCCATGCATTTATTAACCAGAGAAATGAGTAAGATCTGTGTCCTATTCTCAAGAAACTTCAGTTGTAGGAGAGTAGGTACATAGACAGTAAACACTATGAAATAGACACTGTCACCTGTAAGCTACTGGTAACATGCAAGGCCTATTCAGCAGCAAGAGGAATTTATGTCATGGAAGTTTTCCTGGAGGACTTTCCAAACTGTAATTGCCAGGGTCAGCTAGCACCTGTTAATCATTGGTTGTATTTCACATTTACACTGCATGCTTTATGATTTGCAGGGCTCTGGATTGCTTTGAAGTCCATTATGGTAGCAATTTTCAGACTTTCATGTATCTAAGAATATCTTGAGATGTTCTCTGGAAAAGAAAATCAGATATTGAGGCCTGGCTTCTAGGAATTTTAAAAAAGAAGGTCTGTAGGAGGGCTCCAGGATACAGAACTCTAAGAGGACTGTTTCAGGTTTGCTAAATAGTGCCCCATGGCAACTGGCATATTTTTAAGTTCACAATTGTTATTGATAGCATAGTAGGTTGCTTAATGATTCAGTGCAAAAAAGACCAGAACCTTAGTGGGATCCTTGTGATTTTAAATTATTATTTATTAATCAGGATGTTGCAACATTATGGGACAGCCTATGACAAAGTCTATGTATTCATTTTGGTCTTTCTTTTTGTCCTACTTTGATTTCTGTTGCTGTGATAAACATCATACCCAAAAGCAAGATAGGGAGGAAAGAGTTTACTTCATCTTACATCATCTAGGGAAGCCAAGGTAGGAACTCAAGGCACAAAGCTGGAGGCAGGAACTGAAACAGTGACCACAGAGGAATGCTGCTTACTGGCTTGCTCCCTGCTCTTACACAGCTCAGGCCCACTTGTCAAGGGATGGTAGCGCCCATGGTGCACTGGACCCTCCTATACTGATTAACAATCAAGAATATGCTCTACAGATGGGCCCACTGGCTAGATGGACAATACTCCTCAATTAACAGTCCCTCTTCTCAGGTAACTTTGTGTTGGGTCTAGTTGACATCTGAAACTAACTATGACAATTTTATTCTGGTTTTCCTTCATACTCAGGACCCTCCTGCTCAGTATTTGACTCAATATGACATTACAAATTCCTTTCCTTATTCTTGAAAAATCTTGTCTCTTGACTGTTTCTCATTTAGGGCCTCTCTTTCCTGGGATGTCTCTTTGGTTTGTACTGTCCCAGCTCCTCTCAGACTGAGGTGGCTGACTCTATTTCGATACATCCCTGCATTGTTCACTCATGTAGAAACAAAAATCCATTTTTTTTTTGTAACAGAAGAAAACATCCGGCTTGCTGCAGTCTTGACTGTAGAAGCTCTTTTCTTGATGGACATCCTATACCTCAGATTTCTGGGATGCTATATAGCTTATGCAAATCAGTTGTTATGACAACTATAGCTTGTTTCATACAAGGCTTCTTCCTGTAACTCTTCACAAGGCCTAATTTACACTATGCTGTGCACTCTAACAGATAGTATATAGCATACTATAGTCCTCCAAGACACCTTAGATCAAGGGTCTTGAATTTCAATGATAATGGCTTCTTCAGAGCCAAGTGAATTGCAGTTCAACTATATAGCTACTATTTAATCTCCCAAATGAGACAAAGAGAGGCCAGGTAGGACATTTTTCATAAGCAAAAAGGTTTTAAACCTTGAATGTAGACTTTAAAAACTTGCATATATTTCAGGTAACTGGTCCTTGGCTGATTCCTAGAGAAAGGCCTTCTTAATAAATAATCCCACTGCTGTCTCCTGAATCTACTCTTAGGAAAGGGAATGGGGCCCACCCTGGCTCAGAGGGGTTTTCCCATTTCACAGTTACTTGTTTGTGTTTGGCTCATAGAATACACAATGTGTATAGCCCTCCATTGGGCTCTCTCTAGTCCATCAGGAAAATAGATTATAGTTATGAAAACAAACTGACATGCCCTTACCACTGTACCTGTTCCATTAACACATTTTCCTGGAAGCCCTTCCCATGCTTATTCCTTCTGTCTCTAACACTAATCAATGATTCTAAACACAGCTGGAAGAGAATTGATAAAGACAAGCCCAGTACAATCACTGTGGAGTGTCAATCAAGAACAATTGCAGACACATGGTGGCTTAAATCAGACCTAACAGAGGAAGATTTCCTCTGGCCAGAGGTCATGGGCTATAAGATAATTCTCTTCCCTGTCACAGTATGTGAATGAGTGTGTGCACATGTGTGCATGCATGTGTCTGTGCATGTATGCACACAAGTGCATGTGTGGAGATGAACATAATTCTCTACTCCAATTATGCATTTAAATTAATGCCAACAGCTTAGCAGGTTAGATGATGGTGGTAGTGGAGCTGCTGCTTGAGTCTTGGCAGGCCTATCACAGAGATTCTAGAATAGACCTTAGCCAATCCACCCACCATTCAGTTCTGGCTCTGACAGCTTGCATTTTAAATGCTTTTTTCAGAATTTTGTGTGTTCAAGACTTCACTCCCTCTATCATGGCACCCTTGGGAAGTAGGAAACCATAGGATATGGGACCTAGTCAAGAAGATGGCTGTGACCATGTCCTTGAATATATCTTGCTTGTTTCTTGTCCCATTCTCTCTCTGCTTCTTGTTTGCTGTGTGGTGAGAAGCTTTATGAAGCTCTATATGTGTGTTTCCCGCCCCGATACTCTGCCTCATCACAGGCTCCGAAGCAGTGGAGTTAAGCCAATCAATCATCAATCAATCCATAGACTAGCCTCTGAAACCCTAGCCCAAATAAAAGTTGATTTTCAGTTTCCTAAGGTGATGAAGAGCTGATGGCTACAGCTGCCTTCTGTGGGGCTGTCCCTTGAATGGGATTCTGTTTAGAAGGTTCCTGTGCTTCACGGACAGTTCATGGACCACAAACTCCAGAAAGGGTTCCAGAATTGTTTTAGGACACATTGGGTTCCACTCTCTTGCATTAGTTTGGCATAGACCAGTCGTGTGTGTGTGTGTGTGTGTGTGTGTGTGTGTGTGTGTGTGTGTGTGTGTGTGTGTGTTGTAAGTTTATAAACATTTCTGAAAGTTTCTTGAGGGGACAGTGTGCATGGTATGAACAGCTGACTGAAGACACGTTGTTAGCTTAACTCTGTTATTTTACAGTTTGGACAAGTCCCTCCAGTTCTCCGTGTGTGTGTGTGTGTGTGTGTGTGTGTGTGTGTGTGTGTGTGTGTGTGTGTGTGTGTGTGCGCGCGCGCGCACGCATGTGTGTTTATATGTGTGTGTACATCAGAAATGAATGTTGGGTGTTTTCTTATATTGTTCTCCAATTCTCCAACTTAGTTTTTGAGACAGAGTCTCTCTCTGAACCTGGAGTTCACAGCTTGGCTAGACTGCTGGCAACAAGCTCTAGGGGTCCTCTCTCCTGGCTTCCCTAATGCTGGGGTTACAGGCATGCTCCTATGCCTGGGTTTTTACATGGGTTTTGGGGACCTAAACTCTGGCTCTCATGCTTCTGTAACAAGCACATTATCAGTTGAACTGTGTCCCCTATCCCCACATCTCCATTCACTGAAATGGAAAGTATATGATCTCATATTTTCTTTATAAGGTTGATTGTTAGGGGGATGATAGACACTTGGAGAGCATCCAGCTTGTGATCCATTTTTATAGTATATGTATTAAATGTCATTGTCTTATCCTTACTATTCTTGTGTTTCTGAAATGAATATGTGTCCACCATCAAGCAAGTTGGTACAGACAAAAATGATTTTTTTCTTTTTCTTTCTTTCTCTTCCTTCCCTTCTTCCTTCTTTCCCCCCTACCTCCCTCCTTTCCTCCCTCCCTCCATCCATCCTTCCTTCCTTCCTTTCTTCTTTTTTGTCTCTAAAGAGATTTCACATTACTGAGGAGAAAGACAGGATTCTATGAATTGTGATTCAACAATGTAACTTTGAGAATTCTCAATGGAGAGGGCAGAGCTACTGGCCACTTTATTTAAACATGAACTTGGGTTTGTATGTTGGTACCAGGGGGCCATACAGTACTAAAGAGTAGGGAAATACCACTTCTATGCCTTGGTATCCTTGAGGTTTTGACAAATGATAATTAATTAAACTTGCAGTTGCTTAATGGAATGAAAAGAGAACTGGGGTTTTCCTGGTCTTCCCATTTTTCTGTGGAAGCCCATTGACTTTTGCTTCCTTGAGCCACAGGTAGCACTGTTAAGTGCTGAAGGGCATCAGCAAGAAAGACAAGATTTAAAAAGTTCCAGGTTGTCCTGAGCTGATGACCAAACTAGATGACACCGGCAGTCCCTGGTGAGTGCTATGCCAAGTCAGGTTGACTCAGTGCCCTTCTCTCTGCCAAGGTCAACATAGTGGGCAAGTGGTTTCCAGGAGCAAGGAGGCCTCAGGGGACTGTCACCCTGGTGGGTAGTTACTTAAGTTTTTATGAGCATAGCTTGATTAATTAGCTTCTGAAAGGACAGTAGTTATTCCCGGAGAGGCTATTAGGAAGCACCTATGTTATTTGGTCCTTGCAAGAACCGATTAACTGAAATTCACACTCTGCAAAATAATTAACCAAGAACGGTGACGCTACATTATCCAGTCATTTTGAAGAAAAGGTCTCTTAGATTGCAACTTAAAACTTTAAATTATTTTGCAGACTAGCTTTGGCTTTTAGATAGATTATAATAAAAGCAAATTATTGTACATTTTAATAACTTGCTTCTTTGGAAAAAGAGGTCTGATGCAAGGCTGATGACTGTGATGTATCTCATAAAAGCTAATTGACAATCCAGTTCTTTAAATACCACAGGAATCCATCATGGTTCACATTACTACGATGAGTTCCAAAGGAATTAAAGATGATTTACCAGCCATTGGGACATTTTGCTAATATTATACACACTGAAGGAAGTAGTAAAAGAGACGAATGCATCAGGGCACCTCCAGTTGCCTAATTTGTAAACAGGCACCAAACGCACAGCTTCCAGTTCAAGGGCATGCACCAGGTTAGTGAAGGTGGCACTGGGATTACAAATAGCTTTGCCTTGTCTCTACACTGTCTTCTCCCTGGAGTTTGCAGACCCATTAAGGTTGATAGCTCTATTTGGGAAAAAAGCAGCTTCTTATATTCATGCTTTTATTGTTCTGTCTCCCTTCTCTGTGCCTCTGAAAGCCTCCAACCACTTATGGCAAGGTTTATGCTCTGATGTGCTGGGTCCTTTTAGGAAGATCCACATGACTGGCCTTCTAGACTAACATGGTGTGGGTGAGAGGCAAAGGGTTTCCACAGTAAAAGGACTCCTCTCTGAAGATGCTGGAGTTGGATCCTAGTTGAGGTGAGCATATGGAGACTTGATTTGTTGTGTGACTTTTCCTGGGCAGACAATCAAGACAATATCTTATAGCTATGCACACAAACCAATCTGATCTAGGCAATTACTAGGTTGAGGCTTTCCTATCAGATGACTCTTTGGCTGTGTTAAGTTGACAAAGCTAACTAGGATGGAAGTGACTATGACTAAAATTCATTAGATAAATAGTGAAACTATAAAACAACAAAAACCTTTAAAAATACTTTGAATCAGTGTTTAAAAATCTAGACATTTTGCCCTTTCTTGGAAAGCTAAGAATCTGAGAAAACCAGATTCATAATCATACAAACCAGGGAGCTAGAACTTAAAAGTGCTGTCCTTGTTAAAGTAGGACACAGCCATTTTCCATCATAAGGGTGTGAATTCACTCATTCTCTCTCTCTCTCTCTCTCTCTCTCTCTCTCTCTCTCTCTCTCTCTCTCTCTCTCTTTATCTCTGTTACTAGGGATGGCACCCAGAACCTTTCTCTGCCTCTGTGTCTGAACTACTTGTCCTTACTGTTTATCTTACGGTGTCATGGCCATTTCTGTTCTGTATTGAACATAGTTCTTCCATCAGGGATCATCAAGTGCAGAACATGGTTTAGAAAATTCCAGGGAGCTTAATTATGAGACAATTCTGTCCTGCCTTCAGAAAGACCTGAAACTCCTGGCTTGATCCCCAAGGTCTTCTGGTTTGGCCTCATGATTTCCAGTCTCTGGTTTCTCCGACTAAAGTCTTTCTCTTTCTCATCTGTGAAGAAACGTGGCACTATTGAAGATTTTAACCACTACACCATAGTCAATTTTCTTTAAATATGTGACCCTTGGGAGACCACATGTCATAATAGGCCCTATTCCCAAGACTGGCAGGGCAATGCAAAGTAGACTCAATAGGGGAAAAAAAATCTCAAAATTGGATGGATGGGAAGGTCTTGGAGAGAGTTATTGTAGGTGACGTGGGGCTGAATAGGTTAAAACTGAATTGTATGAAATTATCAAAGAATTATTACATTGTTGTTAAGATAAATGTTTTTAAGTAACAAGCAAAAATAAACAGAGCTTTGTACCTGACTCTGCAAATGGCTTTTGGCTGTGTCTTCATGTAGGACGCACTCTTCTGTTTCAGTTCTGAAATGAATTTCATGTTCCTTAACATTTACAGTAGAGGTTCCTGCATCAGGGAGAGGTGGGGAGGGTAAGGTAACCAGAGGGTGAGGGTGGGGTGGGTTCTCACTGAGTCCTATTTCCCTGCCTATCAGAAGATGGTAGGGATTGGGGAAGGGTAGAGTTTCCTTTACAGATTGCAATGTAAGAGGAGAGAAACCTGATGAGTCAACAAAGCTATGCAGGCCATATGGTAGAGAAGACATACTTGGGAAAACATACATGCTTCGAATGATAAACAAACATGTACCTGGGGGCTTTTAGTATCAGGAAGCCAGAAGCTCTACTCAGCCCTCTTTTTTCAGAACTCTTTGTATTCCTTATGGGCAGGACCAGTGGGGGGAATAACGATTGTATTGGGCTCCTTTTATTTTGTTGTTGTTAATACACCACCAGAATTCAGGAGATTTACCTCTGTAGCAATTCTCCTTTGAAGTTATTATCCTATTAATGTCTCTTTCTTCACAAATAGGTAGATAATCAAGGGTCAGAGATGATGTCTCATCAATCTAGGTACAAACCTGAAGTTCCGTAGGCCACACCTACTGGTGGGATGGAGCAACCAGCTACATCACACACACACACACACACACACACACACACACACACACACACACACACACACACACACGAGCATGGTCTACCCTACTCATATAGCTCTGTGAAAGTTGACTTGAGATTTCTGAGGTGCCTCACACTTGCTCACAAATGAGAGTGTTTAGCTATATAAAGCCATTGCTGTTTGTTCCAGTCTTCCTTGGGAGGATCTGGCCAAGACAGTCAGACTGTTTCTGCTGGGCCTGGCCACTGAGGCCCCTGGAAAACTGTTTACCTGGCACATAGCCTTTACTTCTGGTAAACACACTTCCAACTAAGGGATTCAAAGTCATTACTACCCTGATGCTCTTCCAGCAACTGTTCATTAGAAGGGGTCAACCATGCATTCCCACTGACTGTCAGGCATGTCTGGAGCTTTCAAGAACATTCAATGACAAATGTGCAAACTACATCACTTGTGGTAAAATGTAGACACAGGAGGGACCCCCAAATCCAGACTTACAGGAAAACCAGTATTTAAACCAAACCCTGGAGATAATGAAAGTTAGGGAAGAGGAGGTAGAGTCTGAAAGAAGGAAAGAGAGTGTGATGGTTCATTTTTATTGGTAGGACTGAGAGGTACCTAGGATCATATCACTGGACACTTCCAGAGCATGAACTAAATAAAGGAGAACCACTCCAAATTTGGACAGCACCACCCCATAGACAAGCACCACCCATAGGCCAGGGCCTGGAGGGGGAGAAGGAGATTTTGTCTCCTGTCTGCCATGATGTGAGCTGCTCAGCTCTACCATACTCTCCCCACCACGCTGCCAAACAAATCGTTCTTTTAAGTAGCTTTGTCAGGTATTCTGTCACACTAAAAGAGGGTTAAAAGGAAGGAATGGAAGCCAGCATTTGAAAACCTAATGGGGAAGAGGGCATGGGGTCTCTGGCAAAAGGAAGGTGCATGGAAGATGATGGATCAGGAAAGTAGCTGGAGAGGTTTGCACATGCAGGTCTTACAAGCCTAATTAACACCGTGGGGGTTTTCCATGGGCCAAAGAAGAGCTGAAAACAGGCATTCAATGGTAGACTTGATTTAATGATATTGTTGTATAAAGAAAGTGTCAGAGTTCCAATTTCAGTAGAACAAGCCTCAGGATTCTGTCAAATCCATCTGTCGAAACACTGGCTGTATAACATATTGGAAAATACATCACTAAGTGGCATGACTAGGGGACTAGGCAGAGGTTAAACTTTAAGCAAAATGAGAAACCCCAGAGGCAATGAGAGAATTTGCTTTCATCTTCTGGGAACCCAGAAGCAAATGGTACTTACCATTAGCTTTCTTCTGCTTGCTGAATTGGATGACCTCGAATGTTGTAGTTTGTGGTTCTGGAGGGCATGTGTTATATAGCTTATCCAAAAAGGTATCAAGTAGTCCCTTCTCTCATCTTCTTTCTGCTCCCACTTAAATTTGATAGCTCAAATGGCCATTCTAAGCACACATGAAAAATGAACCACTAGCCCACATCATAAACCATCCCTGCAGAGAACAGTAAGGAGGCATTTCTATTTCAATTTTCGATTGAGTAAAGGATAGCCCAGTGGTTAAGACTGCTTACTGCTCTTACAGGGGATATGGATTGGGTTCCCAGTACCCACTCAGTGGCTCCCAATCATGTGCAACTTCAATTCTAGAAGATATGACATCTTCAGGCCACTGTGGGCAACACACACACACACACACACACAAAAAAAAAAAAAATTAAACCCTTAACATTTATAGCCACAATCAAGACTTCATATAGGTTTGCAGTTCAAAATCAAAACATGGATAAAAATATTTCTCCAAAAAAAGTAATCTAAATTGATTCTGTTAGTAGCAGCTCCAGGAACAGGGCTTAAACCAATCCAGATCCTCCTTGTGGATCTTGCTTCCACAAATGAAATAATTTTCAAAAGTTCAAGAAATGTAGCATACTAAAAATAACACATACCCATTCACATAAAGAGGTAAGATTTAGGAGTCAGAAGAAATATTTAACCTGAAAACTAACCAGACAATGGGATTCTTAAACACTCAATGTGAAAGATATATGTTTAATATACTTCAAGAAATATAAAATGTAACAATACATGTAATAGACATGTAATAGATGGATTATTCACAAGAGAATTTTAGAATTCAAAATATAGTTATTGGCGTAGAGCAGACTAAGTGGATCAGAGAAAGTATCCAGAATATAATTGCTGTGGTTTGAATATAGAATGTCCCTCATAGGCTCATGTATGTGGACACTTGGTCCCAACTGGTGGTGTGTTCCAGAAGGTTGTGAAACTTTTATAAGTAGGGAGCCTTGCTGGAGAAAATGAGTCACTAGAGGACTTTGAAGCTCTAAAGCCTTACCCCACTTCCTGTTCACTCCCTGCTTCTTGGCTGTGAATGCCAAGTGATAAACCTGACTTCCACACTGGCCATAATGCCTGCCAGGCCTACAGACATATCTTACCCACCATAACAGACCTTACTTCTCTGGCAAAGTAAGCCTAAATAAGTCATTTCTTTTTTAAATGGCTTTTGTTGAGGTGTTTTATTACAGAAATAGAACAAACACTAAAGTGGAGTCAAAGAAATGTGACATCAGACAAAACATTGAGAATCATAAGTGAGAGGTTCCAGTGTGCTGTCAATCAAAGCCATAAGAGGAACAGAAGGAGCAGTTCAAGGCATGAAAGCTGAAATAGACACAATAAAGAAAACACAGACAGAGGGGAGCTGGAAATAGAAAGGCTGGATAAACGATCAGGAACTAAAGATGTGAGTATAACCAATAGGATTCAAGAGATGGAAGAAAGAATCTCAGTTGTTGAAGACTCGCTAGAGGATATACAGTCATCAACCAAACAAAACCTCAAGTCCAACAAATCCCTAACACAAAATATCCAGGAAATATGGGACACCGTGAAAAGGCTGAACCTAAGAATAATAGGTATAGAAGAAGGTGAAGAAATACAGCTCAAAGATACAGAAAACATATTCAACAAAACCATAGAAGAAAACTTCCACAACCTACAGAAGGATATGCCTATGAAAGTACAAGAGGCTTACAGAACTTCAAACAGACTGGACACAAAAAGAAGGCCCCTTGACACATAATGAGCAAAGCACCAAACCTACAGAATAAAGAGAAAATATTAAGAGCAGCAAAGGAAAAAGGCCAAGTAACATATAAAGGCAGACCTAGCAGAATCACACCCAACTTCTCAATGGAAAATTTGAAAGCAAGAAGGTCCTGGATAGGTATCCTACAAACACAAAGGGAGCATGGATGCCAACCCAGACTACTGTACCCAGCAAAACTTTCAATCACTATAGATGGGGAAAACAAGATATTCCATGACAAAAACAGATTTAAACAATACATATCCACAAATCCAGCATTACAGAAAGTTCTGGAAGGAAAACTCCAACCCAATGAAGATAACAACACTCACAAAAACATAGGCAATAGATAATCTAATTATCTATTGATATTGAGAGAAACTCAAGCCTATTCATCTAAAATCAGGAACAAAACAAGGCTGTCCACACTCTCCATATCTCTTCAATATTGTACTTGAAGTTCTAGCTAGAGCAATAAGACAACAAAAGGAGATCAAAGGGATACAAATTGGAAAGGAAGAAGTCAAACTTTCACTATTTACAGATGATATGATAGTCTACATAAGTGACCCAAAAGACTCTACCAGGGAATTCCTACAGCTGATAAACACCTTCAGCAAAGTAGAAGGATACAAAATTAACTCAAAAAATCAGTAGCCCTATTATATACAGATGATAAATCCAATGAGAAAGAAATCAGAGAAACATCACCCTTCACAATATCCACAAGCAACATAAAATATCTTGGGGTAACACTAACCAAAAAGTGAAAGATCTGTACAGTAAGAACTTTGAGTCTTTAAAGAAAGAAATTAAAGAAGATACCAGAAAATGGAAATATCTCCCATGTTCTTGGATAGGTAGAATCAACATAGTAAAAATGGCAATCTTGCCAAAAGTAATCTACCAATTCAACGAAATCCCCATCAAAATCCCAACACAGTTCTTCACAGACCTTGAAATAACAATACTCAATTTTATATGGAAAAACAAATGACCCAAGTTAGCCAAAACAACTCTGTACAATAAAGGATCTTCAGGAGGCATCACCATCCCTGACTTCAAGCTCTATTATAGAGCCATAGATCTGAAAACAGCTTGGTATTGGCACAAAAATAGACAGATAGACCAATGGAGTCAAACTGAAAACCCTGATATTAACTCACACACCTATGAACACCTTATTTTTTGACAAAGATACTAAATCTATACAATGGAAGAAAGATAGCATCTACAACAAATGGTGCTGGCACAATTGGATTCAGACATGCAGAAGATTGCAGATAGATCCATATCTGTCACCATGCAAAAAACTTAAGTGCAAATGGATCAAAGACCTCAACATAAATCCAGTCACTCTGAATCTTCTAGAAGAGAAAGTGGGAGATAGCCTTGAACGAATTGCAGAGGAGACCACTTCCTGACATTACACCAGTATCACAGACATTGAGATCTGCAATTAATAAATGGGACCTTCTGAAACTGAGAAGCTTCTGTAAGGTAAAGGACACAGTCAGTAAGAAGAAACAACAGCCCACAGAATGGGAAAAGATCTTCACCAACCCCACATCTAGCAGAGGGCTGATTTCCAAAATATACAATGAACTCAAGAAGCTAGCCACCAAAACACTAAACAATGAAATTAAAAAGTGGGGTGCAGAACTAAATAGGGAATTCTCAACAGAGGAATCTGAGATGGCTGAAAGACACTTAAGAAAGTGCTCAAAATCAATCCTTGCCCATCAGAGAAATGCAACTCAAAACAACTCTGAGATACCATCTTCCACTGGCCAGAATGGCTAAAATCAAAAACACCAATGACAATCTATGCTGGAGAGGATATGGAGAAAAAGGAACACTCCTCCATTGCTGCTGGGAGTGGAAACTTTTAAGACCACTTTGGAAATCAGTATGTTGGTTGCTCAGAAAAGTGGGAATCAGTCTTCCTCAAGATTCAGCAATTCCTCTCTTGGGCATATATCCAAATAATGCACGTCCATACAACAAGGACATATGTTCAACCATGTTCATAGCAGCATTGTTTGTAATAATCAGAATCTGGAAGCAGCCTAGATGCCCCTCAACTGAAGAATGGATAGAGAAAATGTGGTACATTTACACAATGGAGTACTACTCAGCAGAAAAAAAAGCAATGGAATCTTGAAATTCACAGGCACATGGATGGAACTAGAAGAAACCATCCTGAGTGAGGTAACCCAGTCACAAAAAGACAATCATGGTATGTACTCACTCATATATGAATTTTAGACATAGAGCAAAGGATTATCAGCCTACAATCCTCTTCACCAAACAAACTAAGAAACAAGAAGGACTCCAAGGGAAAAATGCATGCATCCCAGGAATGGGAAGGGGCAGGATCTCTTGAGGTACTTGAGAGCATGAAGGTAGGGGAGATGGAGCTGCCAGAATGAGAGGAGGAGAAGAGGAGAGGAGAGGAGAGGAGAGGAGAGGAGAGGAGAGGAGAGGAGAGGAGAGGAGGAAATAGAGGAGCAGAAATATTGAGTTGGGGGAAGAATAGAGGAGAACAGGATAAGAGATACCATATTAGAGGGAGCCATTATAGGTCCGAGGAGAGATCTGGCACTAGGGAGATTTCCAGAGACTTACAAGGATGACACGAACTGACAATCTAGGCAATGGTGGAGAGGATAACCTAAATGCCCTTCCCCTATAATGAAACTGATGACTAATTTTTATGCCATGCTAGAGCCCTCATCCAGTGGCTGATTGAAGCAGAGGCAGACACCCACAGATATACACTGAACTGAACTCTGGAACTTAGTTGCAGAGAGGGAGGAATGAAGATCAAAGGGCTGGTGAAACCCACAGAAACAGCTAGCCTGTACAAGGGGGAGCCCATGAACCCCAGACTGTTTTCTGGTAGTGGATTAGTATTTTGCCCTGGTGTAAGAAGGGACTTTGAGAGCCTATCCCACGTGAAGGGATGCACTCTTGGCCTGGACACATGGGCGAGGGCCTAGGCCTGGGCCAACATGATGTGGACTTTGGGGAACCCCCGTTGAGGGCCCTACCCTGCCTGGGGAGTGAAGGGTGCATGGGGTGGGGGGTAGACCCGTGGTAGGGGGGAGGGGCTGGGAAAGAGGAGTGAGAAGTAGAAGGATTGACATGTGAAACAAGCTTGATCCTAATTTGTACTAATAAAAATATTGCAAAAAAAAAAAAAAAAAAAAAAAAGAGGAACAGAAGGAGAGAATGTAGTACAAGCAAGATTGGGGTAAGCAATAGCTGGGAACTTTGCCGAAGAGATCCAGACGTTTATTTTGAGAATTTGTGAGTTGTAAGAAAGCAAGCTAGGTAAGAAAAAAAATCCCACTGAGACACACCTAAGACCATGTAAGAGTTCTTACCAGAGACAGGTTGGAGAATAGTGATAAACTTCAAAAGCATCACAAACAAACTGATAGTGGAATTGATACCAAAGGAAACAGAATCCAGAAAAAAACCTTAATTGTGACACGGCACGAAAAAAAATCTCTGCCAACCATCAATTTTATACCCAGAAAAAATGCCTTTCAAAAAATAGATCAAAATATTATGTGGATGAGAAGGAGACTATGTGTGGCACTATGTAGCAGTGTCTTTGCCCTTGACAGGAGAGGCCAATAGAATGCTCCAGTTTTGATTAGCTGAAACATGGTTTTAATCATATGCAGGAACTTGTGTATCTATACTAACTCTGGGCCAATAAGCTTAGTTTTCTACAGAAACTGTGTGTTCCATGCATGTATCCTTAGTCATACTGGTATGACTTAACTATGTGACTCTAGAGTAGCCTACATTTCTTCCTTTGAAATATGAAGTTTTGCCAGAAGAATGTTTTCATCAACAAGGACTGTCACATTCCCCGGAAGGTTCTGTGTAATTCCTCCCATAGAGCTAGGAAGAACTGGAACACATAGATGAGATCCCTAAGGCCATTCTCTGTGAATATACTTAGAGATTGTAAAATTTATAATATCGTTTTTAGTGCTTGTGTGTGTGTGTGTGTGTGTGTGTGTGTGTGTGTGTGTGTGTGTGTACGCGCGCGCGTGCACGCGTACACGCGTGCTATAACTTGGCTGCATACTTGAGGCCACCCTAGTCTGCTTTGAGTTTCTGGTCAATTCTCCTGCCTCTGCTTTTTATCTATCATAAAGAGTGCTGGCATTACAGATAGGTGCCACCACATCTGAATCTTTTACATGGGCTTCAGAAAGCAAATATATGTCCTGAGCTTTCCTGGGAGATGATTTTACCCACTAAATCATCCATGCTTTAGATGTATTCTTAGAATACTGAGTCCCAGGCAGTTAAATTGATGACAAAAAGAACTAAATTATTAGGGGCTCAGTTTTATCTGTTGTTTCAGTCTGCTCTCTGTAGCTTTGACAAAACCACTGGCCAAAATCAACTTTGGAAGGAAAGTAACTGTTGTTATACATGTCCTAAATACAGTCCATCACTGAGGGAAGCCAAGGCAGGAACTCAAACAGAACAGGAATAATTGTTTATAGACTTGCTCCACAGCTTGGTCAGCTTGCTTTTCATGCAGTTCAGGATTACCTGCCCAGAGATAGCACCATTCACAATAGTCTGTCCTCCTCCAGAATGTCAATCATTAGTCAAGAAAATGCTCCTACAGACCTGTGTACAGGCCAGCCTGATGGAAGCATTTTCTCAGTTGAGGTTCTCTCTTCCTAGATAACTCTAACTTGTGTCAGAGAATTAACCAGTACACCCAGCTCCTTAACTATGGATTTGGTCCCTCCAAGGGGTTGCTGGTTTAGCAACAGTAACAATCTTCTGAAATAGCATCAACCAAAGCTTAATTTAAAATTAGATACATAATGAATCTGAAGTGTTTGGCCAGTACTGCCCAGTGCACCCACCTCATGCTGTCATGGTTCTAAATACTTAACATGCATTTTACCTGCTGTCATGGCACATGAAGGCAGTCAACACTCCCTGAGATGCTTCAGCTCAGATCTTGAAGTTATTGTGTGGAAATTTGCAGTGTGTTTACTGTATACACAAAGCTCTCTGCTCTCAGAGAAACATAATGGTTAGTTATGAAAAAACACTTCTAATATTTCTCTACCACTACTCCCTAGCATGTAAATTAGTATATCATTGGCTTGGATTCTGTTTGACTTTTACAAACTGCCGTTTGAGTTACTGACTTGAGTTTCATCAAAACACATATTGTAAATTTTGGCTTAGGGTTAGGGCAATATTTTCAACAATTTGTAGAACAATACTAAACACAACTTTGCCGTTTTGTACTGTATATTTATGCAAAACAGTGTTCTCAGGGTTGATGGCTAGAAAAATCAAAGTATTGATCAATTCTGAACAACATTGATGATGCCAATGTCCTGTAGTATTGGATATTCAGGCAAGACTTAAATCTTCATGTTAAAATGTACAAAGCATGTCTACCTCCTTAGTATGTAAAAATCAGTCATCTTCAGTAATTATATGTATTCCAAAGAATTGTGTTCAAATAAAGTTCTTTATAATTATTTTCAGTTTAAATTATACTGTCTTCCCTCCCTCCCTCCCTTCCTCCTCCTCCTCCCTCCCTCCCTCCCCTCCCTCCCTCCCTCCCCTCTCTCCCTCCCCTCCCTCCCCCTCCCTCCTTCCCTCCCTCCCTCCCTCTCTCCCTCTCTCCCTTCCTTCTGTTTTTACATGTATGGGTTTTCTCTAATTGTCAACTGATCTGACACCCTCAGACTCCATTCTTCACATCTTTGAATCTATATGACTACATGTTTTTTGCTTGTATCTCAATAGCAACATTGTATAACATATGGATTATATATGTTCCCCTTTTCTGGAATATTCTTTCCAGATACTGCCTACTTTGGTTGCTTCCTATTTTCTGAAGTGGCCACTTTTCAATTTGTTCCCAGAACTTAACAACTATTAACCATGAGAAGGTTCCATTATTCATTCCTAGGACCGGAGATCTTAAAATATCATTGGAAAGAAAAGAAAGCATAAATAAAATAATGTTTACTTTTTATGTTACCTTAAATGATTCTAGGTTCATTTTGAACTTCTGATTCACTGAGTGAAAACACTTGGATCGAAGTTACTATAACTATAATTGTTCTCTGATTTTGTGAACAGCAGAATCTCATTGCTTTGGTCAGGCTGTCCTCAAGCTGGTCCTTCTGTTCTGCCTCAGCCTCTCTAGTCCTTGGATTATAGACATGTACCACCACTCCTGACTCATTCTGTGGTTTTTATTCTTTTCCAGAAAAAAAGTGCAGAGAATGACCAAACTAGTCTGCCTCCAATCACAATTAATGTCAGACTAAAACTCAGAATCTTGGAGAGAGAGTGATGAAGCAGCTGGCTGCCTTTCTGAGGACCCAGCAGAAGAGCATCCTTCTGCGAAAGAGTGAGTGATGTGCTCTGTCTCCACTTCTTTTGTTCCCATAGCAACAATGAAACTGCTAAGGACCTCTACAATGACCATAAGATTGTCAATCATCTTGTCCTTACTTGGGATTTATTTGTTTATTTATTTATGCTTCAAATAATTTTAAAATATTTTCAGTATTTGAAGACTTTTCCTTCCCTCCACCCTGTCTTCACTTGACATCCTGGAAGCCCTACTCTTGCAGTCTTATTGTACATCACTGGCACTTGTGTCTCAGGTTCCTTTCCTTTATCACAAAAATTGAGCTGCTCTCTTCTGTTGACATGCCACCATGCGGGCAATGACATTTCCAAATTGTCATCTCTACCTCAAATCTCCCCTGCACAATTGTATGCCAGGAAGCGTCTTCCTGGTACCTGTTATGTTATACCAGCTACTTTTGTATCACTGTGACCAATATACCTGAGAAAAGTAAAGGAAGGGGTTATTTATTTGGGCTGATGGTTTCAGCAATGCAGTTTATCGTGGCAGGGAGGGCATCGTAGTCATCACACATCACGGCAGCCAGTAAACAGAAAGGGGCATACAGAGCAAGACCAGCATAAAAACTCAATGATAGTGACCTTCTTCCTCCAACCAGCTCTATCCCTACCATCAAGGCTGTCTTATCAGTCTTGAGTCCATCATTAAGTGCTTTGCTCAGAGCCCTTGGGGTCTAACTGGATATGCCCTCACAGACATCCCAGAAGAGAGGGGTTGAGGACATGGCTCAGTGTTTGAGTGCTTGCTGAGAAGGTTTAAAGACCTGGCATTCACAGGGGCCAAGTAGTACTGTACCCTATTAGATAAATGTTCCATTGTTACAAGCATAGCTTTTACAGGAGATGTGTTACTAAAAGAAAAACAGGGCCAAGACTGGTAGCCTGTCAGTCATAGCACAAAAAGTATTCCGATTAAGTGGCATTCATAAGTGGCCAGCTTTATTTCTGTAAAGGTACAGGCCCTTGTGGTACCTGTACAACAAACAATAGACTTAAAATCAGCTCCAATATTGCCCTTCGAGAAATCCCATCAAATAAAGGAGAAGACGGGAATTTGTCCAACAATGTTTGGTATATGTGTGGTGCTAATGCGTGGCAGCTACCCAGATGGTCTGCTCTGACCTGTCAGCCAGCTATCACCCTATCCAAATGACAGGTGAGTTAGGCTGGAACAAAGCTCTTTGAACTTTCGGGTTGGTTGTTATGAATAATACACACCCACCAACTCTTAGTACTGATTCCTGGGAAATCAGAAAGATAACTCATTGGGAAAGTGGTTGATACATGGAAGGCCATTATGGGGGAAGAACTATGGGCAGATATTTGAGAGTGATTACAAATGAAGCTGAAGTCACAAGCATCCCATGAAAAGTTAACAACAATCACTCCCTGTGAAGTGAAGGGGCGAGTACTCTGGCCCGTGTAAGGCACTCATGGTCACGCCTGAAAAAGCTGCTGTGGCATGGAGAACAGGAATAAAATAGTGCCCTATCTGCTGCCAAGCTCATCCTCAGAAAGTGCCAGGAGCCATCGGACACAGGGAGCAAACAGTGCATGGGAACATAGTTTATGAGGCCAATCCCTAAGTGTAACAGATGAGACATGCACTCACATGTGTGGATATGGGAAATTACATCTTTATTTTTCCTGATGAAAGTAAGTCAGGTCTAAATTATGCAGTATCTTCAAAACTTGCAACCACTGCATAGAACCCCAGGAATCATTACCAGTGATCAAGGAAGACATTTCCAAGGCTCCCTAATTCAAGCTAGACATAAAAGGAGGCCATTACATGGCTGTTTCAGTCGCCTTTCCACCCACAGGGAGTAAGACTTACAGAGAGGAAAATGTGCTCTTAAAGGAACAAATGCAGCCATTGATGGAACTTCCCTCATTAAGAGTGGGCTGTGCTTTTAATGGAAACTATGTTTTTAAATGAGGCCCTAACCCTGAGAGGTAAGCTGCTTTATTGATATCTGGTTCATGTGGAGAGTCCAGTGCATGCTGGGAGAAAACAGATGTAGCCTTGAACCTGGAAATCATTTCTACATATAATGTCCTCATCTTGTACTCCCTCATCCATAACACCTGGGTAGGGAATCATGCAGTAGGATCTGGGAAAATGGTGCCAGAAGTATGGCTTGGAATCCATATTCTGAGGCAGAAGGTCATCATCTCCCTAAATAACACACTTTCCCTGTTGATGAAGTACCCAGGAAGATTCATGGACACTACAGTGAGTGGTATGGCAAGAATAGATGTCACCCAGGTCTATCACTGTGTAGTGTGCAGATCCTCCCACACTATCATGGAAAGCCTGGCATGTCTCTCCTGAGATGACTTCCAGGGCCCCTAACACTACAGAACAGGGACAGCCACTATCAGTTGTGTTATATAGACAAGAGAAGGAGGCTCAATAAGTTTTTGTGTTTTCACTGTTAGCCTGAGCTGCCTTCTCTTTCATGTCTCTGTCTCCTCACTACCACTTGGATGCCCTTGAAGAACACCACTAGTAGGTTTGTGACCTTATGCCTTTGAATGGCTAGGGAAGAATTCCATGGTGAACTGAGTCATTTCTTGGTGACAAATGGATCTCTGTGTAAACAATAGTGCATAGGGACATTTAACATGGACACGTAACTGACATGTGACAACAACAACCTTAGACACACTAACTTTTTCTCAAAACATATCTCATTATATCTGGGGAGACCTGAACAAATGGCTACTCATCCTAGATAGGAAACAATGACAAGCCAACATAAGGATACCATCAAAGTCCAACTTAGTGAACCAATGAATTTTATTGGTGTTACTGGAATATGGATAAAGAGTTGGTTACAGGAGTAGAAATGACTCACAGACAGCCACATCACTGAAATCCCACCCAGAATGGGAGTTAGCTCAGGAAGGTTGGTATTCTAAGGCTCATTGCATGACTTGCAAGCAGCATACCTGCCAGCTCAGGTGGTCTGAATCTCTTTGAGATAACTCAGCTAGCCTGAGAGTATCTTAGCAGTCCCTATTGCTTATCTAAGTTTGGGGATGGAGGGAACTAGAGAGTATGTGGTCTGTTGCTTATAACCAGTCAAGAGGTTGGATGCTCCTTTTGCTGATGGAAGAGGTAGGTGGGTTCCCACTAATTCCCAGAGACTTCACGATATACCTGTTTGTAAGTAGTAATTTGATTGCTGACTTAATTAGATTAAGAGTCTGATCAAGGGGATTAATAAAGCATACCTTTGGGTCTGCCTCTGGGTGTGTTTCTGAGGACATTTGGACCCTGGCCTAACTATACTCAAGATTTGAATGACTTTTGGGAGATGGGGCCTTACTAAAGGAAGTGGATTACTGGGGACGACTCTGATGGGTGTGTCTTGACCTGGTCCTATCTTATTACTCACTGTTTCCTAGTCACATCAGGTGAGGAGACATTCCTGTACACAACTGCTGCCATGAAACTCTGCCTCACTTCAAGCACAAAGTGATGAAACCAGTTGGTCATGGACCAGGGCTCGAAAGCTGGGAGCCAAAACATCTTTTCTCATTTAAGTTATCTTAACAAGAGGGCTGGTAATGGTGAGTGAAAAGATCGCTAACACATGGCTGCAGATGTGATTATGTCATGACAGTTGTCTGTGTCTATCCATTGGTTATGAGTCAATGAATGGGACTTTGAGCTTTTTCATATTTCTGCTTGCCAAAAGAGCTATATGTTGCTAGATCTTTCCTTTATGTTTTTGTGAACTTATGATAAAATGTTTTGCTCTATGCTTGAGTGTAATTATTTTCCCTTGCTTTGCATATTAGCATGGAACTTTAGACATATTATTTAGGGGTTTGATTTATTCACCAGACTTTATTAAATTCCAGCTTTAATGTTAAATTAATGTTAACTTAATCTTAAAACACTGCGAAAAGGCTGCAAGCATATGGTAGCTTTGTTAGTAATAAACTTGCTCTAAAGCTGCTCATTGTCTCTCAGCAGTCTGTCTTTGTTCAGGTTCTTTGCAGCTTTTCTCCTGGGCAGGGACTGCTTAGCTTCTGAATGTGGCTTCTGGTGTACTCTACTTGACAATGGAGCAGTGTGTTGGGGCTTTAGGGAAGCCCAAAGTAATGTATTCCCTTAAATTGTGATAAGCCAATCAAAGCTTTACCTCCTCTGCAGGATATGTGGATGGGATAGAGGAGATCATGGATCTGAAAAATTCAAACACGCTTCCATGCCCATGTCAGACAGCTGTCCACATCACACCCCACAAGTCTGATGTAAGGTCTGCAGTAAGGAGAAGTGTCATTCCTGTCCTCGAGCTCACCTGTGACAGATAGAAGGATGACTGACAGAATGCACTGTCTGATGTCTACCTGTCGGCAGAGGGTGAGGTAGTCATGGATGCAGGAGTCATTCAGTTCTATAAACTCAGGAATTTCCATACCCCAGGAGGAGCCACTAGGAATTTTATGTGCAGTCACACATAAAAATATTGGCAGAGTTCAGTGTTTCTAAATATCGCTGATGGACTGCAATGTCTCTAGGTCCATGACAACTTTGATTGGCTCTGTTTTTCCATTGCTCCTTCTTTTTTGTTCCCTGCTCATCATCCCTGTGTGTTGGGCTGCACCTCGGGCTGAAACTGGCCCGTGTGAGGAGCTCACTGTCCTTGGTTTCACTCCTCTGTGACCTCAGCCCCTCTGCAGGCCTTCTGCGGGCTGCTTGGCAGTCACTTTGCTCCTGTTGCTTAAGTTTGTTCTCTAAGAACACTTCACTCCCTCCAAGTAATCGAGGGATAATTATAGCCATCACGATGCCACTTCCAAGGACTGGGGTGAAAATTAATGAAGTACTTCTCACATGCTCTCAAGCACCTTCAGGAGAACTTGTTACTTTCTCTCAGACTGTTATTCATCCCCTACCAGGTGGAAATTATAGAAGGAACCAGAGTGATGCCTCTGGAAGAGTGGTAAGGAGACAGTCTGCATCATAATCATTCCTGCAGTTGTTTGGTGGCCTTGTTAGAACATGAATTCCTGGGGTCCTCCTCACTACTAATCAACTCCCAGGACCATAGGGGCTTGGGATCCTGTGTGTTTAAGGACCACAGCCACACCTCCTCACAAGGGATGCTAATAATCCATGGACTTTGAGGAGGACACTTGTGTTTTCAGAGGAATGTGATGGAGAGTCTGTAGAGAAACACACTGGGTGAAAGTGAGGGACTGAAGATAAATGCCACAGGCGTCAGTGGGGAAAATAGATTTGATAGTGACCGGAGAGGAAAGAGGTGGGATCCATTCTCACTGGTGTAGAGAGAAGGTGTGTGGTCAGTGTTTTAACAGATGAACAGAAGAAAGAAAGGGCTCAACAGAGATGAGCAATTATCAAAGGCTGGAAGCAGGGAAAGCCAACCCAGTGAAGCCAGTGTGTTGAGCTTCCAGAGGGGACCCAGAGGCCTCTGACCCCCTCCCCTTGCTGAGGGTTGTGTTTCAAAGGCTTGGCTCTTGGGCCCTTGAAAAAGCTCCTCTGAGTTATAAGAGATCCACATTCCTAACAGTGAATAAGTTCTATAAGAGAGCAAGGTTGCTACAGTGCCAGCAGTGTCCAGAACAAAAGGTTAGCTTTCCTGGGAGCCCTGGACATAGCTTTTTTTTTTTTTTTTTTTTAAGAAACACAGATAGCCAACAAACACAAGACAAAGAGATGTTCAACACCAGTAGCACTCAAGGAAATGCAAATGAAAACCACTCTGAGATTCCATCTCACCCCACACATACTGGTTCTGAAGAAACAACATTGCCTAGGGAGATGGTTCAGGGTTCAAGAGCACTTGCTGCTCTTGCAGAGGACCTGTGTTTGGTTCTCAGCACCCACAAGGTGACTCACAACCATCAGTTACTCCAGCTTCAGGGATCCGATACTTCTTGTGGTGACCTCTCTGAGTACTTAACATGCACATGGTGTGTTTACATGTTTACAGGCAGACTACTCATATGCACAGAATAAAATAAATAAATCATGAAAACAACAATAAATGCTGGTGACAATGGGAGGCTGGGGGAATGGAAACAGTGCAATCACCATGGCAATCACTAAGGAGGTTCCTCAAATGTCCCCTGGGTAATATTAGCTGAGTATTAGACCCCCGGAAAAACTCAGGCCCATGACTGCGGTCACCCCAATCACCAGGCAGATTTGAGAGCTTGATGCAAACTGCATGAGGCTTTATTGTTTTTTAACGAGCTAATCCCATGTTAGCTCGGGTCTTTCACCCACCCACCATGGTAAATGGCTAACAAAGACAGCTTGAACCGGCTGCTGAGAGATCTTGTAGGGCAGTGTAAGGGGAGTGTCTAGGGATACACACAGGCTCAGGATTGGTGTGTCTTCAGGCTTGGAGGGCTTGCCCTGTTTTGATTGGCCAATTGGTTGTTATGGCCCATAGGTCCTCCCAGGATGGTTGCTATGCCCTGCGTGTCATTGCTGTGCACTTGTCCGTAAAGTACACCCAGAGCCGTAAAGCATAGTGCCACCAGCTAACTTCTGATTGGCTCCTTGCCACGAGGCAGGCATCTGACCTCTTAGTGATCAAGGCAAGGTCATAGCAAGCACTTGTTACTGTCATGGCTGCCGAAATGGGGGGCTGGTCCCGTCAAAAGAATCAAAAAGCACCTGCACATCATGTTTCTTACAATACAATTCACAACAGGCAAAGACACAGAACCAGCCTATGATGGATGAATAGATAAGGAAAATATTTGCTCATATGTATACAGTACAGCTTTACCTGGCCATAAAAAAAGGATATCCTGTTATTTACAAGAAAATGGATAGAGCAGGAATTTTTTGCAAAGATTTGTGTGTGTGTGTGTGTGTGTGTGTGTGTGTGTGTGTGCGCGCGCGCGTGCGCGTGCATGCGCACACATGAGAAGGGGGGGTCCTCTTGAATTTAGATACACCATATCAATTCAGGAGCCCTCAGAGGCTAGAAGAGGGTGTCAGATCCCCTGGAACCAGATTTATTGGTGCCCAGAACTGATCCCAGGTCCTTTGTTCTTAACAGCTGAGTCATCTCTCCAGTTTGTTGGTTTTTTTAAAAAATGACTTATTTTATTATTTATTCATACATCTGTGGAGGGAGAGGGCATGTGCTTGCAGTGCCCATAGAGGCCATAAGAGGACATTAGATCCCCTGGAGCTGGAAGTAAGGTAGTGGTAAACTGCCTCATGTTGGTGCTGGGACCTGATCTCAGACCTTTTTCTGTTGATTCATAGTTATAGCTCCTGGGAATTGCTGTTAAGCATAACAACTGAGGCTTATTTTCTCCCATCAGTGGAAGCAAATAAAAAAGGACATGAAACCAAAAGGGAAACACTAAGCATAGTGGTATTACTGGAGTTACTTGTTCCACCAGGTCTCACTGCTTCAGCCCCAAATGAACATACAGAGACACTATATTAATTATAAATCTATTGGCGGATGGTTAGGGTGTGGGGGACCAAAATGTTTCCGCTGTGGAATATTTTGAGATCCAGCCTTTGGTTTCACTAACAGGAACACCAGAAAGCTCCGGCCCACTATTGTATTGTTAATGACAGTAGGGCTACTATTGTTTACCATGGCCTCAGGGTAATATGCCTCCTAATTTGCATCTCTATGCGCCTAAGCATCTGAATAGGCCTGCACCTAGGCAGGGGGATCAGAGGTATGTGAGTAACCTGTGAGGACAGAAGGTTAGGAAAGAGACCAGAGAGGAGAGGAAAAAAAGACAGAAATGGTTCTCTCATGGTAATGGCAGGATGGTTAAGAAACAACAGAAAGGATGGCTAATAAAGAAGTGACTCTAGTTCTACAATATGGAACTGAGATGACAAGATGCCTGTGTTTGGTCTTTATCATCGTTGGGTTGCTAGGAGCTTCCAGGTCCACATACCCCTACTCAGGCCGAACCTCATGGACTAAGGCTGAGACATGCTGGGTCACGACACTAGGGCTTCTTTTTGGCTAACTCTGTCTCAATTATTAACCCATAACTACTAATCTATTTATTTCTACATGGCCTTATCTCACCAGAGAATGCCTGGTGAGTCTCCTATCCTCCTGGTCTCTGCATGTCATTTCTCTGACATCTCCCTTTACCTACCTTTCCCAGAGTTCTCCTTGTCTCTGAAGAGTAAAAATTACTACCTGTCTATAAGAACATGGGCTTGTCACCTTGGGGGCTCCCTCCCCTGCAGGTGGCCGCTCCCGGAACTCTCAAAAAAAAAAAAAAAAAAAAAAACGCTCCTGGAATAACCACAGGATGTCTCAACGACCTCTGTGAAAAGTTCAAACGCCCCAGGTGTGTCCACATAGTTTAACTGATGAGTAAATGTGTAACTTTGGGCTTCCCCTATTTCCTCCCTAGTCCTCCCCTCCTCCTTTATGGTTTTTGCCTTTATAAGCTTGTCACAAGTTTGGGTTGGGGTCGAACTCCTCTGAGCCTCGACCCCAGCATGCTGGCTTGAGATCTCATTCAATTCCTTTTTCAATAAACTTCCTCGTGTGATTGCAGCAAGTCCAGTCTTGGTGCCTCACTGGGTGCGGGCTATTCCCGAGATTTGAGCGAGGGTCTCCCTTCGGGGGTCTTTCATCTCCTAACCCTGCCTATCTTCCTGCCTCTACTGGCTATTGGCCAGTGTTTTATTCATCAACCAATAAGAGAAGGACAGCCCCCATCATAAAGGTAAAAGGGAAATGGAAGAGGAAAGAGCAACAGAGGGGTGATACAATCACACTACTGTTCATTCATGAACAGAGATGTCATGATCAAAGCCTTTAGCAAACTCAGTATATACTAATCTAAAAAGAAAAACAGAAAACAAAGTATGATAGGATAGTCACAGTAGGGACATAGCTTGTTCCCTTAGAAGCCACACTAAGGATTATTCAAGGCTCTTAAAGCAGGGGTGTAGGGTACAATATACTCCAAACCATGCAGTTCTTAGGGACATGTCATTTACTTTATTTGTACCTATTGAAATTGTTTATTGGGCCTTGGAATTATTTAATCCAGAATGCTGGAGATTCTGAGTGTTGAGCAGAGGCAGGGGAGATAGCTAGCTAGATTCAAATCGAGTTAGTGAGATTGGTGGAAAGTTCCTCTTTTTCTCGGAACCTCAGCTTCCCTCATATGGTTCAGGGACAATGGGCTAGGGATGACTCTCCCATCAAAGCCTGATGTAACAGGAGTATACACAAATAATTATGGAGGGGGGAGTGTGGGTTTGCCTAAAGCTACCCAAATGTTTCTGGAATCAAAGAGATACAAGGCAAATGTTTCGAGAGTTCTTTCAGAAAAATCTGCAGCCAAGAAAGATGCATCCAAGGTGGCTGGAGCAGGGAGCAGGGATCAACCCTGTCTTGATCCATTTTCTGCTGTTTTAACAGAGTACTTAAGTCTGAGGAATGCATGACAATAGAGGTTCATTTCTTTTCATGGTCCATAGGTAATGAAATCTAGGGGCACACTGCTGCATCAGAGGAGAGCCTTATGTTTAGTCAAGATAAGGCGAAAGTCCAGAGAGCATAAGCTAGGCAAAGGGTGGGACTGAGAATTTGTCACTAGCCCACTTTGTGATGACAGCATTAATGCACTCATGAGAGTGGCACTGTCACACCATCTCTCAGCCCTTGAAACTTTCAAATCCCATTTCTGCCACGGCAACCATTGCATTCCAGCTTGAATTTGCAAGGAAGACAACCAAAAACAAAACAAAACAACAACAACAAAAAAAAACCCCACTTCCACTGGAACAGCCAGCCTCATCTAGACAGTACTGAACTGTCCTTGAGTAGAAGTACTGTGTGGTCTTCATTACAGGTGGTCTAGAAGAGAGAACAGAATGTAATTTTCAGGACAGAGGTGTAAGGGCCACCAAACATGAGGGAATGGCTACTTTGAGTCTCCTGGGCCCTACTGGAAATGTTCCTGGTTATCTTGTCATGGATCCACTGTGGCACACTGGCTCTATGAGTCTGATATGTCCTGTAATTAATGGAGAATGGAAGACCTTTGCTGCCTGTTGGAGTCAGCCCTGAATGCTGTTCTTGGAGCCCAATGCTGTGCAGGACTATGCCACCTCCCCTGGGTAAAGGGACAGACAGTGGGGTAAGTCATGAGGAATGAACAGACTAAGTGTGCATGTCCAGAAGAAATAGACAGTTTTGAAGACTATGCTATTGTTCACGAATGCTTTCACCCCTCACTGGGGGAAGACTGCATGGACATAGCGAATGGCTGGAGGTATTTCAAAACAGCAGCCAAAAGCAGAGGCACATGGCTTGTTGTGTCTCCTGCCTTTTTGTGTAAATATCTCTCTAATCATATCCAAGGCAATTTAGGCATTTCTATTTGTCTGCATTCATAAATTCATATTCGCATCGGGCATCCAGGTGTGGCCACACCATTTATTCTTTTTTTTCTTTTTTTCTCTTTTTATTATTATAATTATTATTATTAATTCAAGTTAGGGAACAGGCTTGTTTCACATGTAATTCCCCTCTCCCTCTCCCTCCCCTCACCCCCATCCCTTCTCCCCCACCTCCAACCTACCCCCAACTCCATCCACCCACCACTCCCCAGGCAGGGTAGGGCACCCAACAGGGGCTCCACCAAGTCCACCAAATCTTCCTGTGCTGGGCCTAGGTCCCTCCCCATGTGTTCAGAGACAGAGTGCATCCCTTCAAGTGGGATGGGCTCTCTTAGTCCCCCATATACACCAGGGCAAAACGCCAGTCCACCTCCGGAGGCTCCCAGGAGTGCAGGGGCCTCCCCATTGGCATCCATGATCAGGGGGCTGGATTAGTCCCGTACTGGCCTCCCAAAGAGCATCTGGGGTCGATATGCTTTCCCTTTTTCAGGCCAACTGTTTCTGTGGGTTTCTCCAACCTGGTACAGACCCCTTCATTCTTCATTCCTCCCTCTCTTCAACTAGGTTCCAGATTTCAGCTCAGTGTATTTCTGTGGATGTCTGTCTCTGCTTCCATCAGCCACTGGATGAGGACTCTAGGATAGCATAGAGAGTAGTCATCAATCTCATTCTAGGGGAAGGGCTTCTAGGCCATCCTCTCCTCCACTGCCCGGACTGTCAGATCGTGTCATCCTTGTAGGTCTCTGGAGATCTCCCTAGTTCCAGATCTCTTCTCTGACCTATAGTGGCTCCCTCTGATATGGTATCTCTCATCCTGCTCTCTCTCCTCTATTCTTCCCCCACCTCAATATATCTGCTCCTCCATTTCTTCTCCTCTCCTCTTCTTGTGCTCTTCTTGTGCTCTTATTATCCCCTACCCTCATGCTCTCAATTAGCTCGGGAGTTCATGCCACTTCCCATTCCTGGGGTCCATTTATCCCTTATAGTCATTCATGATTTCTAGTTTCTTTGGGGAAGAGAATTATAGGCTGGTAAACCTTTGCTCTATGTCTAAAATTCATATATGAGTGAGTACATACCATGTTTAAATCTTTTTGTGATTGGGTTACCTCACTCAGGATGGTTTCTTCTAGTTCCATCCATTTGCCTGAGAATTTCAAGATTCCATTGCATTTTTCTGCTGAGTAGTACTCCATTGTATAAATGTACCACATTTTCTCTTTCCATTCTTCAGTTGAGGGGCATCTAGGTTGCTTCCAGGTTCTGGCTATTACAAACAATGCTGCTATGAACATGGTTGAACATATGTCCTTGTTGTATGGACATGCAGTATTTGGGTATATACCCAAGAGAGGAATGGCTGGATCTTGAGGTAGACTGATTCCCATTTTTCTGAGCAACCGCCATACTGATTTCCAGAGTGGTCTTACAAGTTCACACTCCCACCAGCAATGGAGGAGTGTTCCTTTTTCTCCACATCCTCTCCAGCATAGGTTGTCATTGGTATTTTTGATTTTAGCCATTCTGACAGGTGTGAGGTGGTATCTCAGAGTTGTTTTGAGTTGCATTTCTCTGATGGGCAAGGATTTTTTGAGCACTTTCTTAAGTGTCTTTCAGCCATTTCAGATTCCTCTGTTGAAAAATCTCTGTTTAGTTCTGCACCCCACTTTTTAATTTCATTGTATGGTGTTTTGGTGGCTAGCTTCTTGAGCTCCTTGTATATTTTGGAAATCAGTCCTCTGTCAGATGTGGGGCTGGTGAAGATCTTTTCCCATTCTGTGGGTGGTCGTTTTGTCTTACTGACTGTGTCCTTTGCCTTACAGAAGTTCTCAGTTTCAGGAGGTCCCATTTATTGATTGCAGACCTCAGTGTCTGTGTTTCTGGCGTGATGTTCAGGAATCATTCTCCTGTGCCAATTTGTTCAAGGGTTATTCCAACTTTCTCTTCTAGAAGATTCAGTGTGGCTGGATTTATGGAGAGATCTTTGATCCATTTGCACTTAAGTTTCGTGCATGGTGACAGGTATGGATCAATCTGCAATTTTCTGCATGTCCGAATCCAATTGTGCCAGCACCATTTGTTGAAGATGCTATCTTTTTTCCATTGTATGGATTTAGCACCTTTGTCAAAAATAAGGTGTTCGTAGGTGCGTGGGTTAATATCTGGGTCTTCAATTCAATTCCATTGGTCTATCTGTCTATTCTTGTGCCAATACCAAGCTGTTTTCAGAACTATGGCTCTATAGTAGAGCTTGAAGTCAGGGATGGTGATGCCTCCAGAAGATCTTTTATTGTAAAGAGTTGTTTTGGCTATCCTGGGTTTTTTATTTTTCCATATAAAGTTGAGTATTGTTCTTTCAATGTCTGTGAAAAACTGTGTTGGGATTTTGATGGGGATTGCGTTGAATCTGTAGATTGCTTTTGGTAGGATTGCCATTTTTACTATGTTAATTCTGCCTATCCAAGAGCATGGGAGATCTTTCCACTTTCTGGTATCTTCTTTAATTTCTTTCTTTAAAGTCTCAAAGTTCTTATTGTACAGGTCTTTCACTTTTTTGGTTAGTGTTACCCCCAGATATTTTATGTTGCTTGTGGATATTGTGAAAGGTGATGTTTCCATGATTTCTTTCTCATTGAGTATACAGAGGGCTACAGATTTTTTTGAGTTAATTTTGTATCCTGCTACCTTGCTGAAGGTGTTTATCAGCTGTAGGAGTTTCCTGGTAGAGTTTTTCGGGTCACTTATGTAGACTATCATGTCATCTGCAAATAGTGAAAGTTTGACTTCTTCCTTTCCAATTTGTATCCCTTTGATCCCTTGTTCTTGTCTTATTGCTCTAGCTAGAACTTCAAGTACAATATTGAAGAGGTATGGAGAGAGTGGACATCCTTGTCTTGTTCCTGATTTTAGAGGAAAAGCTTCGAGTTTCTCTCCATTTAGTTTGATGTTGGCTATTGGTTTGGTGTATATCGCGTTTATCATGTTTAGATATGTTCCTGTTATTCCTGTTCTCTCCAAGATCTTTATCATGAAGGGATGTTGGATTTTTGTCAAAGGCTTTTTCAGCATCTAGTGAGATGATCATGTGGATTTTCTTTTTCAGTTTGTTTATATGGTGGATTACATTAATGGTTTTTCGTATGCTGAACCATCCTTGCCTCCCTGGGATGAAGCCTACTTGATCGTGGTGGATGATTTTTCTGATATGTTCTTGGATTCGGTTGGCCAATATTTTATTGAGTATTTTAGCATCAATGTTCATGAGGGATATCGGTCTGTAGTTCTCTTTCTTAGTCTTATCTTTGTGTGGCTTGGGTATCAAAGTGATTGTAGCCTCGTAGAAAGAGTTTGGCAATATCCCATCTGCTTCTATTGTGCGGAACAGTTTGAGGAGTACTGGTATCAGCTCTTGTTTGAATTTCTGGTAGAATTCTGCAGTGAAGCCATCTGGTCCTGGGCTTTTTTTGGTTGGGAGGCTTTTGATGACTGCTTCTATTTCATTAGGGGTTATGGGTCGATTTAAACTGTTTATCTGATCTTGATTTAATTTTGGTAAGTGATATTTATCCAGGAAACTGTCCATTTCCATTAGATTTTCGAATTTTGTGGAGTACAGATTTTCAAAGTATGACCTAAAGATTCTCTGGATTTCCACAGTGTCCGTTGTTATATCCCCCTTTTCGTTTCTGATTTTGTTAATTAGTGTGCTCTCTCTCTGCCTTTTGGTTAGTTTGGCTAGAGGTTTGTCTATCTTGTTGATCTTCTCAAAGAACCAACTCTTTGTTTCATTGATTCTTTGTAATGTTTTCCTAGTTTCTACTTTATTGATTTCAGCTCTCAGGTTGATTATTTCCTGGCGTCTACTCCTCCTTGGTGAGTTTGCTTCTTTTTGCTCTAGTGCTTTCAGTTGTTCTGTCAGTTCTCTAATGTGACTTTTCTCTAGTTTCTTCATGTGGGCACTTAGTGCTATGAACTTCCCTCTTAGCACTGCTTTCAGAGTGTCCCATAAGTTTGGGTATGTTGTGTCTGCATTCTCATTAGATTCTAGGAAGTCTTTAATTTGTTTTTTTATTTCTTCCTCAACCCAGGAATGGTGCAATTGGGTGTTATTCATTTTCCAAAAGTTTGCATGTTTTCTGCCATTTGTATTGTTGCTGAATTCTAGCTTTATCATGGTGGTCTGATAAGATACAGGGGGTTATTTCAATTCTTTTGTATCTATGGAGGTTTGCTTTGTTGCCTACTATGTGGTCAATTTTAGAGAAGGTGCCATGTGGTGCTGAGAAGAAGGTATATTCTTTTGAGTTTGGATGGAATGCTCTATGATATCTGTTAACCCCAGTTGGGTCATAACTTCTTTCAGATCCTTTGTTTCTTTGTTGGGTTTCTGTCTGGTGGTCCTGTCTAGTGGCGTAAGGGGCGTGTTGAAGTCTCCTACTATAAGTGTGTGTAGTTTTATGTGTGGTTTGAGCTTTAGTAATGTTTCTTTCACAAATGTGGGTGCCTTCGTATTTGGAGCATAGATGCTCAGGATTGAGATTTCATCTTGATGGACTTTTCCTGTGATGAGTATGAAATGCCCTTCTTCATCTCTTTTGATTGATTTTAGTTTAAAGTCCAATTTGTTAGATATTATGATTGTTACACCGGCTTGTTTCTTGAGGCCATTTGATTGGAAAATCTTTTCCCATCCTTTTACTCTGAGGTATCGCCTGTCTTTGAAGTTGAGGTGTGTTTCTTGTAAACAGCAGAAGGATGGATTCTGTCTTCGTATCCATTCTGTTAGCCTATATCTTTTTATGGGTAAGTTAAGACCATTGACATTTAGGGATATTAATGTCCATTGTTCGTTGGTTCTTGTTTGTTTTGGATTTATTGTTGGTGGTGTCATTGTGTGTGGATTTTGCCCTCCTGCTTCTTTTTGTGTTTGGCAAAATTAGATTATCTATTGCCTGTGTTTTTGTGCATGTAGTTATGTTCGTTGGGTTGGAGTTTTCCTTCCAGAACCTTCTGTAGTGCTGGATTTGTGGATATGTATTGTTTAAATCTGTTTTTGTCATGGAATATCTTGTTTGCTCCATCTATAATGATTGAAAGTTTTGCTGGGTACAGTAGTCTGGGTTGACATCCATGTTCCCTTAGAGTTTGTAGGGTATCTATCCAAGACCTTCTGGCTTTCAGAGTTTCCATTGAGAAGTCAGGTGTGATTCTAATTGGTTTGCCTTTATATGTTACTTGGCCTTTTTCCTTTGCAGCTCTTAATATTTTCTCTTTATTCTGTAGATTTGGAGTTTTGATTATTATGTGTCAGGGGGACTTCTTTTTGTGGTCCAGTCTGTTTGGTGTCCTATAAGCTTCTTGTACTTTCATAGGCATATCTTTCTGTAGGTTGGGGAAGTTTTCTTCTATGATTTTGTTGAATATGTTTTCTGTACCTTTGAGCAGTGTTTCTTCACCTTCTTCTACACCTATTATTCTTAGGTTTGGTCTTTTCACGGTGTCCCATATTTCCTCTATATTTTGTGTTAGGGATTTGTTGGACTTGAGGTTTTCTTTGGTTGATGAATGTATATCCTCTAGCCAGTCTTCAATCGCTGAGATTCTCTCTTCTGTCTCTTGGATTCTATTAGTTATACTCAAGTCTTTCCATTTCCAGCATCGCCTCATTCTGTGTTTTCTTTATTGTGTCTAATTCAGCTTTCATGCTTTGAACTGTTTCAAGAGCTTCCTTCACTTGTTTGTTTGTTTTATCTTGGGTTTCTTTATCTTCTTTAAGAGATTTGTTTATTTCTTGAATTTTTTGGTTTGTCTTTTCCTCTATTTCGTGTAATTTTTTGCTTGCTTTTTCTTCTATTTCTTTAAGGGATTTTCTTGTTTCCTCTTTGAAGGTCTCTATCATCTTGCTGTGATAATTTTTGAGGTCCATCTCATCTTCATGCACTATGTTGGGCTTTTCAGGTCTTGCTGGAGTGGAGTCCCTAGATTCTGGTGGTGTCATATTGGTTTTTCTGTTGTTGAGCGAGTTCTTATTCTGTCTTCTTCCCATATCTTTTTCCAGTGAGTGCATGTAGGATCTCTCTATCTCCTCTCACACTGTTTATTCTTAACTTCATACATCTCACATTTCTCCTTTTGCCTAGGTTATGATCAGTTTGTTGAAAAGAAAAATCCTTAATTGAAATTTCTCCAAACACAGAAGCTATAGTTAATCCTTGAAATCTGAGCATCCAATATTTGAACAGATCTAAGCTTAAATATGTTGCCCTTTCTTCTCCATAAGGTCTTAAAACAGTTTCTGACTGGCTTTATCAATAGAATTTATATACATTGACAAGCATCCGCCATAATGGCATCTCCCAAGGCTGTAAGTTACCCCAACTTTAGGTAACTTCAGGCTGTCTGCTGCCCCATCAGCCATTTTGTTCAGCCTGCCGCAGACGCTGGCCCAAGGTGGCACTGAACTGCTGGCTGAAGGCCGGCAGACTGTGGTCGATGCCAGGACTGACCTTGGCCTTAGCTCAACTTTTGCCCTGTGTGCCGTTGGAAAATCTGTGGCTGTATTTTGGGTACAAGCCTGATCCCCTATTTTCTCTTCTGTTGGTACTCTGTCTGACCTGGTGCCATTCCTGAACATGTTCAAAGCAACCTCTGGAAGGCTCTGTGTATTTTTTCCTCCCTATGCCTTGCTTTCTCTGTAGGAATAACACATTTTTAACTGAAGTTCTTGTAAGGCAGCCATCATCACTAATCCCTGAGTGTAAGCTAGTTCCAGTATCTGAAAAAATCTTAATGAACTTGTCTATGTCAGTTCTCTTCTTGTGAGGCCTTAGTGGGGCCTGGCATGGAGTACCGATATTCGCATAAGCTAGCTGTTTCACAACCATAGTTCCAACACCTGTGTCTCTAACGTTTTTTTATAATGTCCACACAGGCCTAAAAACCAATTCTGAACTAACTCTCTAGGTCCCTGCCTGCTCTCTATAACAAATATTCTCCTCCTGACCAGCAGTCCTTGGTTACTCCATTTCAATTTCCTAGGTGTGAGGCTTCTACAGCAATATTCCCTATCAGTCTCTGGGTAAAAATTGCTGTTGGTCCATACTGGACACAAGCCATCTTTAATTCCTTGAGCTGTTTGAATGGTATTGGCGCATACATCCTGCTTATGTTGTCCTGAGCCTCTCTCTCTCTCTGATCTGAGGAAACCTGTAAATTTCCCATCTCCTGTGAGAGTAATTTTGCTAAATCTTCCAAGTCTCTTAGCTCCTGCTGAATTTTACCATTGAGTATTTGCCTTTCTGTATTCCTAGTTTAAAATGAAGGAAGGAGGTGAAGACTTCTCCATCTTAGTACTTATTAACTCTCTCTTCCTGCTCATCCCAATCATTTGCCCTGTATATTCTTTACCATCCAGCTGCCCTTTAGTAGGTGCGGACTTTTCTGTTCTCCATTCCATTTTCAGGTATCTCCTGTGGTCCTGGTCCCGTGTGTATGCAAGGCCACACCTATGTTTTCCCAAGCCCTGGAGCAACTCAAAACGCTGATTGAGGCTTGGTGGTAGCTTTTGCAAGCGGGAAGGATCCTTTTTAAAACTCTTAAAATCTAAAATCTCCTGTACTTGCTTTCACTTTGTTTCAGCTCTCCTGGCTATTAAACTATACCCAAGTAAATGAATATACAATTGTTAGACCCCCTAAAACTCAAGTATCGGGGTCTCAGGCCAGGTTCGCGGTCACCCCAATCACCAGGTGGATTCGAGAGCTTGATGCAAACTGCACGAGGCTTTATTGTAATTTAACGAGTTAACCCCATGTTAGCTCGGGTCTTTCACCCACCCGCCATGGCGGACGGCTAGAAAAGACGGCTCTTATGGACTCCCAAAAGATCTTATAGGGCAGCGTAAGGGGAGTATCTAGGGATACGCACAGGCTCACGATTGGTGTGCTTCCAGGCTTGGAGGGCTTGCCCTGTGTTGATTGGTCAACTGGTTGTTATGGCTCATAGGCCCTCCCAGGGTGGTTGCTATGCTCTCTACGTCATTGTCGTGCGCTTGTCCGTAAAGCACACCCAGGGTCGTAAAGCATAGCGCCACCAGGTAACTTCTGATTGGCTCCCTGTCACAAGACAGGCATCTGACTTTCTAGTGTCTAGGTCAAGGTCATAGAAGCACATGTTCGACCATTATGGCTGCCAAAAGGGAAGCCGGTTCCTTCACAATCATCTGACTAATAATTACCTGCCTGATTTCTCTAATATATACATTTTTACTTTCAAGGCTAACTTACTTCTCTTTACCATCTGGCTAATATTCCTGTTTCATATTTACAATTACCTGCATTTTTCAATCTGTAGTTTAACGCATTACATTTTACTACTTTATCACCTGACATTTTAGTCTCACATATACTTTGTGCACTTTCTCTTACTTTAAGGGTTAAATAACCGCTTTACCTTTTTTGTCAGCTGCTGACTGACATTTTCATCTTATATATACTTTTGTGCACATTTCTGCTTTAAGGGTTAAATAACCTGATTTATCTTTTTTTTTTGTCAGCTGCTGGCTGATGTCTTCCTATTTTATATTACAAATATGTTTCCTATTTCTGCAATTATATACAGTTTTATTCCTGACTTAATGCTGTTCATTCACCACAGTTGGCCACTTCTTTCTTCTTTTTCCTGTGCAAGCTTCTTCTCCGACTTGCTCGCCTGCTACAACTATCTCTTCGAAGTGTCCACGCCTCCGTTTCTTCATGGTGTCCATGGCTACTTCCCCCGTTCTCAGGTCCCATGTTCGGGCACCATTTTGTTATGGCCTGGCATGTCTCAGCCCCAAGCCATGGCAGCCATGAGGTTTGGGCTGAGTGGGGAAGCGTGGACTTGAAAGCTCCTAGCAACCCAACGGTGATAAAGACCAAACACAGGCATCTTGTCATCTTTAGAGAGCTCTCATTTCCGTGTTCCAAAACTGGAGTATCTTGTTTATTTAGCATCTTTTTGGCTGTTTCTTAACCATGCTGCCATGACCACGAGGAGGCCATTTCTCTCCTCCTGACCGCCCTCTCCTAACTCTGGGTCCTCACTTGTAACTCACACACCTAGCCTCCTGCCCAGGTGCAGGCCTATTCAAATGCTTAGTCCTGTAGAGATCAAACTAGGAGGCATTCTAACTGAGGCTATGCTATACAATATCAGACTTGCTCACATTAGCAATACAATTATAGGCCGGAGCTCCTGGGTGCTCCTGTTTCCTAAAACTGGAGGCTGGACCTTAAGACATTCCATAATGGAACTTTTGCCAGCACAGTGTTGGCAAAGCTCCTCGTGGGGAGTGCCCTTGTGGCCTGGGCCAGAGGCTGTACCTCCCTCCTCAGACCTGGGATAGGGTAGAGACACAGATCTTTGGGATCATGGTTGCTGACACTTTGGTAAAGGAATAGAGGAAATATTTCAGGGTTTATGAGCCGTGTAATCATGGTCACCATTGCTTAATCATGTGACTGCATCCACAGATGACATGAGATTTGGAAGAGTGTGAGATCTGTTGTGTTTCCAGCTATGTAGATGCTGCTGATCTGGGAACCATACCCCATGTCTCACTGCTCTGACCTGTCTGGGTTGATATGGTGCTTGGAAAACACAGATACTTTTAAAACTCTCTTCAGAGAGCTGTTGTTCTAACTAAAGCCAATGATGTTATGACATTTTTGGAACAGATCCTGGTGCTCAGTAAACATAAGTCACCACTGTGGTGTGGGTTGTCACAAAGGTGTGCACACCCAGCAAGATGATTGGTGGGGGAGGATGGCCATTGCTTTACTGGTTAGTCTTGACTTCAACAAAGACTATGCCACCAGATGTACTTAAACAACACGTGGCGGTGGCTTCTTTGTCGTTCACCCAAGCTGACTACCAGGTTGGAAAGTGGCTGTAGTATATGGAGAAAATCATATACTACTAGGTTCCCTTCCAGCCAACAATAAAAATAAAACAACCCAGGATAGAGTCAAGATAGACTTTTTCTGGTAGACCCCCGGAAAACTCAGGTATCCGGGGTCGCAGGCCACGTTCACGGTCACCCCAATCACCAGGCAGATTCGAGAGCTTGATGCAAACTGCATGAGGCTTTATTGTAATTTAACGAGCTAACCCATGTTAGCTCGGGTCTTTCACCCACCCGCCATGGTGGATGGCTCACAAAAGACAGCTCCTAGGGCCTCCCAAGAGATCTTATAGGACAGCGTAAGGGGAGTGTCTAGGGGTACGCACAGGCTCACGATTTGTGTGCCTCCAGGCTTGGAGGGCTTGCCCTGTGTTGATTGGCCAATTGGTTGTTATGGCCCATAGGCCCTCCCAGGGTGGTTGCTATGCATTGTGCGTCATTGCGCTTGTCCGTAAAGCACACCCAGGGTCGTAAAGCATAGTGCCACCAGCTAACTTCTGATTGGTTCCTTGTCACCAGGCAGGCATCTGACCTCTAAGTGACCAAGGCAAGTTTATGGCAAGCACGAGTTCGGCTGTTATGGCTGCCGAAAGGGAAGCTGGTCCCTTCATTTCTGAGAGGGTATGTCCTAGGTGTGGTTCATGGGTGTTGTTAGAGTCCATTCCAGCTGTTTGGCAAATCAGGGCCCACTTGCTCCCTATGTCTGAGGGAGAACTTGTGAAGACCAAGTGAGAGAGATGCTGAGTGTCCGGGAGCTGGCATCTGCAGGGCCCCTCCTCTCTGGAGGATGTCTTTCATTTGATGTTTGAATCCTGTGCCACTGAGCTGAGTCCCATTGATGAGCTGGCTGAGCTCTACTTCCTCTGTTGGGCTAAGTGTTACCTATTTTAGCACTTATTTATCACCTGGAAATATGCTTTGCAACTGCCCACTAATGTCTGAGCCCAAAAGCCCTGTGCCCTCCTTTCAGTGTGGTTTTCAATAAAGGTTTGTTGGCAGGACACAAAATGGCATATAATGTAATGATAAATGAACACATGGGTGCTGATCTATCTTCTCCAAGGAGAAGGGCAAAGAAAGTACAGGAACCAAAGAGGGGGTATGGATACCTGGGGCTTCTTCCTGCACAACAACAGGAATCATGGACTGCTAGCCAGTTCATCTGAATTCAACAGCATCGAGGCACTACTTCCTGGGGGTTGCTCTCCATCTGATGTAAGCTGAAGATATAGCATGGCTTACACCAAGCTAATGAAGGGACCAGCTTCCCTTTTGGCAGCCATAACGGCCGAACACGTGCTTCTATGACCTTGTCCTAGACACTAGAAAGATGCCTCGTGACAAGGAACCAATCAGAAGTTAGCTGGTGGCACTATGCTTTACGACCCTGGGTGTGCTTTACGTACAAGCACACAGCAATGACGTAGAGAGCATAGCCACCACCCTGGGAGGGCCTATGGGCCATAACAACCAGTTCACCAATCAACATAGGGCAAGCCCTCCAAGCCTGGAGGCACACCAATCGTGAGCCTGTGTGTACCCCTAGACACTCCCCTTACGCTGTCCTATAAGATCTCTTGGGAGGCCCTAGGAGCCGTCTTTTGCTAGCCATCCACCATGGCGGGCGGGTGAAAGACCCGAGCTAACATGGGTTAGCTCGTTAAATTACAATAAAGCCTCGTGCAGTTTGCATCAAGCTCTCGAATCTGCCTGGTGATTGGGGTGACCGTGAATGTGGCCTGGGACCCTGGATACTTGAGTTTTCGGGGGTCTGACACTGGTTGTGTTAGTCAGACCTCTTATTGCTGTCACCAACTGTCTTACAGCAGCAACACTTAGGCTGGTTTATTTTGGCAGATGATTACAAAAGTTTTAGTCCACCAAGGTGGATAGAGTATGGCAGAGCAAAGCAGCTCACACCAAAGAAGACAAGAAGCAGAAAGAGGAAAGAGAGATAGAGACAAACAGCGAGACAGAGACACAGAGAGAGAGAGAGACAGAGAAAGAGAGACCATGCTAGTAGCCCCTCATTTCCCTTTTGTTCTGGAAGGTCATTGGCAGGTGCCATCCACATTCAAGAAGGGTCTTTATTTGTCAATCTTATCTAGAAACACCCTCACAGACATATTAGGAAGTTAGGTCCTCCTCAATCCAGTCAAGTTGACAAGAGTAATGTACATGGGATTTATCTTTTACCCTGAGTCTGCTCAGTCTGGGTTTCTCCCAGAAATGCTTCTGAGAACCACACAGTACCTGGAGCTCCAGCCTCATTGCTAACACAGGAGCTAAATGGGCTCAGTCTCTCCTTCTGAGAGCCCTGGGGAGTCAGACAAATGCAGTGAGGCCACGTGTAGCTGTACACCATAGTCAGGAAGCTGAAGAGCAGGAGGCAGCTCTGTCCCTGCATAGCCCCATGTTCCTCTGAGACACCTGCAATTTATAGGGGGCACATTCTCCCCTGTTTCTTTTTGAGGGCCTTCTCTTGAGCAATGTGTGTTAGTAGTTTTTGTACTATCACTGAAGAAATTTGAGCCTCATTAGTTTGGAAGGCATTATTTCGTTCCTTCACTTATTTATGAGGCTGTGCTTATGGCCCTCTCTTTTGAAGCAGTCTGGAGTGCAGGCTGCAGGTTAGTGAACAGTCTCCCAGCTTCCCATCATAGTGGAGAAGATACACCCTGTAGTTTCCAGTTTACTTTTCCTTTGGATGGAATGACAACAGAGAAAGCTTCGGGAAAGTTATTGCTTAACTCCCAGTGGCTTGTGTTTTTTGACTGGCCTGGAATTTGGATTTGGGAGGGGAGTGAGAGGTGTGATGGGCAGTTTTCTCTCTTGAATGGATTCAACTCAGGATCCTAGGGGGCCAGCCTTCATCTGCCTGGGATTTTCACAGGCTGCTGTCCCTTCCTGGCATCATAGAGGCCATCATCCCGTCTGGGATCTTAGAAGCCCACTTCCCATTACCCCTTCTTCTTATCATGTTATTTAAACTCTCACAACTCACCACTCTCTTACTGGAGCACCGCAGATGTCTCCTTTCTGCTTTCTCTTTCTTGTACACAAAACTACCACACTGAGCTGTCTATCAACTAGACACAAGCTAGAGTCATCAGAGAGGAGGTATTCTCAACTGAGAAAATGTCTCCATAAGATCAGGCTGTAGGGTCATTTTCTTAGTGATTTAAGGTGGAGGTCCCAGCCCCATGTGAGTGAGGACACTCCTGGGCCAGCGGTCCTAGGTTTTGTAAGGAAACAAGCCATTGGCAACAAGCTATTAAGCCCCATTTCTCCACCAGCTCCTGCCTCCAGGTTTCTGCCCTGCCGGAGTTATTATCCTGATTTTCTCCAATGATGGACAGAGATGTGGAAGTGTAAACCAAGTAAATTCTTTCCTCTCCAAGTTACTTTGTTCATAGTTTCATCACAGCAATAGTAATCCTGACTAAGACACACACCCTTTTCTCAAAAGTGGAGCTACAGTCTGGTCCTTCCTCTACTAAAAGCCCCACCAGTCCCCTGCTGCCTGCACAGCCCAGTAGGGGCTCCAGCCTGGCCTTCTTGACTCTCATTTCCCTCCCCCCAAAATGACCCATTCATGTCCCCATGTCATTATGCTGGACAGACTACTTATAGCCTGGCTCGGGCCTCCTGCTTGTCTGATGGCTTTGACCTGGACTCTTATCAAAAGTCCTGGTTCTTGGATTTCCGAGATGAGGATCCGCCAGCCATCCCTCAAATCTACTAAACAGAACTGACAAGAACTGAGATTTAATCAATGTGGCCACATTGGGAAGAACAGAGAAGGGTTCAGTGACCCTCAAATCTGCCTTCTGAGTACTGACATGAGGTTTAGGTTTAAAGAAATGCAGGACTGAGGGAGAGGTCAATCCAGGTGGTCCTTAACTCAGATGATTCACAAGGTGTTTAGAGATGTTGTCATCGCCATCCGTTCTGGGGAGCATCTTATTTCCATGAGGTGATTTCTTCTGCTCTAGGGTGCACCCTCTCCATCAGGGACAGTTGCCCTCACTTGGGGGTGATCTATCCTGTGAGACATCTGTTTCTCTGGGAGTAAATTAGATCCCTTGTTATAACAATATTTATCCATCAGTCAGTCCTATTCCTGAAATGCAAGGTAAATTTGGGGGAGAAGATTAGAACCAGAGAGAAAAGAAATGGAGAGGTTAGACCAATGACCAGCTTTGTTAGAATCAAAGCCTGGGCCCCTTCAGCTCTGACAAGCTAGACTCGGCCACCTTTCCTCTAAGGAAACAGACAATATAGAGAAAACAGGGAAAGGAGGTTTATTCCATTTGACCTCATGGGAAAGAGACTCTTCTCCTAATCTCATCTTCGGGTCCTGATATGAGGCATGTGTTTAAACAGAAAGCAAGAGGTATGCCTAAACAAGTGTCTTGGCAAGCTGTGGTCCTGAGCATCACTGGCTCATCACATCCTGAGGCAGATCACTCTCCTAAATCCCTGAGATAGGGAGATACTGCCTACAAGGTGGTCTGACAAGTTGTCAGAAATGTGTTAAATCTCCTGCTGGGAGACAGGTTTCTCTTGTGGCTGGCATCAGACTTCAGCCTTTTCCTTCTTTCCTTCCAAGTGTGAGACTGGGGGAGGGGGCATTCTACTTCCTTAGAATACTTGACTGATAGCAAAGGGAAGGACACAAGTGTCTTTCTCCTGACAGGAAGGTTTTAACCTAGGTCCTCTTTTGGGTTTCTAGAATTCTTCCTGTGGCTCACACCTGCACCTGGGAGTTGGTGTAGAGCATTCTCAATCCCTTCATAGTACAGGGGTCTCTGTTCTTATGAGTGACTAGAGTTTTCCCAGGTGAATTTTGTTCAATTTCCTGAGGTGACCTTTCTCTGTAGGACACACCCTTGATGGCTAGCTTCCTTTCTGTTTCACTTTCTACCTCTTCATCAGTGTTTTCCTGGAACCCCAGGTCACCAATCTACCCATGGTTTTATCTAGGTCTCTGAGTCCACTTCTGAAATATCCAAGCTAAGATATTCTGTGCCAATTTCCCAGGGTCATTAGAAAGAAGTGTCATGTGGTTTCAAATGAAGGAACCCCGTTGTCTCAACAGTTCTAAAGGATGTACGTCTAAAACCACAAGGTTGAGTGTTGTTCTGGTAGCTCTGGCTGAGGCTTATTCTAGCTTCTGGTGGTTGAGGCAAACTGGTTTCCATCCCTCTGATTGTATGGATGTCTCCTTCCTGTGTGTTCATACTCTATCCTGCTCTGATGTGTGTCTTGTGCCTTAGTTATCCCCTCCCCCTTTTAATGAGGAGGACAATCATCTTGGATTAGGCAACACCCTAATTTCCTCATTTTAAACTTGATTATCTCATTTCCAAATAAGATCAGGTCTGAGAATTAGGCCTTCAATATTTCTTTGGTAGCAGATACAGTCTGCCTCCATCCTCCCTGACTTGACACAAGCCTAGATATATCTAGGAGCAGAAAAAATCTTAATTGAAAAAAGACATGCTTCCAATGCATTGGCCTGTGGGCAGGGCTGTGGGAGTACTGTCTTGATTAATGAGTGATTGGGGAGTACCCAGCTCTCTGTGGGTGTGCCACCCCTGGGCAGATAAAGGAAGGTGAGCAAGCCATGAGGAGCAAGCCAGTAAGCAGTGTGCTTCCATGGTTCTTGTACCAGCTCCTGCCTTAAATTCCTGCCCTGAGAGTTGTAAATTGAAATAAACCCTTTCCTTCCCAAGTTACTTTTGGTCATGGAATTTTATCACAAAAACAGAATACCTTAACTAATACATTGTGTGTGTGTCTGTGTGTGTGTGTGTGTGTGTGTGTGTGTGTGTGTGTGTGTGTGTGTGTGTGTCTGATTTCTGAGGAAGGGGTTACAGATGGCACCTGGGACCACTGTGGTGGCAGAAATGAAGGTATTTTTAGACTTGTTGCCTTAGTCTCTGAAACCTCAATAAACTGCCATGCTTGGGGGATGAATGATTTTAGCTTAAGTTTGGAGTCAACTTGGGCTCAGCCAAATATTTTTTATTCTATCAGCATTTGAAAAAAATTATCAGTGTGTCTTTGGAAGGTATGACTCCCTTTCCATTTGACAATACTACAAACTTCCACAGGTTTTAAAGTCATCAGCATCTTGGGTTATAACTCTGCATGAGGCTTTCATGGAGTTGGTGGGGCAGGTAACTGGCAGGTGTCTGGAGATGGAGCAGACCCCTGACCAATGTTCACTTCTTGAGAATCCAAACTACCCCCCCCCTCCCGGCCTTCCTCCCCCCCACATGTGAGTTTTCTAGGGTTGCCCTACGAAAGGCCAAATGGTGGATTGCAATAGAAGGGATTTATTTTCTTCCAGTTTGCTATGTCATAAGTCTAAAGTTGAGAGGTTGCCTCTCTCTTCCATGGCACAGGCTAGAGTCCTTTCTTGCCTCTTCTTGGAGTCACCAGGATTGTTTCCTGTAACTTAATTTCTTCCATGTATCAAATTCAGAGAAAAACAATTCTGCTTTGAAGGTCATGAGATCTAGGGCCCAGATAGCCCCCAGGGACCATCCCAATAGTGAATGTGGAGAATATATAGTTCTGTTTCTGAAGAGTCAGACATAACATTTTCTGGATTTTTAAAGCAAATGTCACCAGATAGACTTTTGATTGTCCCCTCAGGAAGAGGATTTCTATGCTGCCTTTGGTGCTTGTGTGCAAGATAGCAGGAAGGGGTCTCTGCTTGATTCAGCCCACAGTGCATAGAGGCCCCATATGTAGGTGTGTGAGCTGGGGTAGCATGGCAGGGCAAAACAATGAACTACACATGAAGGAAAGGTGTCTTTCCCTTTAGAATACTTGGCTCACATTGAAGCCATTGGTAATCTCTCACACAACTCCCATGGGGTGATCTGTGTGAACAAGAATGAACAGTTTATGTTACCTTACCCTCATTGTGTGCATTCTAGGCTTGGGCATTTTTAGTTAACCCTCCTTGTTACTGTGACTTGTTCTGGGCTACATATAAATCAATCTTGTAAATACCCTGTGGCAGAGATAGGGCCATCCCATCTGGTTAGGTGGAAACTGAAGTCTACTAGGAACAGAGGGCTGGGTCATCACATGAAGTACAGTGCCAGGGATGAGCTCATCACAGGCCTACTGGGCTATAAAGAGCCCTTGCAACACTTCACTGAGCATGCTCACTCCTGCACTCCAGGCAGTCAGCCATCAAGGATCTGCTGCACCAAGTGAGAGACTCTACTTTGAATTCCATGAGTGAATCTTCAATATAAAGCCAATTTCAGAAATCTATGGCTACCCACGGAAAGCCCACTAAATTAAGAAGGATCCCAGCATTGGCAAGGCAGGAACTCCCACTCTGGATGCAGCCTCATCTTCAGAAATACAAATGACATCCCCATCCATGTTTCTTCTATTGCCCTGTGCTCTGCTTGAATAAATAATTTACTTCCTAGCAAAGGAAACCAAATTTGATTTATGATCCAAAGTTCAGATATATAAGATACATTGCAAAAATGTGTCTATACAAACCCCAGCCATCCCAGGAGTGTTTATTGTTGTGTAACTATGGAGAAAGAGGAAACAGAAGTTTAAGGTTTTTAATGTATTTATTGGAAAACACTTTTAAACTATCAGTATTCTGGGCCCTGCAGAGAAGTACAACAGCTCCGAGGCACAAATGGCCAAGACCTTCCAGAATCTTCCCACCTTTGCGCATTTCTTCTGATTTGTCTGGCCTGCCTTCTGTCTCTCTTCCATAAGCTCCCAGTTTCTTCTTCTTTCATTTCTTTTTCCTTCCTTCCTGCCTCCTTCCTCTTCTTGAAGTATGGAATTTTACTCCATCTCCCCTGTACTGGCTAGTTTTGTGTCAGTTTGACAAGTAAGCTAGAGATTGTTGAGAAAAGGGAACCATAACTGAGAACATGTTTCCATAAGACTGGCCCATAGACAAGTCTATGGGGTCATTTTTTTAAATTGCTGATTGATGGGAGAGGGCCCAGTTCACTGTGGGTGGTGAGCAGCATGTGACCCTGGAGTGTATAAGAAAGCAGGCTGAGCAACCCACCCAGAGCAAGCCAGTAGGCAGCTCTCTTCCATGACTTCCGTTCAGTTTCTGCCTCCACATTCCTGCCCTCATCTCCCTGCATTTTAGACCACAAGCTGTAAGCTGGAATAAACCCTTCCCTCTCCAAGATGCCTTTGGTCGTAGTGTTTATCCAAGTAACAGAAACACCAACTAAGACCCTCCCATTTATTAGCATGTATTCCTTATATAAATGAATGGGTTTTAGTTTGCCATGTGTATATTATGAATTTTGATCATATTTACTGATTATCATCCCCTAGTTCTTCCTTCACTCTCCTGATAACCCTCTTTATATTCCCTAATAATCCTTCCACTTTCATGCCCCTTTCTTTTCTTTTTGAGAGTCTTACTATGTAGAGTCTTATACACTCCAGGGTCATATGCCCTTTATTCACTACATAGATCAGGGTAGCCTTGAACTCACAGAGATCTCCACTTGCCTCTGCCTCCACTACTGTGCCTCGAGCCTTATTCTGTTTGTGTGTGTGTGTGTGTGTGTGTGTGTGTGTGTGTGTGTGTGTGTGTGTGTGTTTAGGATTATATTTAAAGGTTATCGCTATGTCTAATTGTAACTGTAACCCTAGACTCTAACCCTAACCCCTAATTCTTAACCTAATACTGAGCCTTAGCCCTGAACCTAAGCATGATCTTAGACCTAACTATAACTTGTTTTGAGACAGAAGATCATTATGTAGCCCTGACTGGACAGAAACTCACTATATAGAGAAGTTAAACCTCGAACTCAGACACAATCTGTCTACCTCTGCTTCTCAAGTATTAGGACTAAAGGAGTGTGGCCACATCCAACTGTCTTTTGTTTGTTTGTTTAAGACAGGGTTTCTCTGTGTAGTCCTTGCTGTCCTGTAGAGCAGGCTGGCCTTGAACTAAGACATCTGCCTGCCTCCACCTTATTCATCTTGAGATCTAGATTCTGCACATGAAAGAAAATGTGATGTTTATTTTTCCGAGTCTGGCTTATTTCACTTAACATGATGATATGCAGTTCTTCCCATTTTCCTGCAAAATTATTTAATTTCTCTCTTCTTTGTTTGGAATGAAGCCCCGTTGTGTGTATACATTCCATTTTCTTGCATCCTAGTTCATCTGCCCAAGCCTAGGTCACATGCCACCCTGCATCACTCCTGGGGTCTTCCAACATCTTCCTTGTCACCTTTTCCTTGCTTTTCCCACAGGCATTCCCAGGTTGACTCTGTTGTGGGGATATTGCACATCCCTCAATAGTGTGTCTCCTGCTGTACCCCCAGAAAGCAGCCTTTGCTTCTGGCTGGCCTGTCCATGAGGCCTGACACTGCCTCTCATTGCCTACTGAGGCAGTTATGAACCATGTGGCAGGGAAGAGAAGAGATAGGTGAGAGAGGGGGTGGTAACCAATCACAACTATGGAAATGAGCAAAGCCTTCCCAACCAAGAATAAATACTGGCTCTTTGTTTGGGGCTAACTCCAGTAACCAAATGAGCTATGGTTTTTAGGACATGGCAGAAAGTGAAAGATGGGAATAGGAGTGGGAAGAATTTCAATGGATGCTCAAGCTGGAGGCTGATGCAGGAAAGCTATGAGTGTGCTGAGGGAAGAGGCATGGCCTCCTATATGATTGTCCACGGTGATTATCAGGCTTCAGATGACTGGTTTTCAATTGGACGTGGAGACAGAAATCAGGGAAACAGCTAGTGGTGGGCCTACTGGCTAATTATTATAAGAGCTATTGTTTAGCATTTTGGATGGATTGCTACACATGGGTGATGGGGCAAGTCCTTCTGTGTATCTTTATCTTATTGGTTGTTGAATAAAGTACTGTTGACCAATGGAGAAGCAAGTTAGGTGGGACTAGGAGTTAAGGAGGATTCTGGGAAGTGTAGTAAAGAAGTCTTGTGATCCAGGCAGGAAGTGACATAGCAGGCAGACTCAGAATATAAGCAGGGACAAACAGGAAATTGTGCTCTTCCTCTTCCTCCTCTCTTCTTCTAATCTGCAGGCAAGAGGGGATGCATATGGCCAGAGTCCTCCATAAGATAATTCTTATGATTATGGTTAATAATTAAAACTGAGATAGCAGATGAGAAATCCTAGTCATTGGCCAGCAGCATTGTAATTAATATAAGACTCTGTGTGTTTTTTGGGGCCCTAACTCGGTGGGTGGAACTCAGGTGGCTAGCGTAAAGACTTATTATTACAGATGGGTATCTAACTTCCAAGATGGCCCCCATAGTCAATGAATTGGTTCTTGGGCTGGTGGCTTCAGGCAGGGCATTAGAATTTCATTTTGACATGTGGCCTAAGCAATGTCATGGGGCTAGGCCAGGTGGAACCTGTGCTTTTAGGAAAATATCTAGACAGGCAACCCACTGGATCTACAGCAGATCACAAAGCATCCAGGCAGGGGAGCAAGATCAGAAGCAGCTTGGAAAGTCACTGACCTGGAGCCCGGTGAGTCAGAGTTTGTCCCTGGAGTCCTCACAGCTCTGGCTGCTGATACCCAGGAAGTTCACAGATGTGATGGTGTTGCTCTCCCACGCTGAAGGACAGGATTTCTGGCAGAGAATAGGGAGAGATGGTGGGTTTTCAGCTTAAACTTTTATCCCAAACTCTTTTCTCTCCTAGCAGATCCCATTGCCCTTATATTCCCAGCATGTTTTAGAAATAAGATCTCAAAATTTATTTTACTTTGTACACAGTGAGAGAGTTGGGCAGCCTTTCTGGATACTTGGGTAGGTATGCAGTACAGACCTGAACAGTCTACATTTCATACTCCCCACCACAGTAACTAGTTCAGAGATAGCCCAAGGTGGTCCAACAGAGTCTGTTCTGGTACGTCTGTAGGAATTAGTGGACAAGGTGCTCTTCATTCACTGAGGTCACTAAGTTGGATAGATACAATGCAGAGGGTCTGTCAGCTACTGCAAGAGGATCCTGTGCTTCAGATTGAGTATACACTTAAGATAACAAAATCAAAAGCCATATTTTGATGGCTCTCCTTGCCTGAAAGTCCTTTTCTGAATCTTGCAGTTAAGATGAATAATGTATGTCCTTTTTGCTTTTAGAAACTTCCTTGATTTCTGTAGTATCCTACTACAACAGTTGCAACACATTTTCTTTGGATAAAACTCCGGCATGTCACCTTTAGGGTCTGATGTCCCCACTGGTCCCCTCCTACCACCCCGCTTTACCCCTTTCCTATTCTTTCTCTTTCCTCAGGACTCATTGAGGACTGTGCCTCACTGACAAGGACTTAGTTTGTGCAATAAGCTCAGTTTGGTTGGTAAGGCTTACAGCTCTAGTTTTTCCTCTCACTTAATCAGGGCTGTATATCCATACATAAGTGTGAGTCTTCTCATCTGACAGAGGAGACTATGAAGAGTCCTATACAAAAAGAGTCAGCATTTACTATGTGGAAAGGGCTACTCTGGGTACTGGTTGTAGGGGAATGATTGCTATTCCATATTTGATAATGTTCAGCAACTCATTTGAGGATCTACAGCCTGTGTGCCTACATTCAATCACTCCTTCCACCCCTTTATCTATCAGTTGATGCCTCTACCCACCCAACCGTTTTGTCATCCCACCCACCCATTCAACCCCAGTCTACATTTTTACTCACTTGTCCACCCACCAATCAATTCACTCACCATCCAGCAATCCACTTGTTCATTTTCCCATTAGCCCATCTACCCATCCATCTAGCTATTCACCTCTTCATCCACAAATCTACCCACCCATCCATCCATCCATTAGTCTATCTTTTATCAACCCACACATCCAGTCACCCACCATCTACCCACCCTACCACTCACCCATCCATTGGCTCACCTACCATCCATCCTGCCATCTTTCTATCAATTCTTCATCATTCTGTCTCTTCTTGCTCCAACTTTATAGATTGTGCTTTCCTTTTCTGTTGCTTTAAGAAATGCCCCAAATAATTCATTGATAATAAAAGGTTAGTTTTGACTCAAAGTTTTGGGAGCTCCACTACAGGATCAGTTAGACTTATTGTTTGGGGTCCCAATATAAATGACAATGGTGGGTACTGTGTGTGATGTAGCAAACTGCCACCTCATACCCAGGATGCAAAAGAGGAAAAGGCTAGGGACCTATAATCCCTTTCAAAGTTCCACTCCTATAACCTAAGGACCTGTCACCAGACCCCTTCTCCTAATGGTTCCATTACCTCCAAAGAGTCCCATGCTGGAGTCAAACCCTAAACACTTGGACCTTTAGTGGACACTCAATCAAACCATAGCAGAAGGAGATCCCAGAAAGCACCATAAAGCCTCCTGGCCCCCAGAGAGGTGCTACTGAGGGACATTCAGCATCAAAACCAAAGCAGAGAGTGAAGAGATTAATATGTGGGTCCCGCCAGTCTAGTCCCTGTGTGGGCCTCCCACTCTGGGCTTCAGTGCAAGTGTAGTGTAGATATGGTCCTTGCAGCTACTCTCTGGTCCAGGAGTCAGTTTTGGGATTGGGGGGGCGCATTCTCTTGGCTTTTGGCAGAATCCTAGGCCATCAGGAGTTAGTATGTCCCCCATGTGTGTGTTATATGATTCTTTAGAAACACCTCAGCTCAGGTAGAGAGACCACTGATTTATTCCTTTGTCAGGCAGCTGACTCTTTTCCGCTTTCAAAGATGGTGTCCTGTGCTCTGCTGGAGCAATTACACTAATGAAACAAGATACCTCTTCAGAGAAATAAAGCCAGCTCAGTGGTCAGAACCAGGGGTCAGTTGGTACTCTGACTGCTGCTGTGAAACAGGAGATGACTTCACACTGGTAGCTGGAAGAGTAATGGGCAGCAGGATGGACTGGCTGTGGGGGAGCCAGAAGGATGATGCTTGGTTGGTAGACTGGATATGTGGCCAGTCAGTCTAAATGGCTTCAAGGTATGTTACACACACTAAACAAATAGTTGCTGACTTGGATTAAAAGGGAGTTTTAGGACTTAGCTCCTTAAGATGATGGGTATTTGAACAAGGCTGGTATTTGATCCTAGGACTTTGGAGGCAGGAAGACTGTGCAAGTTTGAGTTCAGCCTGGTTTACATAGTTTCAGGTCAGTCCAAGTTACACAGTGAGGCACTGTGTAAATGACAGCAGCCCCTCGAGGCAGCTGCTGAGGTCATGAACAAGGTCACTGAGACCTCAGATATTGCTGCTACTGGGAAGGAGAGCTGAGAGAGATATCTCATCTCTAGGCTTGCATTCTTTTCTGGAAAGATAAGGCACACTCCCTTCATGGAGCTTTTACCAGGAGCGACTGAGATCTTGAGTGTCTGCTTGGTACCTGGTAGGAAGAGAGATCTGCCTTAGATCTCCCTTTCCTGGGATTGAGAATTCCATACACACTTATAAGTAGCATGCCTCCAACTAGCACCATTCTATCCCTGTGCAAAGGTGCCATATGATTCCAAGTAAAGAAAAGATTGCTGACTGTGATGCCTTGTATGAGCTGGCTGATAACAGGTGTTAGAGGCTCTGAAATGGTCAGCAGGTGTCTGGGGTCCAGGCTGGAAGCAAGGACCTTCAGCTTGGCTCTCTGATAGCTGGTCCAAGGAACTGAGTGATGACCTCAGATAACTCCTGCATTGTCTTCTGGTTGTCAGACACCTGCTCGTCTGGGCTGTCCCATGAAGGAACAGACTCCAAGGCTACACTGGGTTCTAGTGAAAGGGGTGGGGCTTGCTTTCAAACATCAGTGAGAATGCTATACAGGAGTTCTGGAGGAGCAGGTGCCTCCATCACTTGGATATGCCTGGTGAGGGGAGGTTGTTTCCACAGGCCAACAAGAGGAGGGAGTATGCTCAAGAAAGCAGAACAGAAGGCCCAGTATAATTCAGCTGCAATGGTGCAGAAAAGGCAACCTCTTTCTAAAGTGCCACCAAATACCCTAGGAATGGGTATTTTGCATATAAGAACCTTGTAGCACAGAGAGACAAGCCTGTTGCCTGTCACCAGCCAGATGTTGAGAGCCATACTCCTCCCACTGCAGGGGCCTGCTCTAGAGTAGACACTACCCTCATCTGCCTTCCTCTTCGTGGACAGCCTGAGCACTCTGGTTTACACACAGTTAGTCGGGTGTCTGTCAGCATGGAAATCTCTCTCTCTCAAAGATGTCGCAGCAGACCTGCAAGAGCCTGCAGCCTGCAGTCTTGTCACTTAATTACGGCACACATCTCCCTCATAAATCCCCTGCATGCAAGGGGCTGCTTTCTTTGTTTAGATCTGAGTCCTGCTGCTCTATTGATTACTATAATTCAGCCTTAATTGGACTTCTGCAGAGCACACACACTGATGACAGCCAGCCTCAAGGCAGCACGGCATCCATTATTAATACTGCCTCTCTGGCCTTCACCATGCTCTCCACCTCCACCCCAGGGGAGCACTGGATTCAGACCTGCCAGGCTATGTAGCCTCCCTATATTTTTTGTCCCTACAAAAGTATTTGTTTGCCTTTCAAAAGGGGTACAGACCACATAACCAGCAAACTATCCTCTAATTGCCTCTCTACTGGACTGGGTATGGTCCATATAGCATCTTTCCCCAAGGCTAGGGACCAGATACCCAAGATCTCTCAGAACTGATTAACTGGGCTCTGTAACTAACAGAGACATAGGGAGGCGGGCAGGATTCAGATGGACTCCAGAGATGGCCAAGTTCAGAGAAGCCCATGGAGGAGATCTTGTGGCACACTGGTGGTGCATCTAACTTCAGTGAAACGTGTGAGACAGAAACCCAGAATTGGTATGTGGACCTGGAACAGAAGGGATGACTGATGAAGAAGCATCAGACTGGGACAAACACTGAAACCTAGAAGAGATGGGACCATGGTTTATAAAGGGGAAAAGAGCAGCTAACCTTCACCTGTACAGGCCTGGGTAGTCATGCTGTCCCCTCAGAACCCAGAGACCCAGGAAGAGTTTCAGGATCCGTTGTAGAGTGAAATATGTCGCCAAAGTGTCTTTCTGGTCACAAGCAGTGTGGCAGAGTGGCAGTGCTGACTAGTGGACTCTGGTTCCAGACAGACAAGGAGGGGGAAAGGAGAAGTCCATGGAAGGAGTGGTCCAGGGCCACACTTTTCAACCTGTTGGTGGTATCCTGTCCTGACCAGGAAGAAAGGGTGAGGAGGATATCTGATCTGCTCAGGCCTGAGAGGAACAGGAACAGGGAAGCTTCCCAAGAACTATGCTTAGCACCCTGCAGGCTATGCAATTAAACACAGCGGGGTTTGCAGTTTTTGAGGACAAAGACAAGGTAAGCATGCAAGAATGAGGATGTAGAAAGGTCTGTGGCTTGCAGCAGGGAGGATGGGCCTGGAACACTGGAAGCCTGGGGATTTTACTTAGGGTATCTATACATATTTGTGTAGGAATGCACCTCCTTAAATTGAGTATGCCCAATTTAGGATAATACAATAAGAAGGAAGATCTAAACACTACTCTAAAAGGCCAACATGATAGACAGAAATACCACTACACATGCTCAGCTTTTGCCCCAAGTTTTAGCTAAAAGAAAGGCAAGAACACCTTGAAGGTATGTTAATGTAGAGGTGCTTGCCCACCCTCTTAGTGGCTACTAGTTTCTCCATATCTAAGTCCCTTGTTCTCTTCTAACCATGGGTGGCAGGAAGCTGCCTCCTCCCTGCACTGAACCAATAGTTTAGCATTCCCCTTGCAAGGATTACAGGAATAATCAGGAGCAGGAGCTTCTGCCTGTTGGTGCTCAAGGGATGACACAGATTCAGACTGGAAAGTGAGGCCCTTGTAGTCCCAGCTTGGCCAAATTCCACAATAACTGTCCTAGGGACCCTGCTGGGGTAAAAACCTGGTGATGATAGCTGTAATAGGCAGCCTTGTGAATTTCGATCTATACATACACTCCTGCTAGACAAAGATCTAACTTCTAAATCTGCCTTGCTAAGCCAGCTGCAATGGCAAGACTTGGCAGGACCTTGGCCCCTGTAACCTCTCTCCTTCTGGAATGGATGTTGGCCAGGGTCTGTGATCAACACCACACATCAGGTCCAGTCTCTGGCCTGGAGCAAGGTTTGGGTGGTAGTTCACAGTATGTGCATCAGATTTTAGGCTGCTCCTCTCATGCCTGCATCTTCTTTAGGTTCACGTTCTTGTGTATCTCTACACTGTCCTCCCTGTCTATCAGGAATCTTAATCATTTATTTAAAACATAAGAATCTTTTCTGTACTGCTTACACTGTTGCTGGGGAGGAGCAGACCTGCAGCTGGAGAGGGACTGGGAAAGAAGTTATTGCTTTCTCCCCTCCCCCAATCTTCTTCCTGATGCTCCACTGGCCTCCTGCAATTCCACCACCCTCTGCTTCTCAGCATTGGACCACTTCTCCTGTCCACATTCCTCTCTAGGGACTGTTAGTCCTGTATCTTGACCATCCACTATCCTGGCAGGCCAAGAGTTCATTGATTAACAGCACTGGCTTCACATTCCAGGCAGTTTCAGCTAGCTGTACATCCTTGGCCTGGCTTTTATGACCCCTCCCCTGCTTTAGCTTATCTACACAGAAAAAGGGATACTTGAGCATCTGTGTGATTCTAAAGCTTGATGGCAAGTTTGCTTGCAGAACACCTCTGGGTAGATATGATTGTCACACATGTACTGGCCCTGCCACTATGTGTCCTCTTGTCCTGCTACTCTCTCCTTATCATCTTTTGCTTGGAATAATGCAGAAGTCTTCCAAACACATCCCTCCTTGCCACAAGCCTGTCCCTCCTTCTGGGTCATTCTTGCAGTTCTCGTTTCTTGGAGACTCTTTCCTGGCTCTTGGTGTTTTCAGACAAAAACCCAAGACCTTAATTGTGCTTAATGCCTTGGCTGGCTTGTGTGTGTGTGTGTGTATGTGTGTGTGTGTGTGTGTGTGTGTGTGTGTGTGTGTGTGTGTGTGTGTGTATTTGGGTCCCTGGAGACTGTGTCATGATCCAAGCTTCATTTCATTGTCCTCTTTCGATTGGGACAGCATCTTAATTTAACTATTGCAAGTAGATGCTGGTTTGATGAGTAAAATTAACATTCATTTGCTACTGAGCAAACCCAATGAGGAAAGGCTGTGTGACAACAGCCACACTTTCTATGTTAGAGAGAGATTTTATACCTGAGCAGTTTGCAAACCTATTGGGTCAGATGGCTCACTCTTCTCAAAAGCTGTCCTTTGCTGTTCCTGCAGTGATACCCTGGTCTGTAGTTGAAACCTAGGGTCCTTCAAAGCTAGGCTGCTGTCACCTCTCTGGTACTTGTGTATGTCTCCATAGGGCATCACACAAACCCGGGGATAATAGCACAGATGACAGGCAGTGCTTGGCAAAGAATGAATTTCCTCACTGGAGGTATATTTGCAAATATACGTTGGTCATTTGTCTTATAGGAAGTCTGTTTTTGCCTTTTGCTTGTGTTATGTAGGGTTATTATTACTCTTTTGATGCTGAGTTGTCTGCGGTGATTGTAACTTTTGGGGACTGACCATTTATTGGATACAGCTGGGTGCTTTGCAGTGTCTCCTGACTTATGGTGGATCACACTCTTGCTGCTGAATGCTTGCCGTGTCCTGTGGAAACTTCAGTGTTTTGTCAGCCAGCCTGTCAACCTCTGCTCCTGCTGTCTGTACTTCTATTCAAACCCATGTCTAGAAGATTCCTCTTTGGATTTTCTTTCAGGAGTTTTGTCGTTTCAGGTCATGTGTTTCAACTCTTGGATCCACTTGAAGTCAAGTTTTATATGTGGGCTTCAGTCTTCTGTGTGAATATCTGGTTTCCCCAACCCAGGCTATTGAAGAGGCTCTCCTCCCCACCCAAGGTGTTCTTGGCAGCTTTGTCAGAGATGAGTCAACCTCAGATGCCAGGATGACTTCTGAGCTCTCTGATTTGCATGCCATTCTCCTACATGTTGCTCACTGTTGCACTGACATATGCTCAAATGAGGAAGTGTGGGGTCTCAGTTTGTTCTTTTTGCTCAAGGTTTTGGGCACTCCATGGTTCAGAGTCGTTTTCTCTTCAACAGAGAATACCACTGGGATTTGGGGAGGACTTCACCGACTCAGCAGGTTATTTTGCATAATAGGTGCTCTAGTTTGCTTTCTGTTGCTGTGATAAAACACTGGATGAACATCTTGGAAGACAAAAGGGTTTATTTCAGGTCACAGTCCATCACTGAGGGAAGTCAGGGCAAGAACTCAAGGCAGGAACCTGGAGTCAGGAACTGATGCAGAGGACTTGGAGAGGTGCTTCTTACTGGATTTTCCCCCATGGCTTGCTCAGCATGCTTTCTTATTTAGCTCAGGACCACCAGCCCAGGGATAGCACCACCCACAGTGAGCTGAGCCTTCCCACATCAATCATCAATCAAGAAAACAACCCCCCAGACTTGGCTGTAAGCCAGGCTGATGGAGCCAATTCCTCATTTGAGGTTCCCTTCTCTTAGGTGACTTTAGTTTGTGTCAAGATGAGAAAACTAATCAGCACAATGTGCATATTTTAAAAGTAGGAATCATCTCAGTGTATGAGCTCAGAGTATTGTCTCATAAACTTGTGTGTTTTTAAAATTTCCTTTATCAACATATAATTTTCAATGTACTATTCTATTTACTGGTTAAGTTTTTATTCCTGATTATTGGTGTTATTTTTGTTGCTATGAATGAGATCACTTCATTCCTTTTTGTGTTGTGTGCATGTTTATAAATATGCTACTTATTGTTATATATTTTTAGACCATAAAACTTACATTTAAATTTTTTAAATTATGTGTATATTTGCCCACATTTTTGTGCACTGTGTATGCAAGTCACCTGGGTCCAAAGGAGTTCAGATCTCCTGGAAGAGCAATCACAGGCAGTTATGAGCTGCCTGATACGGGTTCTGGAAACTGAACCTGGGTTTTCGGTAAGAGCAGTCACACTTCTAACCACTGAGTTGTTTCTTCAACCCCTGTACCCTGAAACTTCAATGAGTGCATTTATTATTTCTAACTATGTGTAAAAATATTTGTGTGTAGGTCTATGTGCATGTTCATGCCCTGTGTATAACCTTTTCTGTGTATTCCATCATGTGATCAGCACACAGAGCTATGTTGACATTCCTCTAATTTGGATGGCATTTTTTTCTTTTTCTTTCTACTTGCTTTGGCTGAGGCTTCCAGCACCATACTGAGCAGTATAGCTAAAATGTGAATCCCCATCTTGAGGTGGATCTTGGGGCATGGGCCTTTCACTCTGCTGGCTGATTATAGAGTTGGCTGTGGACTTTTCATATATGGCCTTTATTATGTTGAGGTAAGCCTTAGTTCCTGGTGCCCTTTTTCCTGCCTAAGGACTACTCCCATTGAGAGTTGGCAGAGACAGGGGATGGAGTGAAATTGCAAGTCTTCTTGATCCATTGTTGGAAATAAAAAAAGAACAAAACATACAAGGCCTCTGCTCTACTGCCAGTGCAATACCACTAGGAGGCTTGACCTTGGTTAGAGTGAAGTATCTGCTGCTGGACCCAGATATTGTGTGATCTGGAGTCATTTTGCATAAGTGACTACTTGTGAGATGTCATAATGGCTCTGGCCATTGCTTTCCCTTATCATTTGGGTTCCTCTTGGTCATACAGAGACTCTGCAGAGGTTCACAGAACCTGCCATACATGTCACATACCACCCAAGCAGACACAGATTCTTACAGCAGGCAGGGCCTCACAGTAGCTGGCTTCCCATGCTCTTGGATCAGCAGACATCCCCTTGGGCCCTTCCTGCTTCTGGGATCCTGGAACTGGCACCATTTTCTCATGTCTCTTGTATGTCAGCTGGAAAATGGGAGTTTGGGAGGGAGAAGCACTGGCCCAAGCTCTGTCGTACAAATAAATTTTATGATTTTATCTAAAAAGAAAAATCAATAAATCATTAATGGTACCTTCAGAGAAGATTAAATGAACAAAGCTGCTTTCATGATGCTGTAAAGGTCATGCTTTACAGCCTTGATCACTTGCTAACAGTGCTGCAGACCTGGGGGAGTGGCAAGCTGCTGTGTTCTTGCCAGCCTGCCCAGAGAGACCAAGGATTGGCTTTCTAGGCTGATGCAGCTGCAGCACAGTCTGTCTCTCTGTCTTTCCATTCTGTCCTTCTTCCCTTCCTTCCTTCTTTCTTTCTTCCTTTCCTCTCTTCATTCTTTCTTTTGACTCTTACTTATTTCATACATGTGTACGATATATACTGTTAAAACATTTATTTATTAATTATTTTATGTGTGTGCCTATGTGAGTTTATGTTTATGCACCATGCATGTATCTGGTGCCAACACAGACCAGGAGAGTGTATCAGATGCCCTGGAGCTGGAGTTACAGATGGTTGCGCGCTGCCACATGGGTGCTGGAAATAGGACCTAGGTCCTCTGTAAGAGCAGCAAATGCTCTTAACTGCTGAGACATCTGTCTAGCCCCAATTTTATACTACCCACCCTCCTCTCCTCCAAACCTCTTTCCTGACAACCTCGTCAGAAAACAAGCCAAGCCCCTCCACGTGTGTGAGCTCTGGCCTTGTTGTGAAAGCCATCTGTTTTCTCTTGGCATGTTGTAAGGACTGAGGTTTGGAAAGTCACTTGGTTCTTGACCTGTATGTAGTATGTGGATATTGTCAGTTTGCTTGGGCAGGTGTTGTTACAATTTGGCTCTGAGATGTTCCCATCCCAGGCTCATGGTTTGAACACCTGTTCCCTAGCTGATGGCACTATATCAGGATGCTTTCACATCTTTTGAAGGAGGAGGCTGGCTGGCAGAAGTAGGTCACAGGGGTGGCTTCATTATTATTAATTTTTGAGACAGAGTCTCACTATGTAGCCCTGGCATGCCTGAAACTTGTAGACCAAGATGACCTTAAATTCATAGAGATCCACTTGTCTTTGTCTCCTAAATACTGGGATTAAAGGAGTGTGCAACCATGCCCAGCGCTCTTAAAAATAAAAACAAACAAATGAAAAATCAAATTTAATTTTCCCTAAAGGGTGGCATTTGAAGGTTATACCCAACCCCTGTTCCCATCATGTTTTCTGCCTTGTGATCAGCTGTGATGAACACTGCCACCACTGTGGGCTCCCCATTACCACAAACCAACTAGCTTCATCTGTCTTCCCTGCCACTTTGGACTGAGCTCTCGGAAACCATCTCTCTCCTTTCAGTTTTTGTGTCAGGAGTAGGCATGGAGCTGTAAAAGTAACTACTGCATTTGTATGTGCACCTATGGATGTACCTGTGTGCATGTACTCATCCTAAGGCTTCTTCATTCTTCAAGCAGCACTAAGGCACACAGCCGAACACCACAGATGTGAGCATCTTTATAATTCACCTTGGACGGTGAGGTAAAGACTATGCAAGAGCTCATTTGTTCCTTAGGTTACAGGACACAGTGAAAGCTGGGCTTTACCGGCCTCCTGGCATAGACAGGAAACCAAGGTGGGAAGAGATGAAACACCGGGCCTACAGCTGTCAGTATATCATGGATAAAGATGAGATTCAAACTCATGCCTGGCTCCTCACCCAGTAGCAGCCTCAGAATTTGAGTCAAGTACCTGGGAATTAGAAAGAATTCAGGAATAAGACATTATCTCTCTGTGTATCTTTGACAGTGACAGATAGTGTCCCAGCCTCAATCTAAGTATCGTACATGGTTCTTGGGAGTTTATTGACGTAAGACAATGAAACAAGTCACACATTTGTGTGAATTTTTAAGACTATAACATAGCAGGTGCAGTCTCTGAAGGCTCTTCCATTCTGTAGCCCAGCTTTTCTCTCCATGTTCTGGTTTATTGTCTCATCAGTTTTATTATCTGTAGTTTCCAGTGGTGTGGGATTTAAACAATTAATAGACAATTCTTGTGCACCAAGATTTCTCTCTCTTCATCTCCAGCCTCCAATCACCAGAGGCCAGCTTCTGTCCCAGTAGTAATCTGAGTCTCCTGTTTTGGGGGGTCCTTTCAGATAAATAGATTTCCATGCAAATGGGTGTCTACAAGCTGCTTCTGTGAAGCCTGGGGTCATAAGCTATTATACTGCTGTTCTTTGTGCTCACTGTCACTTGCTGGGAGCCTGACAGTGTGTGACAGGAATCTGCCTTCACTATGGCTGTAAAGTGTTCCAATGACGGGCATTCATGGTTTCTAATCAGTTGCTATCACAAGTATTTTAATGAATAGCTTTGTTCATGTGTCATTATCCCTAGAAGTGGATTCCTGGAATGCATGGTCCAAGCATCTATAATTTTGACAGATATAAACAAGCTGCCATCCACAGAGGATACCCCAACACACACCAAGAATAGTGACTGGTTTTTCATTGTCCTCTGCTCAGTTCACCAAGAGTCCTGCTGCTGGCCCTGCTTGTGTCATTTTCAGAAAGTCTGAGCAGTGTGGAGAGACACAACTTAGATCCTGAGAGAGCAAGGAAAAAGACTGTGAATAGAACACCACTTGGGTTAGTAATGACTTCCATGTTGCTAGATCTAGTGTGTCATAGCTTCAGCCATCAACTTGACACAAACCTAGAGTCACTTGGGAACAGGGAACCTCAGCTGAAGGATTGCCTTCATTAGATTAGCTTTTTAAACTGCCAATTTATATAGGCTGGCCCATTCCTCTTTGGGCAGTATCATACCCTAGGTCAATAGGCCTAAGTTATGTTTTCATGAAACAAGGAAAACAAGCCATAATCAGTGTTCCACCATGTTTCTTATCTCTGCTCTTGCTTTACAACTTTTCATCTCTGCTCTGACTTCCACAATGATAGACTGTAACCTCTAGATGAAATAGGTCTTTTCCTCCCCAAGCTGTTATTGGTCAGAGTATTTTTATCACACAACAGAAACCAAATTAGAACACAGTGGCACCTTCAACCTTGACCTCACTGACTTTGGCTCCACTTGACCCTGCTCACTGTCCCTTCCTATTTGTGGCTAGTGTCTCTAGCTAATAATGTTGCCTTTCTTGCAGTGTGGTCTCCTCTCCTTATTTGTGATGGTTTTCAGCACTATGAATCACAATCACCCGGGAGACACTTGAAAATGTAGACCCTCAGGTCAGACTCCAGACAAGTTCATTTATAAAATCACAGTTGCTTGAGATGGAGTCCAGGCATCAGACCCCATAAGGCTCTGCATGTCTGTGATGCACAACCAGAGAAGAGTTCTGCTCATTAAGCAATGGACTCTGCAGGATTTCATCCATGTCGTGCTGCTACATCGTCTCTCAATAAAGCTGCAGACATGTCCACAGCTTTAATTACCATTCACACACTGATGGCTCTATGTAATTTCATTATATCCTAGACCTTTCCCAAGTGCTATACACCTGCATCTCAGCTCATTCTATGATTGGCACCCTAAAGTCCATGATCCAAAAATTTTCTGCCCCCCAACCCTGATATATTTTCATCATCTCTATTTCTGTGAGTAGTACCCTTCATCATCTCCATTTCTGTGAGTAGTGCCCTTCATCATCTCCATTTCTGTGAGTAGTAGCCTTCTATCCAGTTACAGCTCTTCCTCTTACATCCACCACCATCACAGCCTCATCACCACTTGATCTGATATGTTGTAGCTATCATCCAATCTTTATGCCACACTGAAGCAAGCCTGTCTAGAGCCTCCAGAAGCTCTTCCTTAACCCTAGAGCAAAAACACCTGTCAGCCTGCATGGCTTTGCTTGGCTGGATTCTTCTGCTCCTCCACCCAGACTTCCGTACATTTGCTTTCTCAGTTCTACCATGCTCTTCCTTCCCAGCATGGGTCTTGTGAGGGCTTATACCTACTCCTATATTTCTTTTCTTCCCACCTGCATTCTAGTGACTTTTGCTTTTGTCCTTCTTGTAGCTGTCAGCTCAAGGATTTCTTGTTAGAAACTTCCTTGACCTTCAAGACAGGGCCAAGCCAGACCTCCCTCTTAAGAGCTCCCAGTGGTAGGAGATCTTTTGATTAATATCTCTCTCTGTCTTTAGGCTGTATATTCTACAAAACTCACAGAAGTCAATCACCTTTTATATATCATTCTTGTCATTATATTTCTGTATTAGTCAGGGTTTTCTAAAGGAACAAAACTCTCTCTCTCTTACTCTCTCTCTCTCTCTCTCTCTCTCTCACACACACACATATGTATATATTATGTTTTACTTTATATTATATTTTATTATACTGGTCATAGGCTGTATTTGTGGTAGTCCAACAATGACTATCTCATGATGGACCTGACTGAAAGGCTGAGAATAAAGTTCATCCCATTTGACTGGATATCTCAGCAGTCCCAGTCTGGTGCCACAGAGTCCTGGAGGAATCCTAGATAGCTTCTGGTCTTCAGTCTACACTGGAATTTCACAGACGCTGTTTCTAATAGCAGCAAAGGAATGCCATAGCAACAGGAAAGATGAACTTGCCAGTAAGAATGAGATCAAGAAGACAAAAATCAGTTTCCTCCTTCTGCATCTGTGGGCTGCCACAGATTTAAGGTAGGTCTCCTTGCTCCAAATAATCTGACCAAGAAAATCCCTCCTAGGAGTGTCTAGCAGTTTGGGTTTTAGTTGATTCCAGATGGAGTCAAGTTGACAACCAAGATTATCTGTCACAGTTCCCAAGGCCTTGTGCATTTTCTGTCCCTCAGCATAGGTGATAAAACATGCTAATAAATAAATAGTCTGCAGGAACATTTGTTTCCTGTTTCTAGTCAGAGAGTTAAGCCTGAGAAACCAGTGTCTGCCATTAACCTCTGTGTGCTTTGTTTTGGACATTGAGTGAATATTAAGAAACATACAGTTTGGGCTTCATCCTCAGAGAGGTGTTCATGGAGCATTTTTGGGAGATGGGGCATCTGGAAGGTCCATAGATCATTGGGTCTTAGATGGGAGTAAGTTTATATGTGACAGATTGATGGCAATGACATGACCCTTAGATTTTTTTGAGAGAAGATTGTTATAAAATTAGCAAACCTATCCCCACCCATTCTCTATTTCTGCTCTGCTCAAGGTGTAGTTGTTGGCCTAGTGTGGTGCCACTTGCCTTAAATCCCATCACTCAGGTAGCAGAGGGCAGATGCATCTCTGAGTTCAATGCCTGCTGGTCTACCAGCATGATCTATATCTTGAGTACTTGGCCAACCAGGGCTAGATAATGAGACCCTGTCTCCAAACAAAACAAAACAAAACAGCAATACCAACAAAAGATGTGGTTGTTTTCTTCCCCTACAAACACTGTATCATCAGCCTGTCCCTGAGTCAGAACTGCACCATTTAGACTTTGAACTTCCAAAGTGTAAGCTAAATAAACCTCTTTACTTCCTAAGTAGCCTGTGCCTGGTATTTCATTGCAATAATGAAAAGCAGACTGAACAAGTAGATGACTGCAAACTGGCCCCTGCAGCTCTCAGTCCAGAGGGAAGATGGCATCAACAACATTATGTACCTGACCTCTGAAGGGACATATACTGCCACCATCCCATTGAGCCAGCTGGCAGGTCCTGCAGAACCAGAGTTATCAATGAAAATCATTCACATTTAATAACTTCAACAACACTCCATAAATACTCAAAAAATATGGAGAATTGTTTATTGTGGCTGCATCTCATAAGGGAAATTTACAAGACTATTAAAAATTATTAGACTTCTTCTATGATAGGGTGGCTTTCACTAGCAGCCATGAATGACTTCATATCCAGGCTCTGCAGCATGTTTATTCTTGGGTTTTCAAAAATACCGTATTTCTTCCACCATTAAATTTTATCTCAGCAGCGTTGTTTTAAAGCACCGATTTCCCTAGCTCTTCTGATCTTGTGATTTAGCTCCAGAATGTGTTGTTTTGGACAAGTCCCTGGAGACCACATAGGTCCAGCTATGGCTGCAGGGACTGGAACTGAATAATGTACAAGGCTTCTGGGGATTGCAGGAATAGGAATGTATCTGTCACTGTGGTGGTCCTGCCAGCCAGCAGTGGGCTGAGATAGAATGTCCTAACTGTGGGGAAGAGGAAGGAGGGAGCAGAGGGTGTGAAGATCACAGTGGTTCTTCAATTGTCTTGGGTGTGGGGCACAGAGATGCTTGTCTGTATCTGGCCATGATGGACACCCACATGTAGAGTCTCAGTGAGAATCCTTCTAAATTGCTGATAAGGCCCACACCCCTAGGCACAGCCAGCCATTCTGAAGAGCAAATGGTGAATCCTCTTCCTTGAAGCTGAACAAAGGAAGGAGCCAGGCTGTTCTGGTAGGAGAGAGCATTGTTGAGTGACGGGTATTGCTTTTGCTGGAGACTTCCCTTCAGGGCCGAGGATGCCTGAGCATATTAGATGGAGGATATCTGTGACATGCTGAATTGTGTCTGAGGAGCACTAGGGATGCTTATCAGTTACCAGACTGAACATCCCCTTTGTTTCCTCTGTGCCTTGGCCTCTGTCTTAATTAGGGTTACTATTATGATGAAACACCATGAACAAAGCAACTTGGGCAGGAATGGGTTTATTTGGCTTATGCTTCTATCACTGTTCATCATCAAAGGAAGTCAGGAGAGGAATTCAACAGAGAAGGAAGCTGGAAGCAGGAGCTGATGCAAAGGGCATTGCAGGGGATGGGGGTTGCTGATAACTGGCTTGATTATTGTGGCTTGTTTAGCCAGCTTATAGAACCCAGAACCACCAGCCCAAGGGTGGCACCAACCACAATGGGCTGAGCTCCTTGATCACTCACTAAGAAAATGCCTAGCAAGCTCATGTAGATCTTATGGAGACATTTTCTCAATTGAAGCTCCCTCTTTTCTGATGACTCTACCTTGTGTAAAGTTGACATAAAACCAAACAAGACAGCCTCTGTCATTCTCTCTGTCTGGAATTCCCCCAGCATCTCAGTCCAGTGGCAGGAACTCAGTAATAAGGCCATCCCTAGTTGTTTAGAACTGACAATCCTATTGCTGGTTCCCTTTCTCAAATATGGAGCAGTCCTGAGCTCTGTCCTTGAGTTCCATGATACTGTGAGTATCCTCTAGCAGGTGAGATGAACAGGTGACCACAAGGATCAGCCTACTGAGGGAAGACGCACAGATTGTTGTGTGAGCTGGGGCACCTTGTGTAATATACTCCCTGTCATCATGAGGAAATAAGGGCTCTGGTGGCTGGGTTTCCTGTTTCCAAGAGAAGCTAGAAATCTGTTCTAACAATTAAATATAGACACAGATTGCAGTTGAAGTAAATTATATGAAGCCTGAGTTAGCCACTAAGGCCATAGACCTCACTGAATTTTCCTTCAGCGCTTTTAACTGCCCAGAAATTTCCCTGACTGGTTCAGGGAGTGCCCAAAGTCAGCCCTCTCCATGGTTAGACTGTAACTTGACAGGATCTGGACAATCAAGAGATAAGCCTCTGAGTAAACCAGTGAGGGAGTCTCTTGATTAGGTTATCTGAACTAGGAAGACCCAACCTAAATATGGACTTTGCCTTCAGATGGTTGCACAGATATGAGGAGGTCTAAGGCAGAATTTTTCTCTTTTCCTGTTTGCATGTTTATCTGCTCTGCTGTTACCAACCTTTAGAAACACCAGAACCAAGCTCCATTGGACTTCCAGAGGGAACTGGCAAAGCAGTGGCTCTCTTGGATTTCTCTGGGCCCTTGGTGTCAGATTGGGACTGCAGAGACTCCAACTTTGCAGACTGAGCAGCCACAGGCCCTCAGCCTCTCTGGTGTGAGACAGTCACTGTTAGACTAGTTAGAAAATACTGCATGTAAACCACATGGATGTTCCCTGTCTGTCTCAAGTGTCAAGATGTTCTTGGTACCTGTCAGACTGCATGCTGACATTTCTGAACACTGCCTCCCCTGTTTCTGTGGTTCTCCAGGTTTGTGTCCCCCATCCTTAACCTTGTGGTATTCATCTATTCATCCTCTCCTCATCTAGTGATTAATTATGTTATTTAGGATCACTTCCCCACCCCAGTGGTGGAGAAGGAACTGGAATGGAAAGGAATATGCTAGAAGAATGGCTGGACTGGGGCCTTGAATCACCCTCTAGAGGCTGGAGTCCCTACTTCCTTGATGAGGAGATAGCTTATGGTCATGAGGCCCACACTGCAGTGCCTAGACACATGGTCTCTCTGCTTACTGGCTCTCAAATCTGAGGTGAAGGCCTAGCTACCAGGCAACTAATAGCACCGAGCCCCAATAATGAATTCATACCTCTCATGAGGGCACAGCCTCTCTGTGGTAAATCAAAATGAGGAAAATGGTATGTTCAGGGTCATCCCAGATAGTGTAGGTAATATGTCTACATATCCCAGTGATCTCCTCTGCAGAGGCAGGACATATGACTAGAATGCAGAGGAAAACCCATCTCCTGTATGGGGATAGGCCCTTGGAACTCCTCCAGGGGCGTGGTCAGAGATTTTCTGGGTACCTGGTAGCTTTTATCTCTGGATCGGCTTCCCCTGGGATGGCTTGGCAGAGCCTGCAGATCATGGAGGAGTAGACTCTCTCTACCCCTGTACTGATGGGCTAGGGTATGAGGACAATGCTGAGGAAGCAGAAGGGCCTTGATTATCACAAATGGCAGGTTTTGAAAACTGCTCCCTCCTGCAGGAAAAACCAGTCTTTCACCTTCCAGGATTTTCTAGTTGGCCAGCATCTTCATTATGTGTGAGAAGTCTGGGCCAACCATTCATTCTAACTCTCTTTATAAGGACCTAGGTTTGACTCATCCCTGTGATTGCTACACAGGTTGCCTTTTTTTTGATATGAGATGTAAGCCATTTATGTTAGACACTTAGGACCAACCAAAAGAAAAATAAAATAAAGCTGACTTCAGTTCAGATGAGTTGCAGAACTAGATCCCACCTGGGGCTATGAAGACACTGGAGGAAAGGAGATTCAAGTATTGAATGTAGGTAGAGAAACAGAGGGTGTAGAGACTGAAAATCTATAGGTTCAGCTGAGAGAATGTGGTTTTGGTGGGGGCTAGGGTAAAGGGAGGCACAATGATTGAGGGAATGAAAGATTTTCATGTAAACATACTTGAGTTTATCCTGGGAAACTTACCAAGTTATTGAATTATCTTCAAGACTTGGAGGATAAGAGACAATACCAAGAGGAGAGATATCTCTCCACTCCCCATCATATACCTGCTGCAGACACATGGTGACAGGTTCAGGCACCATGCTGGCCCACCCCTGTTACCTGGCAAAATGCACTCACGAAGTAACCTGGTCAGCCCAGGGTTCCATGAAAGCTAGTGTACACGCAGGTGCAAAGGACCCCTTTAAGAGACAGAACAGACCTCCACCCTCTTACATTCTTCTCCTCTCTCACTCTCTCTTCTCTCTCACTCTCATCTCCCTTCTCTCTTACCCTCTTCATGTCTCTCCCCCTCTCACTCTCCCCCTCCCCCACCTGGAATAAACTCTATGGTTAACGTACCTCTTGTGTTTGTGTCTCACTTAGTGCATTTTCCTTTATCTTAAACAAAGGAACAACACATGGGCAGCAGGATGGTAAGTAAATCCCTTGTGGGAAAGATCTGAAGGAATCCATTTCTCTGTTAGACAGGAAGAGGCAGGGACAGAAGGATGAGGAGAGGGGATAAAGGAGAGAGAGAGGGGAGCTATTGGGCAACACTTAGACTGAAGGTGATGGTTTTGAGTGTCACACAGGTGACATGATATTCTGAGGTGTCCATGATCTGCTACAAGGGACCTATCTTCTTTCCTGAGGAACCCTGGGAGATGCTCACTCTAAATACCAGAGCACAGGCTATGTAGCCAAATGCATCTTCAGGAAGCACTGAGCTCACCATTGCATCTTCCATGTTGGAGCTGGGTTTGCTATCAGTTTTGAAGTGACCACAAATACAGAAAGGAGCATTGCCTCAAGACTGGCAACAGCATAGGACATGGTGTGGGTTGCCAGCTGGATTCAGGGACATCTCAGCAGACAGGCAGAAGCTTGGATAGAAGGAGGGGAACACTTTTTGACAATCTCTACAATTAAAATTCCTGACTTATATACAAAAAACTTGTAGTGTCACCATGTGAAAGACTAGATATTCTCAAGATGATTTTGTTTGATGCTCTTACCTGCTGAGCCATATCACTGGTCCTACACTCTCATCTTCTAAGCAAAGATACTAAGGTCTTAGTGGGTAAAAATAATTCAACTCCAAACTGCCTGTCTTTGAGACCATTTCTAGTTAGTGTGTGGGGAAGGGGCTTTCCCTAAAATAGCCAGGCAGTGGTGGGCATAAGTATGCTCTCCATTGCCAATCCAAGCAAAAGAGAAATTTCCAGTTCAAAGAGACTCCCTGAGATTCATGTGACATCTCAGGTACCTGCTATAGGCTGGCCAGTGTACTGGGTCCTTCTGCTACTGTGGGAAACATCCACCCTGCCACAATTTCTCTAGGATCATTAGTGTGATACGGTGTGTTGTTTGATGCTTACCTATAAGAAGCCCTCTGTGGAAGAGGCCAGGGATTCCCTTGAGAATTAAAATGTACAAGTTCTAAACTATCATGTATTTAAGTGCATTTTTGTGGATAGAGAGGAATGGGTCAAGACAATGAGAATATTCTACCAAGAGGCTGTTACATAGGCATTAGGAGACAGTTCTTGTTTGACTGTGCTTGGGTGTGATGCTCGGTGTCCTCAGGTTCTCATCAGGACCATCTTCAGCATCACAGGAATGTCTTCATTCAAAACCAGAGGAGAGATATTCAAAAAGATATTTAATTTTACAATGAAGGGAAACAAATACTATTTATTTATTTCTATAATTATGACAAAAAACAAAACACTTTTCAAATATGTGTGAGCATTTTAGTGTCAGACTTATTACCTCTCAGAACATCTTAAAATGAATCCATGAAGCTCCATTCACATTCCCCCAGTTACCACTGCCATGAGTTCCTGTGGGGAAGCAGGGGAATGTCAGACCACCACAGCTGGAGCATGTGCACTTCCTTCATTAGGCTTTAATAAGAATTTTACCATTTTCCATAAAGCTGTCATTTTGGATCTCACCAGCAAAGGAGCTGGGATGCCAACAGGTGCGAAATTTGCATTAGCATATGTATGAGAAAATAGAATCACACCTCAAATATTTAGGATAAAACTTTTTATTAACAGCATAAAAGTAAAGCAGGTGTTAAATGACTACAAGATTCATGCTGTTATTGGAACCAAATGTGTCCATTACGAAAAGACTGCAATACAGAGCAAGTCCCATCAAGGCAAGCTCCAGGGCTTGGGTATGTGAAGCCAGCTAAGATGGGCAAGATGCCCTTTTTGAGAAGTAGAAGTTCATGATGACATCTCTGGCCTCTCTGCCTGTATCATCTGGCCAACCAAGAACTGAGAACCACAAGCTTCTACAAAGATTGAGGCTGGCTTGCAGCAGAAATATATGGATTTTGTACAGCATCTATGCCCTCTTCGGGTAAAAAAAAAAGAAAAAAAAGTTCCCCTTTGATAAACTCTCTCTGTTCTGTGTCTGCAGGATGAGATTGTCAGCCAGGGTATCCTACCATTGTCACTGCATTAGATAAAGGGACAGTATGTAACAAAAGCTAGGTTTCTTCCTGGGGACTTGGTCTCTCTAGAGGAGAGAGACAAGGATGAATCGGATGCTTAGGGTTGATAAGTTGCCAACCAGCGATTCTGGCATGGCTCCCTGGAGTAGCCTTTGCTCCTATTTCTTATGTGCCTATTCATCCGATGTTCCTTCGATTTGATGAGCTCTCTAATATCTCTCCATTAAACTCCACTTTAGTTTGAGTTAGCCAGAGTTGATTTCTGTTGCTTGCAATTAAAAAATCTTGAGTGATATAAAAATAACAACGGCAACAGCAAGCTGCAGATGTTGCATTGAGGGCTAAGCATCTTAGAGATGTTACCTCACCCAGTGTTCACAGTGACAGTCTGAAGTAGATGTGATTATCCCTGTCTTATACCACAGGGTATTCAGAGTCATAAGCAGCCCAGACCAAATAATTCTTTTAAAACCTAGTTTATATTTCCAATGAAGCTTTCTGTATTAGTCCAGACTCTTACAGAAACAGGACCAAGATATAGATGCTACACACACACACACACACACACACACACACACACACACACACACACATTCAAGAGGATATTTCTTATGAGAATTGGCTTACTCTGGTTATATAAAACTGAAAAAAAAATCCCATAATAAGCCATTTGTGAGCTAGAGAGTCAAGAGAGCTGTGGTATAATTCAGTCAATGTTTGGAAGCTGAGAACCACGGGAATCAATGATATAATGCCCATTCTGAAAAACTAAGGGGATGAGGACCAAAGTGGGCCCTATTGTAAGGCATAAGGCCCAGGAGGCAAGGATTCAGTATTCTGGGCAGGGTAATTGAAGTACCAGTTTAAGAGAGATAGAATTCACCCTTCCTCCATTTTTTAAGAAAAATCTAGGTCCTCAGTGGATTGATACACCCGCCCACATTGGTGAGGATAGTTGTCTTTTACTCTGTTTACCCATTTATGTGCTAATTTCTTCAGAGAATTTGGATGTTAAATACCAGCGCCCCCCCAACCCCCAACATCACCAACATCACAACATCAGACTTCTATCTACATCTTTGGTTCCCAGTTTCCGGCACTGTAGGTTGTAGAATCTTCGAGACTGTGGTCTAGCCAGCAGAAGTGGGGTGCAGAAAGTGGGTCATGGGCCCTCTGGTTCTGACTTGAGCTCACTGTTTTCTGATCTGAGAAGATGTGAGGAGCCTTAGTCACCGGCTCTACATTCCCTTACACTGTAAGTCCCCTGAGTTGCTTCTGTCAGCTACTTTGTTACAGGTTGCTGATATATGAAACACCCACATAATTACTCACAGAGATGCTATTTTCTTAGCTATCTGGGCACATGTAAGCCCAAGCAAGTTGATGTACAGAGTCAACCAGCCCACACTCTCCTGGGACTCTCCTTCTTCATCATCTTGTCTGGGAGATTGCTGATATACTGGGAGTCTCCAGAACAAGGCAAAGGAGCTTATAAGTTATCACCACTCATGGCAGCAGATGGGCCTAGAAACTTAGAAAGAAGGCCCAGGTGATTTGAATTGCTCTGTGAAAGTAGTCTCGCCCTCCTTCAGCATCAGGTGTTAATATGAATCAGACATCATCAAGAGAGGCTAAAATCCTCTCAGCAGGGGTGGCCAGAGAACTGGCTTCAGAGAATTGGCTAAAGGCTGATGTATGAGCAGACCTGACTAGTTGTTTGATGAAACAAGGAGTTGGGGTTTGTGAAGGGAGCCAGCCCCAGCATCTGACAGGTCCAGAGAGGATATGGGGAGTAGGCAAGGGATGGAGTGAGCCAGGCATGATGATCAGAAGAATCTTGAAACCTGAATGACTAGCCCCCAGAGTGTTTATTTATACAGAATAAAGTAAACAGGGATAGATTCATGTTGTTCCAAAACATAGATCATGTTATTTTTGGTTTTGGATATGTGTTTAACATTTTCTCTTACACATCTGGGGCCATAAGTTTAGTCATCATTGATAAGCCAGAACAGAGTTATCTTTTATAATCATTTTCCCCCAAGCTTTGACATCATTGATAAAGTTGTCCTTTATAACCATTTTTACTCATCAACCCCATAACCTACTTTTAAGAATCCAGAGGCATATGACAGCCTGTTCTTAGCCTAGTAGCTTTTGTGTTTACAAGGATACTAGACCAAAACAAAATCTCCAAGCTAGCCTAGGCAGATTACCTGGTCCCAAATAGTATATTATTGACTCTTAATGGTCAAAGTGCCGAAGAAATATCCTCAGACCAAAGCTGCTGCAGCTATTATCCAAATTCTGGCATAATGCAATGTTTACATTTTATATCTTTATATATCCAGTCCCTGGCATTCTGTTGTTCCTTAGTCATATGACACCACAGTGGCTCTGCGTGTGCTAACTTTTCTAAGAAAGGGAGGTCCTGACTTCTCATTTTTTGTCATCTTTCCACTCTATACTTTGGTCATCAATATAAGTCTATAGTGCAAATAATATAAATCCAGAGACAGCTATTGGGGTTCAAGCTCAAGTCAGAGAAGCAAAGCGGCCAAGCCATCAGAGAATTGTTACCTCTACCAAGGCTGGGATGTTCCTGTCCACAATGTGGCTGGAGACTAATTGCCTAAGACTGAATGCCAGGTCTGAGACCCTGCTCCTGTCTTATATACCTCTCTAGTGCTGGGATTAAAGGCGTGCACCACCACTGCCCAGATTCTATGGCTAACTAGTATGGTTGCTGGGATTAAAGGTGTGTGCCACCACTGCCTGCCCTCTATGGCTGTGGCTAGTTTTGTATGCTGATCTCCAGGCAAGCTTTACTAGATACAAACAATATGTCACCACAATTCCCCCCCTTTTTTAAAAATCTAATACAAAAAACAGGCAATAAGTACATAAACAACGTCTAGTCCTTGAACGCATGGGCACAGGAGACCACTTCCTGAACATAACACCAGTAGCACAGACTCTGAGATTGACAATTAATAAATGGGACCTCCTGAAACTGAGAAACTTCTGTAAGGCAAAGAACACAGTCAACAAAACAAAACAGCAGCCCACAGAATGGAAAAAGATCTTCATCAACCCCACATCTGTCAGAGGGCTGATTTCCAAAATATACAAAGAACTCAAGAAGCTAGTCACTAAAACACCAAATAACCCAATTAAAAAGTGGGGTACAGAACTAAATAGAGAATTCTCAATAGAAGAATCTAAAATGGCTGAAAAGCACTTAAGAAATAGCTCAACATCCTTAGCCATTAGGGAAATGCAAATCAAAACAACTCCGAGATACCATCTTACACCTGTCAGAATGGCTAAAATTAAAAACACCAATAACAGTTTATGCTGGAGAGGATGTGGAGAAAGGGGAACACTCCTCCACTGCTGGTGGGAGTGCCAACTCATGCAACCACTTTGGAAATCACTATGGCAGTTTCTCAGAAAATTGGGAATCAATGTACCTCAAGATCCAGCAATTCCACTCTTGAGCATATACCCAGAGGTTTTCCAACCATATTGCTCAACTATGTTCTTAGAATTATTTGTAATAGCCAGAGCCTGTAAACAACCTAGATGCCCCTCAACCAAATGTGATACATTTACACAATGGAGTACTACTCAGCAGTAAAAACAATGACATCTTGAAATTTGCAGGCAAATGGATTGAACTAGAAAAAATCCATCCTGAGTGAGGTAACACAGACACAGAAAGACTAACATGGTGTGTACTCACTTATAAGTGGATACTAGATGTTGTTGCAGGTTACCCTGCTTGAATACCCCTTGTGGGAGGGGATGAGAAAATGCAGCACCAACGACTCAGGCACAGGGAGTCAGTGAGTATCAGAGCATGCTGCAGACCATTGGCTCAGGCGGCTGACTCTGCTGCTATGTCCTTTCCTCATGGTGTCTCTGGGTCAGGTGTCTCTCAGTCAACAGTCTCTGGGGACAGAGGCAGGCTTGGCTCATGGAGGAAGTGTCTGCCATGCATGCTCATACGGACTGGCCTGGGCACTGGGGTAGGGTGATTGCAGCTTGGGTAGAGACTGGCAGTTTCTCCTACAAGATGTAAAGCAAAAGATAACCGGGCTACAATCCACAACCCCAGAGAAGCTAGGTAAGAAGGGGGACCCTAAGAGGGACACACATAGAAAGCCCCAGGAAGGGAAAATAGTTAAGATCTCCTGGGTAAACTGGGAAAGGGGGTAGAAGGGAGGGAGCAAGAAGAATGAGCTGGGGGAGGGACAGAGGGGGAAAAGCAATGAAAGCGATGTCTTGATAAAGGGAGCCATTATGGGGTTAGGGAGAAACATGGTGCTAGAAAAATTCTCAGGCATCCACAAAGATGATCCCAGCTAAGACTCCTAATGATACTAGAGAGGGTGTCAGAATGGGCCTTCCCTTTAATCAGATAAGTGACTAACCTGATTGTTATCATAGAACCAGTAACCGATGGAAGCAGATGCAGTGACCCACAGCCAAGCACTGGGCTGAGCTCCTGCAGTTCAGTTGAAGAGAGAAGGAGGGATTATATGGGCAAGGGGGTCAAGATCATGATGGGGAAAACCACAGACAGCTGACCGGAGCTAATGGGAGTTCATGGACTATGGACTGACAACAGGGGAACTTACATGGGATGGAATTAGGTCCCCTGGAATATGGGTGACAGTTATATGACTGGCTCAATTGTGGGGGACCCTGGCAGTGGGACCAACACCTATTCCCATTGTTGCATGAACTGGTTTTTTGGAGCACAGTCCCTATGGAGGGATACCTTGCTCAGCCTTGATATGGGTAGGGAGGGGCTTGGTCCTGCCTCAGCTTGGCATGCCAGACTTTGTTGTTATCAAGGTTATCAAGGAAAGCCTTACCCTTCTAAGGAGTGGATAGGGGGTAGCAGGTGGAGATGAAAACCAAAGGTGGCACAGGGGCCATCATGGGGCTCAGCTTCCTGGCTTTTGTTGTTACTATCAGATATATATCCTTCACCCTCCCTCCCTCCCACTCTCCCTCCACTCTTCTCTCCATTTTGCTCCTATTATAAGACATGGTCTTAGTTTGTAAGTAAGCCTAGCCTCAGGCCTCTCAATCTCCTCTGCCTCTTGAGTTCTGAGGTTACTGGCTGCTTAAAATACTTAGGAGGAGGCCTGGATACATGCTTGGTAGGAGGGGATTGTCACATTTGCATTTCTCTTCTCTTCCAACTGGGCATTACTTCCTTTTAAAGTCTGAATCTCTCCTTTCTTCTCTCTCTTTCTTCTTACGTTATCTTAACCTAGATCAATCAGTCAATAGACAGTGAAGCAAGGCTCTGTGAGGCTGGTCACAGAAAATATGAAGGCATCATGAGGGTAAGTGAGAACATAAATACAACTTCATGGTGTGTGTGTGTGTGTGTGTGTGTGTGTGTGTGTAGTGCACACGGGTGCCTTTGAAGGCCAGAAAACAACCTTAGGTGTCATTTCTCAGGGGCTGTCACCTTGTTTTTTGAGACACACCTCTTTAGCTAGACTATCTGACCAGTGATCCTCAAAGACCTGCCTGTCTCTGCCTCTGCAGTTCTGGCATTTCAAGTGTGTGTCACCATGCTAAGCTATTTTAGATAGCTCCTGGGTATCAAACGCAAGTCTTTGTGTTTGTAAGCCAAGTTATTTTCTAATTGAGCTATCCTAACTCTACTCTTGTCCAGGGCATGTTCTACATACAGGGTATGGAATTTATCCATGACTGTGGCTTATGATGCCTTGAGTTCTCACCAGCAATTCTGGCTTCTTAAGTGAGTCCCAGGGATTGTCTTTCCCATTGAACATGATATATTTCTCTACAGACTGAAGCATGGTGGATGCTCCAGTGGCACAATTCGTTAGCGTGGGGTACTTATACAACAGACTAAAGCTTGGCAGATGATATTTATATCTCAGAGCTGGCCAATAACCCCCAAAATAATACACTCTACTTTAATTCCAGATGTACTGAAGTCTTCACCAAAAGATCCCATTTATTTTGGGTGAGTTATATTAAATAAGAGATTCTCATGCAATTGTAGTTCTATGTAAATTTCTTTAGTAGATCCTTCATTTACATAATATTTGCATCTTATTTAAATTCTTGCTTAGTCTACTCACATTGCTATAATAGTTTACTATAGCCTATGTAAATTTCAAAGAACATAATTTTATTTCTTATAGTTCTGGAAGGTGGGGAGTCAAAGCTTAAATGGTCCCAGTGGGGCAAGGGCATTATTGATACATCATCCATGACAGTGATAGAGGGACAGTGTGTGTGTGTGTGTGTGTGTGTGTGTGTGTGTGTGTGTGTGTGTGTGTGTATGTGTGTGTGTATGCGTGTGTGTATGTGTGTGTTTTATTTCCATATATGTGTGTACATGCACATGGATGTACAATATAGGGCTAAACCCACATGTTACACTTTAAATGTTAAATGTCCCTCATAGGCTCATGAGTTTGAACACCTGGCCAGCTACTGGTCATGCTGTTCTGGGGGACTATTGAGGTAGTGCCTGGAGGAAGTGGGTCACTGGAAGCTTTGGGGGTTAGAACCAGTCCTAATTCCTGCTCTATTCTCTGTTCTTTGGTCCAGCCATTAGGTGTGAAGCCACTGTCTCATGTTCCTGTCATGATGGGCAGCACCTTCTTAAACTGCAAGCTGGTGAAATCACATATAATTCTTCCATCCAGAGCCTACTTCCACAATAAGAGCACTAATCCTTTCCTGAAAGAGGAGTGCCCATGACCTATGGACTTCTTAACGGCCTCTGCTCTTGACACTGCTGGAGATTAAGTTCCCTACCCAGATTCAGGGAGACTAGTGAAGGAGTAGCAGTCACCCTCAACCCTCCAAAGGAATACAGCCATCAGGCAGTCTGTGTTCTTGTTACTTTACTGTCAATGCTAACTTCTCTCACCCCCTCCTAGAGTTCATTGCTCTAAGGCAAGGGTGGTGAATGGCACCATCCCAGTGAAAACAGATTTCAGCATTTGGCTTTCTGTATCTGTCTGCCCAGTTGCAGGAAGGCAAGAATAAAGCTCCAGGAAGCCTGCCAGTTGAGACTGTCAGTGAGTTGCCAAGACTTGAGTGGAGAATGGAAGAGCATGCATTCACTCCTGTCCCTCACTTGAGCACAAGGGAAGGGGGGTCAGTGTTTACTGTGATACTTCCCAAAGGTGTCATACAGGATGGAAACAGGCCAGAGTGTGTGAAGTGAGTTCATTAGTTACAGATGCTGTATTAGAGTACCCCACAGGGCAGCTTACACATAAGACATTTCCTCTCACAGAACCAGAGCGTGGAAGTCCAAGATCAGGTTGGTCATGTTCTAGGGAAGTCTCTTTTAGCTTGTAGAGTGCTGATCTCATGTCCTCACATTGTGGTTGGCACTGATCCTACCTGGGAGGTCTCACACCTTCACCACTAATGTCAGATTAACCATCACCTGGGGGCTAGTGTCTCAACAAGTGGCATTTGTGAGGGATGGGGAGAGATGCAAACATTTGTCCATTGCACAAAGGTCAGCCAGAGCAAACGCTTTGTTAAAAAAGGCAAGTGCCAGGTTGAAGAAATGGCTTAGCAATTACGAGTGGTTGCTGCTTTTGTAAGGGACCCGACTTCAGTTCCCAGCACCCACATCAGGCAGTTACTGTCTCTAACTCCAATTCTACGGGGATTTGATGCCCTCTTCTGGCCTCTGAGGGTCCTGCACCCATGTGGTACATATGTGGCACACATGTGTAACTTAGAGCACACACACAGAAATAATAATAGTGACAAATACCAAAGGACTCTGTGTTCAGCTCCTTTGAATCTTTTCAGGAGAAATATCTTGATTTTTCCATGATATTTTTAAAGTGTTGGTAAAAAATTAAATTTAAAATATAGAATGGTGCCCCTGCCAGCTATATTTGAAATCTGAACTACATATAACATGGAATCTGGGCCAGCATGTCAAGCTCAGCATCTGCTCTTTGAACCCCCTACATTACTAGAAGAATATGATTCTTAGTCCAAGGTGAAAGAACTTTTATAAGGTAGTTTGGAAGCCAATAAGAATGTCATTGAACTTATTCTAAATATCAACTATAAAGTAGGAGAGATATTGAGATATTTTATAGGTAGCACCCGTAGCTAGTGGCCATGGGTCTTTAGCTTAGAAGGTCTTTAGCTTGAAAGATTGGGAAGCATCTGGAAGGATGCTGGAACCATTAAGCTATAGAATACCTTCAGCTATTTTTGAACTCTAATTTGATGCTGTTAAAGTTCAGAAAAGGCCCAGGTTTCCATCACAAGAAAAAAACAGCCTGAATGGTTGTGCAGACTGTCCTTGTGCCTGGCTTCAATTGCTCCTGATAAGTGTCCCAAGCAGGCACAGGCTCTTAGAGCTGCTGGGAGGAAAGGGGGAGAGGGCAGCCGATTAGTCAGAGTGCACTTTAAAGAGTGGCTCATGAGTTTGTCACAGGGTCAGACATGTGTTATAGTCCTCTAAATGGCAAGGTTTTCTTGATAGGTGTGGGTCTTCATCCCCCCTGCTGAGTTCTTAGAGCAGTGCTTCGAACAACAAACAGGAGAGGGAAAGTGGGCACCAACCTGCTCTGTTAATGACGATGACCTAATGCTGTTGACACTGTTAGGCTGGGGGTGAAGTAAACCCTGTTAGAGAAAGGCCGAAGGCTCCCTGGGAGAATCAGGCAGGAGCGGAAGGTAAAGGCAGGAAAGGAGACATCAACACAGCAGTTCTCTGATCTGAGCCAGTGAAGTCTCTATGAAACAAAAGGGAAGATTTGAGCGGAACACACACACACACACACACACACACACACACACACACACACACACACACACACTCATCTTTAAAGTCCCCACTCAAAGATTGTCACAGCAGACATTTTAGCATGTGGTCTTTTAGAGTGTTTTATGTGACTGCACACACATATCTGTGCAGAAACAGTAGCCTACTTTACATCTGTGGAGCTAGCTCACTCTTCTCAGCAATGGAACAATTCCACACTGTGGCATATTTACGTAATTTTGACCTTAGAGTGCTCCATGCATTACAAAAAAAATATTAGGCTCTTCCTTCTTGGTGGAAGAATGGGTTGCTCCTGGTTTTCACAAATACAAATAGGCTTCCCCTCTTCCCCCTGCTGATTGTTGATCATTCCTTCATAATACTTTTCCAAAGGTGGGACTGCAAGGGTCGGCACTGGCAGCTGCCTGCTCTGAACCCTATCCCTGTTATTATTCCCACTCCTGTGACCTCACATGGCCTCTCTGTTGGCACCATTCCTCTGGTGCCAACCGTATCTAAATGTCTCTGTAGCCAGCATCTCCATAGGATGTTGCCTCTCAGCCCCTTCTGAATGGACCCACTGAAAGACAAGCCAAAAGTGCCCCCGTCCAACTCAGCATCTTGGATAAATACCATTTGCTGAAGGGCACAATGAAGTTTATGGTCATCTCTCCCACAGCCTGCTTTCACACCCAGAAGATCCATAAACTATGGCACTATGCTATTAAGTGTTTTAGTATGTGCTTGTGTGTTCATGGCTACACATGCTTGTATGTTACTGTGCATGTGGAGGTCAAAAGCCAAATTCAGGTTCCATTCCTCTGGTGCCATACACCTTTCTTGCAACAGTTTTTTTTTTTTTTTTTTTTTTTTTTTTTACAAGTGTCAAACATCATGACTGTTTTTTGTTTTGTTTTGTTTTTACAACAAAATTTATTTATTCTACATCCTGGCTGAATTTCCCCTCCCTCCTCTCTTCCCAGTACCTCCCACCACCCCCATCTGTTCCTATCCCCAATCTACTCCTACTCCATTTCTGTTTAGGTAAGGACAGGTCTCTCACGACTATCAACAAAACATGGCATATTAAGTTCTGGTAAGGCTAGGCACCTCCCCATGTATTAAGGCTGGACAAGATGACCCAGTGTGAGGAGAAGGGTCCCAAATCTAATAAAAGAGCCAGAGATAGCCCCTGCTCTCACTATTAGGAGTCCTACAAGAGGACCAAGCCACACAACTACAACACATATGCAGAGGGCCTAGGTCAGTCCCATGCAGACTCCCCGGTTGTTGGTTCAGTCTCTGTGAGCCCAGGTTATGGATCCTGTGGGTTTTCTTGTGGTGTCTTTGATACTCTGACTCCTACAGTCCTTTCTCTCCCTCTTCAGCAGAATTCTCCAAACTCTGCATCATATTTGGCTCTAGGTTTGAATCTGTTTCCATCAGTTGCTGGACAAAGCCTCTGTGATGACAACTGGGCTAGGCACAAATCTGGTCCCAGGAGATGGCCAGTTGAGGCTACCTATCTGCTATCGCTAGCAGTCTTAGCTGGGGTCATTCTTGGAGATTCCTGGGAGATTTCATTGCACTGGATTCTTATCTGACCTGGAAACCACCCCTTTCCAGTAGTCTCTTTCAGTGCTGTCCCTACTTCAACCTGAATACTCATGTCCCCATCCCCACCCACACTCAGTCACCTCAGGAAATCTCTTCTATTTCCCCTCCCCAGGGAGACCTGGGCATTTCCCTTTGGGCCCTCCTTAACTCTCCGGGTTACCTAGTCTCTCTGGGTCTATAGCCTAGCATGGTTATCCTTTACAGCTAATATCCATTTATGAGTGAGCACATACCATGTTTGTCTCTCTTGGTCTGGGTTACCTCACTCAGGATTATTTTTTTCTAGTTCCATCCATTTGCCTTCAAATTCCTGCTGTCCTTGTTTTTAACAGCTGAGTTAATACTCCATTGTGTAAATGTACCACATTTTCTTTATCTATTGCTAGGTTGAGGGACATAGAGGTTGTTTCCAGGTTCTGGCTATTACAAATGAAGCTGCTATGAACATAGTTGAACAAGCGTCCTTGTGGTGTGATTGAATATCATTTGGGTACATGCCAAGAGTAGTATACTGGATCTTGTAGTAAGCTGATTCCCAGTTTTTTGAGAAAACACCACACTGACTTCCAAAGTGGCTGTACAAGTTTGCACTCCCACAAAATGGGGTACAGATATAAACAGAGAATTCTCAACAGAAGAATCTCAAATGGGCAAAAAACAAGATGTTCAACATCCTTAGCCATCAGGGAAATGCAAATCAAAACAACCCTGATATTCCATCTTAACACTTGTCAGAATGGCTAAGAAAAAAAAAAAAAAAAAAAAAAAAAAAAAAAAAAAAAAAACAAGCAGCAGCTCATGCTGGAGAGGATGTAGAGCAATGGGGATATGCCCAGATTTTTAACATGAGTTTGGGGGATTGAACTCAGGTCCTCATGCTTGTGTGGCAAGCTCTTTATCAAGTAAGCTTTCTCTTGGCCTTAAATTGTGACCATTCTTGTTAGACACAGCCAATCAGATAAATATATTCAAACCAATGAGATGAATCATAAGGCTTCTCCATCAATGGGGTTCACACCTCAGGAGACTCAGGCTGTAATTATACCGATAAAAATGGTGAGCTATTACGCTAATCATGGCATTTGGTACATAGACATTGTGACATAAAGAGCCACCTGGTATACTCAGAGTGAATCACTGCCTTCCTTGCATTCAGCCTGGTTCTTCCGAGCTCCTCTGCCAGCTGGAAATCCTCCTCAGCAGGGGCTGGCTCCCCCACTTGGTATCTCAGGTCTGGATCAGGTCCTTTGTAAACTGAGAACTCAGGAGATACACAAGGAAATTGAGAACATATTGAGGCCAAGCCCACACTGTGCTGGGGTCCTGGCCAAGAGGAGAGTCAGGTTCCAGATTCCAGTAATTTAGGGGATTGCTCATGTAAGGAGGCCCTGGCTGCTGGCAAGGAAACAGCTGTGGCTTCTGGCATCTGCTGCTTTTGAAGCCACATGCCATTTCTTCCATCTTTACTACCTTCTGAGCAATGCCAATACACAGAGCCTCTGTATGTGTATTCTGTCCTTATCTTGCCTGGTGAAGATATTTATAAGTGACTAGTCATCCTTTAACAAGAAATAAACATCCAGGTGTGTTTTAATTATCTATTGCTATGAAGCAAGCTGCCATACACTTGGCAATTTTAAAACAACACACATTTGCTACTTCATAGCAGCTATTGGGCCATGTGCAAGATGGGTCTTCTGCCACAGGACTGTGAACACAGTTGCCATCAAAGTGTCAGGTCTCACCTGAATGTCTCATGGAGGAAGTCTGTTGGCAGGGTTCATCTCCTTGAGAGATGTTGGGCTGGTATTCCCAGAGAGTTGATAGCCAGAGGGCATTCTCATTGCTAGCAGACATGAGCTTCTCTAGTTACTTCACTAAAACATTCAAGTCAAGAATGCTTTATGTAGCAGCCAAGGTAGCAGCCAAATGGAAGTCTACTTTTGATGATTATTGCAGAAGTGAGATCATGTTGTTTTTACCTGAACTGGGTCTGCTTCATTAGAAGCAGATCATAGTTACTCACAAGGCTTATGCAAAGCGGTGAAGACCAGGATGTCACCACTGTTGACCCTTTTAGAAGCCATTGCCACAGGCGGGCAGTTATTGATGACCTCAGGTGTCCCAGCCGAGCATTTCTGCACACTATAGGTTCACCACCAGCACCTGTACTCTGATTTTTCCTTGCTTCTGGTAACTTATGTATAGGTTACCCTGTCTGGGTCTTGAGGTCTTGTGGTAAGGCCTACCTCTCTTGCTCTCCCCAACATGGGTCTGATGATTCAGGTATTAGTTGGGATGGGTGGGGATGGGAGAGCCAAAACAGCCATGGCCATTACCTAGGTCTGTGAGAGCAGGAACAAAAGATAAAACTGCCAGTCCTCTGGGCTGTAGTCTCCACAAAGCACATCTCCAGGAAAACTAGCTGTATAACTCTGGATACTCTCTGGACCATGCTTCACTTGTGCTGACACTGCTCACAGCCTTTGCTTTTAGCCAAGAATAAGAGTCAGTGAGGCCCACCCTTCACAAATATTCACTTAGCTACTCAATCAGATGTCCCAAGCCCCGATAAACCCTGTCATGCACTTGCTAGCCAAATTCTGCCCCTTATTTTTATTGTTTGAGGATCTTGTGATCCAACTTTTCCATTTAGAAATGTGTGTGGTTCAAACAAAACACTGTGACTGTAAGGTGGATTGTCTGTGGGGCACCAGTGTGTAAATCTTAGAATCCCACGTGTTTGAATACCCTTTCAGCCTCTGGGACTGGACCAGGTGCACCGTTATTTTTTGTTGTTTTCTCTCTGCGATGGCTGTCACAGTGCTTCCTCTGCAGTGACTGCAGCAGAAGGTACTGAGAAAATGGCTGCTGGTTTGATGTGCTCTTTGGTTAAGGATGGGATGGGTTGCCCACTAACTCTGAAATTCTACAGAAGAGTGCTCATGCCTCAGTTGATGCCATCTGAAATAAACATCTGTGGAGGCGCCACTCTGGGTGGTGAGTGGAGGCTAAGTGGTCTTCCACTCACCCGGCAAGTTGTAGGCACCACTCCGCCTTTGCCACAGTGAACAGAAATAAAGCAACACAAAGTTGGTTTCTGAGGTGCCCGAGGAGCTGCATAGGAATGGCACGAAGAGCTTATTTATGTCCACACTAACAAATCAAAATGTGTTTGGACAATTTATAATCCAAAATGAGTTAAAAATAGTGCCAGGGGACAAAGCCAGCTCTGAAAATCCATTAGCAGCTGATCCATGTTAATGACCTACAGGGAACTTGACTGCCAGAACCGGGCAGTGGAGTTTGGGAGCTGCCAGATGCCATGGCTCAGTCCCTCTGCATCATGTCGCTTGGCTGCAGGAGCATGTGACCAGGCCACTGCCATTACGGGGATTAAACAGCACTGGGCTTTCAGCCTGAGTTAGGGAGGGCTCACTCACAGTGTCTGGTCTGAAACATCCGTTTGGTTTGGGACTATGAGCAGCAGGAGGGGATGCTTTGCTTTGCTTCCTGGCCATAGGGGACATTTTTTCCTAGTGAAGGGAAAGTCTTGGGGTAAGGAAGAGTTTGGAGTCAGGTATGGGTCCTAATGGGAGTTTACCCAGATGATGTCTCCCAGTGGACATCAAGGGGAAGGAAAACACTGTCATAATTTGGGCATGAGAAATCCCTGCAAAGGATTCCTTAAAGGTTTGGTTTGCCAGCTAGTAGATTTTGAGGGAAGTAACAGGAACACAAGAGCTCTGACTTCATCAGTGGATTAATCTCTTCCTCTTGTTCTCATCTCTTTCCACACAGTGTCCCCTGAGCATCCTACCTCTTATGGGGTCTGGGAGAATTTCCCAGAAGTGAGATTGAGTTGTTTAAAGCTGGACAGTCAACCACATAGAAAATACCCATAATGGTATAGCTGTACATAGACTTATGAAATAGCCAATGTCCATGAGGCATGTCTGTGTGCCTGGCCTGGGCTGAGCATATCCCACACATTATATCACCAAATGTCCACAGTATCTTTCTGGACTGTACATTTTACAGAGTAACCAGAGTTTTAGTGCCTTGCCCAGGATGGAGACAATGTATGGGGACAGAGAGGCAAGAAAGATTCATGGCAATTCACTTCCCGGGCCACCGAAGTTCCTGGCAGGTCTCCCTCATGCCAGGCCCCGGGCCCCAGCATTCATACTCACTGTTCTTCTCTTTCCTATCTCTTTCCAGATGAAGCATTAATATTCATAAGACCAAATTAATATTGGCCCCATGTAAATGTGCTTGTGTTGGGAAAGATGTGAATAATTCATGTGGCTGTAAAGGTGTAGTCACAGGTGTTTGGGCTCAGAGAACTTCTCATCACCTTGGCTGTGACACTGTGGCCATGACTAAGCAGCTCTGACACCCTCTGAGCTGAGAAACAGCTGCCTTTGCACTGTAGCCATCAGGGAGAGACAAAGGTGAAAGACATGGAGCAATGGGAAGAGGCAGAAGAATGAGTCCCCTTGAGTATCCAGAGCCAGAAGGACTAGGCTAGAATACCAGAACTAGTAGTGACTTCCCTGTGGGCCACACTCATGCCATTCCTGGGAGGTCATGTAGTCTTCTCCTGGGTCTGGTTCCTGCCAGGTCTCAAAGAAGCCCTCCCTTCCCTCCCTCCCCCACCTTCCCCCTCCCTCTCCTCCCTTCTTCCCTCCCTCCCTCCCCTCACTCCTTCCAGTCTGTCTCTCTCTCTTTCTCCATTAGTTTGTCTGTCCCTGTTTCCATCCTCCCACAGTTTATCTTCTGTCCCCTCCATCTTGTCTTTATGTCTCACTTTTCTATTGCTGCTTCTCTGCCATCTCTATGTATCTCTTTTTCTTGTACTAACTGTAAGGACTCAGGCATTATGCTAGCCTGCTCCTGTCACCTGGCCGAATGCACTCGGGCAGTACCCTGGTCAGCCCAGGGTTCCATGGTTGCATAGTCTGCACACAGATGCAAAAGACAGACCCCGCCCACTTAGGCTCTCTTTTCCTGCTGTCCTTCCTGCTGTTCCCCTGGGGCAGACAGGACTTTTCAAGTCTCCCTCTTCTTATCTGTCTTTTCTCTGTCTCTGTGTCTCTTTACCTCTTTTCTCTTCCCTACCCCCCTTTCCCTTTCTAATAAAACTTCTCACTTAAGCTCTGTCTGCCTGGCATGTTTGTCCCCTGCCTCCGTCACCCTCTCCTGCCATGGAATCCGCCAAGATTCCCCTCTTTATCATACCACTTTATCATACCACTAACTGCATCCCCATTCTATTCATGTCCTTTGCATTGAAGATCTCTGCTTGTTACTCTTCCTTTTGGCCTTCTCATTATTGGTTTAAGTCTAAGGAAGTCTTCTTTCCTCAGATGTTTCCAAGACTTTTGTCTCCCTTTGAGTTTTTCTGAAAATGTGGTGGACTGTGTGCATGCATGCATGGGGCAGGGGTGTCCAGAATTTAGGGAGTGATCAGCCAAGTAGACAAGAAAAACAGAAAAGGGGTGTTTTAGAGCTGGACAGCACGATGAGCAAGTAGGGCTTAATCCTGTAGTGGTTCCTCTCGAAACCAACTGCTCTGGCCTTTTACCCAGGCTATTACCTGGGAACCACCCAGGTCTGTGTTCACCTCAGTGTGTAGAAGAGGGGTCTGGGTACATGGTCCCCTCAGGGTGTGTTGGAGGGTGCCTAGGAATGTGGTTCCCCTCAGGGTGTGCAGTAGGGGTCTGGGAATATGATCCCTTGGGGTGTGTAGGAGGGGCCTGGGTACATGGTCCCCCTAGGGTGTTCAGGAGGAGTCTGAGCATGTGGTACCATCAGGGTATGGCAATGGCACTAGGCAAAGTTGCCTTTTCAGATTTGAGACTTTCCTAACTTTGGGCATTTCCCTGGGAACAGCTTCAGGAGTATCATGGACTTGGTAAATGTCCCAGTATATCAAACTGCAGAAACTCATCGGGGTGTGGAGGTGGGATGCTGACCATGTGTACCTGAAATCTTAGCTGGTTCTGGGGATAGAACACAGAATCACCTGTTACAACCCCTTGTTATCTGAAAATGACACTCAAAGTCCAATCCACAATGTGGTCACAGAGTTAAGGCTCCTGTGACTTCGTTTTAGTTGATGTGCTGGTTAATTTTATATCAACTTGACACAAGCTAGAGTCATCTGAGAGGGAGGAACCCCAACTGAGAAAATGCCTCCATAAGACCAGTCAAGCCTGTGCCATTTCCTCAATTAGTGATGGGGGAGGGTCCCAGCCCATTGTGAGTGTTGTCTGTCCTGGGTTCAACAAGAAAGCAGGCTGCCCCTGTCACACCATTGTCACTTATATTAAGGGAGTCTAGTTCAGTCTTATGCAGTTTCCCCATTTGTCAGAACTGAGTCAGTGATCTTTTACTAGCTTGGGCCAGTTGATTCTGTGCATTTCCCAATTATGGTCTTGACTCCTTTATTCGTATTTTTGCTCTTCCCTCACTTCGATTGTACTCCAGGAGCTTGTCCATTGGGTAGTTGTGGATTTCTGTGTCTGCTTCCATCTGTTTCAAGCTTCTCTGGGTTTATGGATTGTAGGCTGGGTATCTTTTGCTTTGTGTCTGGTATCCACTTAGGAGGTCACTGGCAGTGTGTCCAAGATCTAACTCTAATGTACAAACTGACTTAGTGGAGCCCGTTTTATATGGGGAGATACCTTGCTCAGCCTAGACACAGGGGTGTGGGAGAGGTGCCTTGGTCCTGCCTCAATGAGATGATGGGACAGACTTAGTAGACTTCCGAGGGGAGGACTTATTCTTTCCATGGAGCATATGGGAGGAGGGAAAGTGTGGAGGGTTTAGGAGGAAAGGAGAGAGGGGGAAGTGGGATTAGAATGTAAAAAATTAATAAAAAAATGAAGAACAACAACAACAAAAAGAAAGCAGGCTGAAGAAGCCAAGGGGAGCAACCTGTAAACAGCACTCCTCCATGGCCCCTGCATCAGCTCCTGCCTCCAGTTCCTGCCATGTTTTGAGTTCCTGTCCTGACTTCCTTTGATGATGAACAGTGATGTAGAAGTATAAGCCAAATGACCCCCTTTTTGCACCCAGTTTGCTTTTTGCCATGGTGTTTTATCACAGCAGCAGTAACTCTAACTAGAATAGTTGACATCCTGAGCAGTCTCTGCATTTCTTTTCAAGCCACAGCATCCTGTCCCCTTCATATTCAGTGTCTTCTCACACAGGACCTATCACAGCTTTTGTTTTCACCCTTTGATGTGGCCCTTTCCAGTCCATCTCTCTGGACTCATGGAATGCATGCAGGCCTCATAGGTCCTACCTCTACCAAGATGAGCTCAGTGCTATGTTCTGTGAATTGTCACTCACATTTCTCCTTCAGGCACTTTTTTTCAGTGAATCTCTCTGTGTCTGTTTTACCTATTTCAATTGGAAGCCATGATTCTGAAGGCCAGTGTCTTAGAGATACTACCCAATCTTCCAAGGTGCCTGTAGAACTCTGGGGAGCTGAGCACAGGAAGGGTGTGAGAATTGTCTTGTCATCCCTGTGATGTGTTGTAACTCAACCTATGTAGGATGCTCTTGTTACCTCTTCTTTTCATTCTGAGAATCTAGCATCCACTCCTCATTTCATTTAAATCCCTCAAATGAAATAGTCCATGTTTTATAAATCTTGTGTTTACAATGCTTAGGTTACCATTGCTGTGATGAAACTTCATGACCAAAAGCAACTTGGGGAGGAAATGGTTTATTTTGCCTACACTTCAACATCACTGTTAATCATCCAAGGCAATCAGGACAGGATCTCAAACAAAGAAGGAGCCTGGAGGCAGAAGCTGAGGAAGAGGCCATGGATGTTTTTATTGTCTGCCTCCTTATGACTGCTCAGCCTGCTTTCTCATAGTACCCAGGACCACCAGCCCAGCGCTGACCCCACCCAATAGTCCCTCTTGCTGTAATTCTTGGGATTGGGACATTGTGTGTGTGTGTGTGTGTGTGTGTGTGTGTGTGTGTGTGTGTGTGTGTGTGGCAGGGTGGGGTGGGGGCTTGGGAGAGGGCTCTAAAGATGCTGAACCTCATTATAGCATCAACATTATCATGTACTGTCTAGACACGCTAAGAAAATATCCAGGACCTGGTGGCTAAAGGGAGTGTGCAGAAAACCCAGAAGCCTCCTATCCTTTTGATTTGTCTTACCTGCTAGTTACTTACCTGTCCAACTCACAAGGGATTTTTAAGAAAATAAAGCCTTGCAATGTTTTTTTTTTTTTTAATGGGAAGTTTCTATTCTTTAAAAGTCTTGAAACTGTGCAATGAGTTCTATCTTAAAATGTTTATTTATTTACAATTTGTAATAAGAAAAACAGATTCTATAAACCCTCTGTCCAGTTGGAGTAGAACATCATTCCATGCTCCTCCATAATTGCCAGCTCAGCCCTGCCACAGTTAGCTTTAGTTGTGAACACACCAGGGAAGAGAGAATTTCAGCTAAGGAATTCCCTCCATTAGATTGTCCTATGGACATGTCTGTGGGGGCATTATCTTAAATACTAGTTGATGGAGGAAGACTCAACCCATTCAGATGATGCCACTGACCTGGTCCTGGGTTGTATAAGAAATCCTGATGAAAATGTCATGGGGAACAAGCTGGTAAACAGCACTCCTCCATGGTTTCTGCCTTAGTTCCTGCCTCTTGGTTTCTGCTTTGAGTTCCTGCCTTAGCTTCCTTTGATGATGGACTGTAATCCACATCCAAAAAACCCCTTCCTTCACTAGTTGCTGTTGGTCATATTGTTTATCACAGCAACAGAGAAACAAATTTGAACAAGTCTCCTTCCTCCCCAATCCAAAAAGTTAGACCCCAGGTAACCATGATTTAGAAATCCAATGCTCACTGTTGCTTAATTTTCATTCTAATTCTATTGAATTTTTCTAAATACCCTAGTCATGCCCATCTTTGAAATGTAAATGTTTGTTATATACGCTTCTATACTTTTTAAAACGTAAAGTTATGCTAGATTAAAAAGGACCACTTTAAAAAGTCTCAAAGCATAAAGAATATAGCTGCTGTTCACTTATTTTTCTGCTTTCTGGTGTGCAGAATTCAGTGGTGTGCAGTGATGCATATACTTACTCAGTTCGCCTCTAATAGAAGATTTGAGTTTTTTTTAAAAATTGATTGTGTTTAACAAATCATGCCACCATGAACTTTTTTATACATGGCTTCTGATATGATGTGCATATCTGTGGGGGTAAGGGCGGTATCAACATTAGTGAGAGTATTTATGACTGACATCCTATAATACCACTGTGATAGCTAATCTTGCTTGTCAACTTGACTATATCTGAAATCAACTAACACCCAAGCAGCTTGGCATATCTCTGAGGGATTTTCTTGATTAGAACATTGAAATGGGATGACCCACCTTAAATCTGCGCTACACCTTCTGGAGGCAGCCCATATAAAATGACATGGAATAGGGAAGTTTTGTTTTGTTTTGCCTACTTGCTCTCACTCTTAAAGTCAAGTTCCTTTATGCTGTGGTTGAAGCATTCCTTTACTGGTGTTAGAACCCACTTCTTCAGGATTCCAATATAAAAGTCCAGCAGCTCTTCAGGAATACTCTGAGACACCAGATTGGAACTGCTGAGACATCCAGTCTTATGGACTAAACAACTACAGGATTCTTGTTTTTTAAATTGGGAGATAGCCATCATTGGATTACTCAGAGCACATCCTGTAAGACATCCTAATGAATCCCCTTTTAATATATACCCATTTTATTAGTTATGTTCCTTTAGACTAAGAACCCCAAATCTTCATTTTCCCTATCTTGACAAGAAGCTCCTAGATACTTTGTTATATTGTGCTCATTCAGAGTGTAAAGAAATTAATGCAATTCTGAATGTGATAGAAGACTGATAAAAGTCCCATGGTGTAGTGGTGCATACCTTTAATACCATCACTCAGGAAGCAAAGGCATATAGATCTCTGCGAGTTTGAATATAGTGTGATCTACATAGTGAGCTCCAGGCCATCCAAGGCGGTCTAGTAACACTCTGTCTCAAAAAAGTAATTTATAATAAAAAGAATTTGTAACAATAATTGAATTTTGGGGAATAATTAAATCAGAAACTAGCATAATTGCTTTTACGTATAGAGTTACAGTAATCAGATCCATAGAAGCATTTGGGGTTAATAATACAAATAACACGTACAAAATTCCCAAGATTTGATTTCTTGAAATATTGGTGAACTCCTAGTAAGGATCTAAACAACAGCAACAACAATAACAACAGAATGCAGAGTTTCTCTCTAATTTAGGAGGCGATGTTCCTGAAAAATATAATCAATTAAAGATATAACAACAATTACTCTGAGTTTTATTACTATTCATGGGTAAGACAAAGTGTTAGATTGCAGGACTAGGGCAGCATGCAGGGATATTCTGCATAAATGCTGTGTAGTGCACACAGAATTACCATGGTGTGGGATGGGACAGTTCGTATTCATTTCTCTACCCATTAAATGTTAGCATCTTCCTTATTTGTTGTGGCACTCACAGATTTCAAGAACTGTCCTAGAGTGTGGGGACAACACCATTGTGACCATCTTCTCCATGATATGTACTGAAGATTGGAATTGCAGTAGACTGTGATTAATGTAGTGACCCACTACTGACCAAGGTACAGAGAATGAGATACTGCAGAATGGTCTGCCCTAAAGGGAATATTCTAACAGCAACTCTAGTTCCAGTACTCAAGGATTGTTGAAGAAGAGGGGGTGGAAAGAGTGGGAGAGTCAGAGGCAGTGGACAAATACAGGAAACATTATCTTTAGGACATGGCAGGGTAGCTGCACACATGAACTTACAGGGGTTGCAACAGCATGTTCAAAATCTGTGTGAATCCAAGTCAGATATCCAAGCAAGAAGAGAAGATCTGGGCACACAACGCTATCCTAAGCCACAGAGTCACCCATGTTTGTTAATTAGAGAGAGAGAGAGAGAGAGAGAGAGAGAGGGATTTCTTGCCTCTGATGAGTCAGCCACAATCCAGTAGAAGATCATGACACACGTCCAAGAATATTTAGGAATTATTGAAGGACTAAAAACAAATGACACAAAGTTGGGCGAGTGATTAATGGGGTGTGAATCAAGGAAGAGTTGGAGGAGGGTGTTATGTAATCAAAATATATTGTATAAAACTCCCAAATAATTAATAAAACATCACAAAAGAATGGACTTATGTAAGGAGGTAAGTGCATATTTACCTTCTTAGATAATAATAGTTGATTTTTCCAGTATAGCTATATGCGCATGCTATCCTACCATTAGTCTCCAGAGATTTCTATTGCTTTGCATACTTATCTATCCTTGGATGTGTCAAATTTTATATTATTGCCTGTGTGGTACAATAAGAGATTTTTTTAAAAGAAGAAACTTTACCTTTAATTGTATTTATTTAACTTCCCATGTTGTTATGTGTTTATAGATAATTATTGTATTATGTTCTACTGAATTTGGCTGCTCATATCACTTGCTTGTAACATTTTTCTCAGTTCTTGCTTGTTTTTAAAGAGTTCTTTGTTTTTACTGTATGCATGTCTGCTGTTAATGATACATTCATCTATTTCTATTTCAGATGTTAGCTTTCTGTTTTTTCACTGATTTTATGATATGGTTGATGAAAAGTTTTGAGTCTTTGCTTCCATCATAAACAAAAATGCAACCTTCTTGTCTGGAGAGAGAGAGAGAGAGAGAGAGAGAGAGAGAGAGAGAGAGAGAGAGAGAGAGAGAAAGGAGAGAGAGAGAGTATAAATTGGTGGTCTACATCAGGTCCCTCCCTCAGAGATCAGCAGACCCTGTGGAAGAGGGAGAGCAAACACTGTAGGAGTCAGAGGGAAGGACGACACCAGGGGAACATGATCCACTGAATCAGCTAAGCAGGGCTCACATGGGCTCACAGAGACTGAAGCAGCAAGCATGGGACCTGTATGGTTTCACACCAGGTTCTCTGTGTGCATGTTATGGCTGATAGCTTGGTGGTTTCCTGGGACTTGTAACAACAGGAGCTAGCATATCCCTGATTCTTTTGCCTGCTCTTGGGACTTTTCCTCCTATTGGGTTGCCTTGTCCAACATTGATATAAGGGCTTTTACCTTGTCTTGTTGTATCTTGCTTTATCCTGTTTGGCTGTCTTCTCATGGAGGCTTGCTCTTCTGAAGAACAAATGGAAGGGGGTGGATCTGTGGGAGAGGGGAGGTGGTGGGAGGGGAGTGGGAGGGCTGGAGGGAGGGAAACCATGGTTGCGATGTATTGTATGAGAGGACTATTTTCAATAAACAAAAGAAGAGAGACTTTTTTTTGTCTGGTTTTTCCTTGGACTAGGATCATCAGTGGACTTTGTGAACCCACTGATATATTTGCACTTTTATCCCTATCCATCTTCTGTACAGACATGAACTTTGAACCATTTTTTTCTTAATAAGATATGTTTCCATGTTATTCTTAAAATGGGAGTGTCCTGTTCTTTCTACTAGCCAAAATGTTAGCTCAACCTCTGTCTACAGCCATTGACATCTCATGGACCACCAGTGGTCTTTCTCTGAATGACCAAGCAAGTCAGACTTCAGTTCTGTGGGCAGACTGCTATATGATTGTAATTCCATCATCTCAGTGTACACATGGGAAATAAAAACAAGAACTTGAGTTTTGGAGCTATGGAGATAACTAAGTAGTTAAGAGTTCTGGCTGCTCTTCAGCTTTTCTTGGGCTTATGCAAGCCACCTCACATCCAGCTCATATCTGCTGCGGATGACTGGGACCCACAGAGATCTCCAGAGCAGAATTCAGCATCAGTCTACTCTGATGCTCCCACCCCCATATTCTTGGTGGGAGATCTAACTGTGCCTTTAGCCTGAGGATAATTAGATGGACTTCTTTTTTCTTTTGCTTAATGCATTTTCCAATCAATAAAACAACTTAAAGATTAATTTATAAACACTGAATATGGTGACAAAATGCTACATCAAAGAAATCTACTCATCTTTATGGATTAAAAATTAGTGCTGGGGGTAGATTTATAGCTGGCTTGGGCATCCCGCAGAACAGTGAAGCAGACAGCTTTATCCTTTTCTAAAGAAGCACTTATATTGTCCCCAGGGGTGTGCTATGATTTGAATATGGTTTGCCTCCTCTAAAAGTCCTGTTGAAATTTAATGCCCATTATGATATATTAAGCAACGGAACTGGGTATAAACTTTAAGAAGCCCTCATGCATTTATTAATCCATTCTACTGAGAATTAATGGGCTAATGGGTCATCCACTCCAACAGCAGGCTGGAAAGGTCTCTTGCTCTCCCTGTCTCTCACCACATGGTGTTCTATGCTGCCCCAGGAGGCTGGCAGCTAGAAGGCCACCACCATATGTGGCCCATCAGCTTTGGACCAGAACCACAGCCCAAATAAATAAATTTTCTTTATCATTTCCTGGTCTGTGGTACTTAGACATTAATAACAGAAAATGGATTAAGGCTCCTGAGATCAGAGGAGGGCTGGAAAGGCAAGGCTTTGGCAGGTGAAGGGGCACAGGGATATGTGTTTCTTTCAGTATGTTCCTGGTGCTTTGCCTTTCACACCGTTGACAGTGGGAAAACTCTTCGGTTTCTAAAGCTGCCACTCCATCTGTTAATGAGATTTTACAATGTGTCTTTCCATCTAAGTTAAGTTCCAGCAAACCAGGAAAGTCACATTCAAGTTCAAGTGGGGGTGACATGGCTAACAGCTCAGACACTCTCCTGTGCATCTCTTCCTGGACAGAAGAGTACCAGGTCCTGGACTCTGCTGCTGGGAGGACAGGTGGGACACGTAGGACAGGCAGTTCAGTATTAAGACTCTCATGGGAATCTGGAAAGAAAAGGCTAATACAACACGCCCTGTCCCTCCACTAGAAAATAAAATCTGAAAGTTTCTTGGAAAACTGCTCTTCAAAGCAAAGGAGGAGGGGAGTGATGGTCGCTTTATTGTATTTGTGTCTTTAAGGCCCCAGAGACTATGAAAGCAGTCTCTGCTGCTGCGTGGAAGGCAGCATCTGGCAGAAGCAGCCTTCTGCCGAGGACATGGGTGCAAATGCTTCTTGACAATTCTAATCAACGAGTCTTCTCGTTAGCATTCAAGATGGCTGGGATGATAAATTATATGAATAATTTTGGTTCTTTGTCAAGGCGTGGATGATATCTTCCCGCACGCATCTGTAGCTACGCATACTTAATTCCTGCCAAAAGGAGCAGACAGGAGGTGGAGCCTGGCACATCCCTGGCGCTGCAGAAGTGACACAGCATCCTAAGAGCTTGGATTGAGGAAAGAGATGAGAGCACAAATTCCTCAGTTAGCCATGGACCTTGCAAGAGAGAGGACTGGTCCTGTCACTTCTAGCCTGGGAACAGAAGGAGGCTTTGAACTTGAGCAGTGTTTATTTAGGGGGGTGGGCTGGGTTGGGTCATTGGGGCAGTCACAGTCTGTTATCAGCCTTATTTAGATGAACCTGCCATCACTAAATTCAAAGAATATGCAAGAATGATGTTTTCATGCTCTGTCAGTCTCGGTCTGTAAGCCCTTCCTAACTCCATGTGGTCAGAGTCATCAACTTCAGGAACAAATATAATGAAAGCACTTGGATGATATTGCATGGAGAATTCACATGTTCTCTTAAAAGCAAGTCACAGTTGTTTTAGGGGCACAGGTGTCATTGCTAGCTGATAATTTATCACGTGAAAAACTGTGACAGCAATACTCTGGCCCTTGAATAGTTAGTCATCATGAAACGGCCCTCCTGGTTTTTAACACTGCTCTGTCTCCATCTTCATTCCTGTCACACAGAAGCTTTTTCTCCACTCAAGTTCTTGCTCGGTGCTGGCTGTTGCAATGCAAACTTTATCTTTCATTTTATTACTGCTATGTCTGTGTGTATGGTGTGCCGTGAAGCACACATTAGAGGACAGCTTTATGCAGTTGGTTCTTTCCTTCTACATTTACACAGATTCAGGGATCACACTGGGGTTTTAAGGCTTACACGGCAAGTGTTTTTAATCTGTGGAGCTGTCTTGTTGCCCCTTCATGGTGCGAACATTTTAAAGAAAGACTGCAAATGGATGTAACACTGCAAGCCTATAACGTGGGAGACAGAGGCAGAAGTTCAAGGTTTGCCTGGGGCACATAGTGAGGCCCTATCTCAAAACAGACCAACCATGAAAGAAGGAAAGGAAGGAAGGAAGGAAGGAAGGAAGGAAGGAAGGAAGGAAGGAAGGAAGGAAGGGAAACAAAAAGCTAAAATACATCATAGAGAAAATTTTCATGGAGTTAATGGAAGTAATAAATGATGTGGGATACTTGTTCAAATCATCAAAACTGCTAATAAACTAGGAGCTGGCAGTTATGCTGACAGGACAGAGAAAATTAAAGCAGATCTTAATAGAAAAGGCACTTGAAAAAAGAATGATTTAAAGAGCCAGAGAGGTGGCTCAGTGGTCAAGGGCACTTACTGTTCTTGTAGAAGACCCGACTTCAGTTCCCAGCATCCACATAAGGCTACAAGCACCTGTGACTCCAGTTTGAGGGAATCTGATGCCCTCTTCTGACTTGTACAGCTACTGCATGAATGTGGTGTGCATACATACATGCAAAAAAGAATGATTTCAAAATAAAAGAATGATGAAAGGTTCTTGGAGAAACTGGATGAAGTCAACAGCCTTTTCATACTGCTGAAAATAACCACTGGGAAACAAAACTACCATTATATTTACTACTAGCCAAGTGTCCCCTGTAACAACCAGAGGTTTTGTTGGTACCTGAAAGAACATTCTGTGTCAGCCATAGGCAGTGCAGAAAGGAGCCCTCCCCAGGATACCTCCATACTCCACAAAATTTAATTTCAAGCACTCTCTTGCTGTGAAAAGACACATGCCAACGATTAGAAAGCATTTATTTGGGACTTGTTTTAGTTTCAGAGGTTTAGCCCATTGTCATCATCACGATGGGAAGCATGGTGGCACACTGGAAGAAATGGTATTAGAAAAGTAGCTGAGAACTACATCCTTATCTGCTAACCAAGAGTCAGACTCTGGGCTTGGTGTGGGCTTTTGAAACCTCAAAGCCCATTCCTAGTGACACACTTCCTCCAACAAGGCCATTCCTCCTAATCATTCAAATAGTGCCACACTCTAGTGACTAAGCATTCAAATCTAAGAGCTTATGGGAGACATTCTGATTCAAATCTCCATAAACACTTTGTAGCCGGAGCCTTAGAAAGACCCATCCTGGGCTGTGTAACCAGCTTTGACACTCAGAGGATAGAATCCAGAGGCAGAGAGTGTGGCTTGTGTGGTTTAGTGAGTACTGAAGACCTGGGCTGTTTTGAGGAAGAAGCTTCTAACATCCGTTAATAGTAATTGCTGTTGTTTTTTCAGCACCTGACACTATGGAGGCATTTGTGTCACAGAAACAGAGCCCAAGAGACATCCCACTTTGTAGCTGACATGCTCTTTACACACACACACACACACACACACACACACACACACACACACACACACACATTCACAGCTTCTTTTTGTAAAATATGTTAGTTCTGTGACAGCTCTTTAGCACTGAAGCAGTCAACTGAGAATTCAGGGATGTTACGGACACCTATTTCACACAGGTAAGTGGTAAGATATGAGAGACCTTTAGTGAGCATGTCCTATACATGGAAAAGATAAGGGAACAGACTCCAAGGGTGGCCAACTCATCTCGACCTTTCTGACATTAGTTGTGGCTATCAGATCCTCTGGAACTGGAGTTACAGGTAGTTGTGAGCCACCATGTGGGTGTTGGGAGCTGAACCTGCATCTTCTGTAGGAGCAGTAAGTGCTCTTAACCAGTGATTCAACTCTCCAGCTCCTAAGGCCACTTTTTCCTGGTTCTTAGAGGCTGTTCATGTTAAACACTCTGGCACTTGAGGCTAATCAGATCCCTTCATGTTCACACACATAACTGAAAACATATGGTGCCCATGCCTGTGACCTTGTACTTGTTCCTTTGACAGTCTGCATACTGTTTACTCAGTGTACATACTGCGAGCAATAGTCTGAGTTGTGCTGGTGGTGCAGAAGCATTGGCTCTGGAGCCTCCACAGAGAAGGCTGCACCGGTTAGCTTCTGTGTGTTGTGTGTTTGTAACTTGACAAAATGTAGAGTCATCCTGGCAAAGGGAACCTTAATTGATTGCCTCCTTCAGATTTCCCTGTATCAAGACTTTGTGGCCTTTTTTTTTCATCAGTGATTAATGTGTATGGGCCCAGCCCACTGTGGGTAATGTCATCCCTGGGGCAGTGGTCCTGAGTTATTTAAGACAGCAGGTTGAGCAAGCCATGGGAAGCAAGCCAGAAAGTAGCACTCCTCCACAGCCTCTGCATCAGCTCCTGCCTGTGGGTTCTTTTTTTCAATTCCTGCCTTGGGTTCCCTCAGTGATAGACTGTGACCTATTTAAATACACCTTTTTTTTTCTCCAAGCTTCTTTTGGTCATGGGGTTTATCACAACAATAGACAGCAAACCAGGACAGTTCATCATTGGCTTTCTTCCCTGTTTCTTTATAAAAAGAATGTGATCTGTTTGTGAGGAGCCACCCTAGACCAGAGAAAGGTGACCCTGTATATACCAAGAGGAGTGACTTTTCAGGGGTGATATTGATGTTTGCTTCCTCTCTGACTGCGTCCTGACTAGGACCAAGCACCCTGTCCACTGTGTGTGTGTGTGTGTGTGTGTGTGTGTGTGTGTGTGTGTGTGTGTGTGTGTGTTTGTGTGTGTGTTGGAAGTGGGTGGAAAATAGACCTTGAGATCCATCAGTTTACACAGCACTCTGATAATGCCAAAAATGTCTCTATTGTGTATGTTTTATGTCCTGCCTGCCAGTTCCCAAATAAGCACTCTAAGGCTTAAGATTAATTACAATTTTTGACCAGTGGCTCAGGCATATTACTGACTAGGTCTCACAATTAAATCAACCCATTTCTATTATTCTATATTTTACCGTGAGGCTTGTGATTTGTTACCTCACATCTTGCTTCCCTGGTGGCTACATGGGGTCTCCCTGACTCTGCCTTCTTTTTCTTCTCATCTTTGTTTGGATTTCCCATCTAGCTATATTCTCCTTGGCTATTGGCCGAATCAGTTTTATTTATCAACCAATAAAAGCAACACATAGTCACAGCATACAGAATGACATCCCATATCAATTGTGGGTGCATATGAATTGACAAGGATCTTTTCTTGGAGAACATTTTCTGCTTTGCATAAATGGCTTTTGTAAAAGAGGGTAAGTAGCTGTTCTGTGAGGTAGGAGAAATCATTGAGCAGGAGGGCTTGCAGATGGGATCACTGAGGATGCAGGTATCTGGTCAGCCTCATTGGTGATCCACCATAAGGACAACTTAGCTGTCCCACATGAGTCACTTGTCAATCAGAATAGATCAAATCAACCTTCTTGGTCTTCCCTGGTCAGAAATTTTTCATTTGAAACCCAGGTCAAAGGGAAGAGAGTACATCTCATTTGGGAACTGTTAAGTGTTGAACGTGGTGCATAGGTTCTCAACATGTGTTTTCTGTTGGTATCATTCAGTCCACAGCTCCAAAAAATTGGAGAGGTAAATAATTCTGCACATGGAAGACCTTAAGTGTCTAAGAAACACTAGGAGACTATGACACTTAAAGCCTGAAGGTATGAGGTGGAGATCACACAGTGCTCTGAACACATGATGTCTTAGAGTTTTCTCTAATCATTTCTGACTCAGCAAGGGCACAATGTCTGGGTGTGTCTGGATGCTTCGAGTCAAATAGAGGGAGCTAGTGACTGCTTCTGATCTCTCCATATGGACAGACAGGTTATCTATTGATTCCATATGGCTTCGGGAAAGCTTCGGTCTAGTATATCCATGAAAGGAAGAGCAAGGGAATATCACAGAGCACCTCCTGGTGTCACCTGGCCAAGGAGAAGAGTCCTATACTACATAGATTGTACCCATTCCAAGGTGATCTTAGATGCGTGGTTTCCCCATTCTAAGCCTCAGCTTTCACGTATGGATTGTGAATGTATAAAGTACATATCACACAAAGATGTTTAAATGATTACTATATGCTTATTGTAGACATCTGTGGATTCCCTTAGCTTCATGTAATGAAAATCTATAACCTGCCCAAACAGTGCCACAAACTGGACATCAACTGCTCAAATATAGAGTGAGGCACTTCTCACTCAGACTACCAGACTCTCTATGGGCACAGACCACTGGACATGTTGACTGTAATGTGCTGTGTGGGAAGTTTTAACCTGAGAGGCTGTTCTAGGTTATATCCCTCTGATGCTTCTGCATGTGCATCTAGTTGTCACCTGAATGGGACACATCGAGAAATTTCATGCATGATTCAACAGGCTTTTAAAAAGTGTGTGTGCGCGCGCGCGCGCGTGTGTGTGTGTGTGTGTGTGTGTGTGTGTGTGTGTGTGTGTGTGTGTGTGTGTGTGTGTGTGGTCATGTTAGCCCAGCCTGCCACTGAACTCATGATCTCCCTAGTCAGTCCTGATTGTTGGTATTATTGATGTGCCCATGCTGGAAAGGCACTCAGAATTTGTAAGTGCTGGCCACTCTGAGCAGCTGTTTACATGCCAGTATAGCCACACAGAAAGGTTTTGTGAACACGTGCTCCTCTGAATGAGTTTTTTGAAAAGTGGAAAAGCAGGTCAGATGTTACCAACACCCTCCTGTTTGCTGAGAAACTGACTCTGCCTCTGCCAAGGCATGTAGGGTTAAATGTATCACCACAGATCTCTCTCTACCTCTCTTTATCCTTCCCTTTCTTCCTCCTTCCCTCCCTTCCTCCCTCCCTCCCTCCCTTCCTCCCTTTCTTCCTCCCTCCCTCCTTACCCCTCCTTCTTTCCCTCTGTCCCTCCTCTCCTTTTCTCCCTCCTCTCTCTCCCTCTCTCCTTCCTCTCTCTCTCTCTCTCTCTTTCTCTCTCTCTCTCTGTGTGTATGTGTATGTGTTGGAAGCTTTAGTTCATTTCTATATTTTATGGATCACAAAATGAAGGCCTAGTGAGGAGTGGGGAGATTTCAAGGTCACGGTCTGTTGCTTGAAGTACCAGGAGCACCACGTGAGCAACCCAGGTAAAGTAGCTCTGCAGCTTAAGTTTTGTAATTTATATGAAATGTTGCTTTATTGCTAGTGGGAAATGTTCTCTTATGCTCTTGGAAGTTTAAAAGGTCAAATGGCTGCAATTGAAAAGAAAGCTTGAACTTTGGGTTAAAATCTCATGGAGGGTAAAATGGACTGGGTAATGCTATGGAAAAAAGGAGATGGAAACACTTGTCTGAGAGTCAAAGCCCCTCTTGACGTTAGCGGGTCTTGTCATGAGAAGTTTAGGTGCCATGTAGAACGTTCTATAGCTAGAATGGCCACAGACTGGATATGAAATGTCCTATCATCTTACGATACAAAGGAACACTTGCTCCCCAGGTGGTAGCCCTATGTGGAGAGATTATGGTCAGCTGTGCAGGTCCTTTGGCTTTTCCTGTCTTGTTGTCCATATCCTGGTCAATAGAGAACAGTTGTCTTCTGCTCCACGTTCCCAGTCATGATACTCTACCCAAGCACATGGGGCCGAGCAATTGGAAGCTAAATCCACAGAAAACTTAAGCCAAAATAAATCCTTCTTCTGGTAAGTTATCTATGAAAGACAATTTGGTCAAAATGATGAAAAAGGCAACCAATACAATGATGTATTTTATATTTCACTAATGCATGGAACATATATTGTAAATTCTACCATTATTCTCATTTTGTTAGAAAAGCTGAAAATTCAGACTTTTATAGGGAACTCTTAGTTGGTTCATTAGTGTGGGTAACATAGTGAATTGAAAAATTCATATCAGCAAAATCCCACCAGTTGCAACCTCTAGGTTGACTCAACAATTGGTTGGCAAGTAGCCTCCATTGGGGTAAGTGTGAGGAGGGGAGTGACTGTCACTACAATCTCATGCCATTTCTGCAGGAGGCTTCCCCCAGCAATGAGAAGATGGATGATGCTATATTCTCTCTATATCATTGTCTTTGCCATCAAGAGTTGACACTTATCTCATTGATTTTCAAGGCAAAGTTTTCAATCATTTTGAAGAACTCAGCCTCAGCATAGACTGGACATACATGCTTCACTGTCTGCAGTAGCAAAATATTATGGAAGCTGTGACTTCAGTGCCCTGTTATATGTCCATGGCCCTGTCACACGCAGGCACTGATGCAGCCCTGATGGAGTGTCTTGGGCATAGATGGGGCCAGCACCCAACAGGTGGATCCTGAGGCAGAACACAGACAGCACCCCTGTGCTCCTGGCTTTTTAGCTGCAGAGTTTGAAGTCTTGGGACTGTTTCCCCACAGTCTGTATCTAATCAACATGTGTTGTGATTTGAATATGAAAGGTCCTTAATAAGTGGATTTGTTTCAACATTTGGTACCAAGCTGGTGACTCCATTTATGGAACCTTTAGGTGGCAGATCCTTGCTGAAGGAAGTGGGTCCCTTGGGGACTGAAGGTTTTGTGGGCCCACCCAACTTTCTGTTAATTCTCCACTTCCTGACTTTGGTTGTGATCTGACAAATGGAGCCTGCAGCTCCTGCTGCCATGCCTTCAGTGCCATGATAAGAGCGTATATCTCTTTGAATTATAGACCAGTGCAAACTCTTCCTTCTTTAGATTGCTTCTTGGCAGGTATTTTGACATGGCAACAAGGAAACTGACTAATATAGCATTCACACCCCTAATTCCCCTATTTTGTTCCTTATGCCCTGATGGTCAAGGGACTGGACTTGGCAGCTAAGCTGTGCTGGTGTGAAAGAATAACTACCAGGAAACACATCCTTTTAAAATTGAGGTGTGCAAAGAAAACGTGATAACTGTCTTTCTGGATCTGGCTTATTCAGTTAAGCATGATCTATTTCCATCCATTATTTTTATAAATTATTCAACTGCATTCTTTTTATGGCTGAATAGTACTCCCCAGTACACAAACATATTTTCTTTATCCATTCATCCATTGGTGGGTACCCAAGCTGATTCCATAACTTGACTATAATAATCATTGGTTTACTGAGAATCTAAAGTAAGAGACAGAGAAACAGAGAGAGAGATAAAGTAGAAGTGGGGATATTCATGGGGAGGCAGGCCAGCCAAAGGAGACAAACCACATCCTACATAGCTGTGGTCCTAGATCCTTATGAGTTTGAAGCCATTCTGGTCTATATCTTGATTTCCAGGCCAGCCTGGGCTACATAGTGATGCTCTATCTATAACAAAATGATTAAATGCCTACTGATGCCCATCAATGAATGTCTGAAATCTTTCAAGAGAGTTGTCTCAAGGAACCTTTTGTGAGTTTGCATTTCCAGCATCCTGGGATACCTGCTCAGGCACATGATGGGCAGTTGACGTGTTAAGAAGTTGCCCAGAAGCTTTCTACATACCCGTAGTATTTGAGACACCGACAGCTATCTGCCAGGCAACTCCATCCTTGTACTCTCTCACATATTCACCTGGGGATTTTAGTCGATTATTTCAGAACTTGCATTTTGAAATGGATTTTATGTTTTACAACAGTTTTCTATTATAGCAAAATTAAGCAGAAGGCACACAGACATCTCCTTCACCCGGTGCCTCCATTTACACAACCTGCTTCATCATCAGAATCTTGCATTAGCCTTGTTCGTTACAGTTACCACACCTCCATGCTAACACATAATTGTCACCCCAAGTTCTAGGACAACACCCTCCTGATAGTGTATTTCCATGAATCTGCATAAGTATACCTTATCATTATAGTATAATATAGAAGCAGTTTCCTTAAAAATTATCTCTTTGGGCCATCAGAGAAATGCAACTCAAAACAACTCTGAGATACCATCTCACGCCTGTCAGAATGGCTAAAATAAAAAATACCAATGACAATCTATGCTGGAGAGGATGTGGAGAAAAAGGAACACTCCTCCATTGCTGGTGGGAGTGTGAACTTGTAAGACCACTCTGGAAATCAGTATGGCGGTTGCTCAGAAAAATGGGAATCAGTCTACCTCAAGATCCAGCCATTCCTCTCTTGGGTATATACCCAAATAGGGCATGTACTTACAACAAGGACATATGTTCAACCATGTTCATAGCAGCATTGTTTGTAATAGCCAGAACCTGGAAACAACCTAGATGCCCCTCAACTGAAGAATGGATTGAGAAAATGTGGCACATCTATACAATGGAGTACTACTCAGCAGAAAAATGCAATGGAATCTTGAAACTCGCAGGCAAATGGATGGAACTAGAGGAAACCATCCTGAGTGAGGTAACCCAGTCACAAAAAGACAAACATGGTATGTACTCACTGATATATGAATTTTAGACATAGAGCAAAGGATTACCAGTATATAATGCTCTTCACCAAAAAAACTAGGAAACATGAAGGACTCTAAGGGATAAATGGTCCCCAGGAATGGAAGTGGCATGAACTCCCGAACTAATTGGGGGCATGAGGGTGGGGGGAAAGGAGCTGCTACAATAAGAGCAAGAGAAGAGGAGAAGAGGAGAGGAAATGGAGGGGCAGAAACATTGAGTTGGGGGAAGAATAGAGGAAAGAGAGCAGGATGAGAGATACGATATCAGAGGGAGCCACTATAGGCCCGAGAAGGGATCTGGAACCAGGGAGATCTCCAGAGACCTACAAGGATGACACGATCTGACAATCCAGGCAACGGTGGAGAGGATAACCTAAAAGCCCTCCCCCTAAAATGAGATTGATGACTTCTCTTTATGCCATCCTAGAGCCCTCATCCAGTGGCTGATGGAAACAGAGACAGACATCCACAGATATACAATGAGCCGAAATCGGGAATTTAGTTGAAGAGAGGGAGGAATGAAGAACGAAGGGGTCTGTACCAGATTGGAGAAACCCACAGGAACAGTTGACCTGAACAAGGGAGAGCACATCGACCCCAGATGCTGTCAGGGAGGCCCGTACAAGACTGATCCAGACCCCTGAACATGGATGTCAATAAGGAGGCCTCTGCACTCCAGGGAGCCTCTGGTGGTGGATTAGTATTTTTCCCTGGTGCAAGAAGGGACTTTGAGAGCCCATCCCATATGAAGGGTTACACTCTGGCCCTGGACACATGGGGAAGGGCCCAGGACCAGCATAGGAAGACTTGGTGGACTTTGCAGAGCCCCAGTTGAGGGCCCTACCCTGCCTGGGGAGTGGTGGGTGGATGGGGTGGGGGGTAGACTGGGGGTGGGGGAGGAGGGTTGGGGGTGAGGGGAGGGAGAGGGAGAAGGGACTTGAAATAAGCTTGTTCCCTAACTAGAACTAATAAAATAAAAAAAATATAGCCTTTGCTATATTTTAAACTAGAAAAAAAAATATCTCTTTGGAGTCTTAGCTCCTTGTAGATTCCTGGGAGTTTCCCTTGCACCAGGTTTTTAACTGACTCTCAAATCCTCCCCTTTTCCAGTCAGCCCTCTCAGTACTCTCCCCTCTTCCCCACCTGGTCCCTCATGGTCCTATCCACACCCACCCTCAGTGCATGTATGAAATCTCTCCTATTTCCCCTTCCCAGGAAGGTTCAGGTTCGCCTTAGGCCCTTTGTGTTACTGAGCCTCTCTGGGTCTATGGATTGTAGCATTTATCCTTTACTTTACAGCTAATATCCACTTATAAATGAGTACATACCAGGTTTCTCTTTCTGGGTCTGGGTTACCTCACTCAGGATGATTTTTTTCTAGTTCTACCCATTTGCCTTCAAATTTCATGATGCCATGTTTTTAAGAGCTAAGTAATACTACATTGTGTAAATGTACCACAGTTTCTTTATCCATTCTTCAGTTGAGGGACAGGAGCTAGAGGAGTCAAGGACAACGCAAGAAAGCCCATAGAAACAACTAATCTGGGCTCATAGGGGCCCACAGAGACTGAACTGACAACCAGGGAGCCTGCACAGGATTGACCTAGGCTTCTATGTGACAGTTGTGTAGCTTGTTCTTCTTATGGGACTTCTAACTGTGGGAACAGGAGCTGTCTCTGACTCTTTAACTGGCTTTTGGGACCCTACTTCTCACACTGGGTTGCCTTGCACAGTGTTAATACAAGGAAAGATGCTTGGTCTTACTACAACTTGATATGCTGTGCTTTGTCTAAACCAATGGGAAGCCTTTTCTGAATAGAAACAAAGAAGGTGTGGATGAGGGGGGCTGAGGGAAGGTGGGGGAAAGGGTTAGTGTACCAGGCTTTTCCTTTTGGGCCACCAACCAGTTCACAAGTCATGATATGGGGACGTTATTGACCTTGAATGCTTGGCCTAGCCAAGGCTAGTTTCTGGGTAGCTCTTTTAACTTAAATTAACCTGTCCCTCTTTATCTACCCTTTGCCTTGGGACTTTTTATTTTCCTTTCCTTCTGTATATCTTATTTTCACTGCCGCTCATGTCTGCTGGCTGAGGACTGACTGACTGGTTCAGGCATCATCTCCCTCCTCTCTTCTCTCATTCTTCTCTCTGTCCTGCAGCCCCACCCATCCCTGTCTAGCTATGACCCATTCAGCTTTTTACTAGATTAACCAGGTGCCTTAGGCAGGCAAGGTGAAACAAATGCAACACATCTTTGCATAATTAAACAATTGCAGCATAAACAAAAGTAACACACTTTTATACAGAGCAATATCCTGCAGCAAAAACAAATTGTGACACATTTCTGCCCAGTTAAAATAATATTCCTCAACAGACTAGGAGGAGAGGAAGGAGGGAAAACCGATCAGGATGTAAAATAACTAAATAAAATTTTAAAATCTGCTTGGTGTTTATTCAATGTCTTTTCTTGCCACCAGTGATCCTTTGGCACCACAATTTGTCTTTCCCAGTATCTACAGACCTCAACCCTTCCAGTCTGTCTTCATTTACATACTGGGGGATATTCCAGGATTCCCCATGTTTTTATGTTTTCATAACTTTCTGCTTCTTTTTTACAGTAAGATGTAGTTGGTAAATAACAAGATATTTATAGTATCTGAGATATTTCACTGTATGTTTATATTGTGATACAACTAATAAACATATCCAAAACTTATTTTTTTTTTTGCTTTGGAAACAGATAAGATCTACTCTCTCAGCAACTTTCACACACACAATTTATTACTGTTGCCCTTAGTGACCATGTTGTATAGCACATCTGCAAGATTTTTATTCTTACCAACCTGAAGATTTGTGACCTTTGACTAGCATCTTGTCCCCACCACAACATATCTCCTACTTATACAACTATTATAATATTCTGCTTCTTGGATTTTGGATGTGACATACAACAGTAGTTATCTTCATTGCCTGATTTAATTTCTAAACACATTTTTCTCTAGATAGATGCTGCAGATGGTTTAAAAGTCTATATCCATTGATGGGTACAAGGTTATTATTGTCTTAGTTATTGGACATTGTTATAATGAACATGGGGCTGTAAATGTCTCTTTGAGATATTGATTTCAATTCTTTTATACATCTAGATGTATAAATGCAATGTATAACTACAATATATACAATGTTGCTGTACTGGTAATTCTATTTTTAAATTTTAAGGAACTTCCGTACAACTTTACATAATGGCTTTATTAATTTATATTGCTGCCAATATTGCACAAGGGTTCCTTTTGCTCTTTATCTTCCTGTCCTGATTAATTTTTTATCAGCTTGACACAAGCTAAGTCTTGTGAGAGCAAGGAACCACGACTGAGAAAATGTTTCCATCAGATTGGCCTATAGGGAAATCTGTGGGGCATTTTCTTGATTAATGTTTGATATGAAAGAGCCCATCCCACTGTACATAGTATCACCCCTAAAAGGGGTTGGAGTGTATAGAAAAGCAAGCAGAACAAGCCATGGATTTCAAGCCAATAAACAGTGTTCCTCCATGGTGTATGCCTTAGTTACAGCCACAGGGTCTTTCCTTCCTTGGGTTCCTGCCCTGACTTCCTTCAATGATGGATGGTGATGGAGTGTGTAAGCCAAATAAACCTTTTTCTAACCTAAGTTGCTTTGGGTCAGAATATTTTATCACATTAGACTAATACACATCCCCAATGTCCTTTCGTTGTGATAATAGCTGTCCTACCAAGCATTATTCGATATAGTGTTATGGATTTAATTTGCATTTCCATGATGATTAGGTATGGGGAATATCTTCCATATGTTTATTCACCAGTTGTATGTCTTCATCTGGAAATTATCTGTTTAGTCTTTGCTCATTTTTATTTTTATTTATTTTTTTTTTTTTGGTTTTCTTGATGTCAAGTTGAAGTCCATATATCAGTTGAACTAAGCAGGGGTTGTTAGAAAAGATCAAGGGTATCAAGTGTTTGGAGGATATGGGGGGAAGAAGAATCATTAAAACACGTTTTGCTTAAAACTGCAGTAATAATAACTATTGCTGTGTATGTTAATATTTAAAAGACAACATAGATGCTAAATATATATAGATAAACAAATCTAAGATGCCATAAGTTATAAGATCATTTTGGAGGTGTGGGAAGTGAAAAGTTGTATACCCTAGAACACATAAAAGACAAAAATAGCAGCTAGTTTTTCTGAATTGTCATACCATTAAAAAGGGATGTATGGCTTCTAAATATGTCTCCATTTCTAGAGACTGTCTCTACTTATCACTTCCTTTACCATGTAGGAACATTTGGTTTGATCTCCTTTGTCTGATTTGATTTTTTTACATTTATTTATTGATTTGGCACATGTGTGTATCACAACATTTTATGTATCAAAGGACAAGCTGGGCAGTCAGAGTTCTCATTCATCCTGTGGGTTCAATGGTTTAAACTCAGGTCACCAGGTTTATAAGCAATCACTGTGCCACCTCACCAGATTGAATTATGATTTTGTTACCTGCATTTTGTGGTCTTGTTCAAAACAAATCATTTCCCAGAACTATGTCATGGAGCTTTCCCAGTGTGTTTTCCTTTGAATGCTCCATGGTATGGATTTATCATAGTTTATTTATCCATTTACCTATTGAAGGTCATATTGGTTGCCTTAAAGTCTTGGCAGTTAGAAACATTCATGCAAAGGTTTTGTGTCCATATAAATTTTTGCCTCATTTGGATAAATGCCAGGGAAGACAATTGCTGGCTCACACAGTAAGCATAAATTTAGTTTGGCAAGAAATCAAGGAAGAAAAAAAGAAAGAAAGAGGGAGGGAGACAAAGTGGCTATGCCCTTTGCATTCCATCAACAATGACCCAATGTCTCTGTTGAACTATATACTTACACTAACATTTGATGGTGTTTTTCTGTTATTCTTTTTTTCTTTCTTTTTTTTTGTAATATTTTTATTAGTTCAAATTAGGAACAAACTTGCTTCACATGCCAATCCCTTTTCCCTCTCCCTCCACTCCCCCTTCCCTCTCCCCCTCCCCCTCCCCCTGACCTACCCCCTACCCTATTCACCCTCCACTCCCCAGGCAGGGTAGGGCCCTCGATGGGGGCTCCCCAAAGTCCACCACATCATCCTGGGCCTGGCCTAGGCCCTCCCCCATGTGTCCAAGCCAAGAGTGCATCCCTTCATGTGGGATGGGCTCTCAAAGTTCCTTTTTACACCAGGGAAAAATACTAATCCACTACCAGAGGCCCCTTAGAGTGCAAAGGCCTCCTAATTGGCATCCATGTTCAGGGATCTGGATCAGTCCTGTACAGGACTCCCAGACAGCAGTCTGGGGCCCATGTGCTCCCCCTTGTACAGGCCAGCTGTTTCTGTGGGTTTCACCAGCTTGGTATTGACCCCTTTGATCTTCATTCCTCCCTCTCTGCAACTAAGTTCCAGACTTCAGTTCAGTGTATATCTGTGGGTGTCTGGCTCTGCTTCCATCAGCCACTGGATGAGGGCTCTAGGATGGCATAAAAGGTAGTCATCAGTCTCATTATAGGGGAAGGGCCTTTAGGTTATCCTCTCCACCATTGCCTAGACTGTCAGTTCGAGTCATCCTTGTAGGTCTCTGGAAATCTCCCTAGTGCCAGATCTCTCCTCGGACCTATAATGGCACCCTCTAAAATGGTATCTCTCATTCTGCTCTCCTCTATTCCTATGTTATTCTTTTAGTTAGGCATTAGTATTATCTCATTTTATTTTTTAGTTCTCTGTTGGTATTCCATTCTAAGCAATTTTTTATATGCTTATTTCTAGCCTTTGTTTTATTTCTGGATGAACTAGCTGTTCGTAATGTTTATGAGTTGAGTTATTCATTTCTTTCTTACTGAGTTTTAAAAATTCTTTGCATCATGGTTTGTCAGTTACATTTTTTTTGCATATGTTTACTTCCAAGGAATGTAAGCTGTAGCCACTCTCTTGGCAAAACTTTCACAGAGAAGTGGTTTTAGTTAATGAAGTCCAGCATGTCCTTTCTTTCATAGATTAGGTGTTTTCCTAAAAAAAAAATCAGTCACCAAATCCAAGTTCATTGATGTCATATAATCTTCTAGTTTTGCACTTTATAATCATGTCCATAATCTAGTTCTTCTAAAGGATGAAGGTCTGTGTCTCAGTCCACTTTTCTTCTCATTCTCTTTGCCTGGGGATGTCTTCTGGTACTGTGTGTTGAAAACATTATCTTGGATATATTTTATTCGCCAAAGAACAGTTTACTGCTTATGTGAATCTTTTCCTGGACTCTCTGTGGAGATCTGGCATTTTGACAAGATTGAATCCTCCTATCTGTACACATGGAATATCTTTGAAAGTCTTTCTTTCTTTGAGTTCTTCCACTGATGTTTTAGTTTTCTTCTTACAGATGCTGTACATATTTATATAGATTCATAATTATTTAATTAGGCATGCTAATGTTATTATGCTTTAAAAAGTTTAAAAAATTTTAAATTATATGCTGCGTGTGTGTATGTGCACCTGAATGTAGTGGCTATGGTGACCAGAAGAGAGCATTGGATCTCCTGGAGCCACTCCACATGGGTGCTAGGAACAGAACTTGTGTCCTTTGCAAGAACAGTGCCTGGTCTTAACTGTTGAGCCATCCATCCAAGTTTTATTACATTTTAAATTTCAACTTCTAATGTTTCCTTGTAAGAAAGCTATTGGCTTGTATCTTGAAGCTGTGGCATGATCTACTACAATTCCCATAAATTTCACTCAGTTCCTTTTCATTTTCTCCAGAGACAACAATCCATCTGCAACCAGAGTGATTTAATTCTTCCTCCCCAATCTGCACATTTCTTTTTAAAAAATTAAGTTGTTCTATTCCTTCAGTGAAATCTTCCAGTATGATGTCCAAAAAGTGTGGCAAAGACACCCTGTTTGTCCTGATTTTAGTAGGAAATCTACTAGCATCTCATTGGTTGTAGGTTCTCTGCAAATGTTCTTTATCCAGCTGAAGGCTTTGCCCTCTACTCCCAGCTGGCTAAGAATTTTCAATAATGTATGGGCGTTGTATATTGTCATTGCTTTTTCTGCACCTATGAATATGATCATGTGCTTTTCTGTTAATAATCCACTGAATATTCTGGATTATGCTTCTGATCGTGGAATGCTATAGCATATTTAGAATTTAGTCTTATTCGGTCATGTATATAATCGTTTTTATGAAGTTTTGCATCTAATTTGCTAATATTTTATTGAGGATTTTTTAAATTGAAGTTCACGAGATGTACTAGGCTGCAATTTTCTTTTTCTTTGTAAGATCTTTACCCAGTATGGTGTTTAGGATAATGCTGACCTCAGAGGGTATGTTAAAGTGTTCTTCTTTTTGGCTTCATATGCTGAAAGAAACTATAAAAGTCTGTATTTCCTTACAGATATCCCAGAATTTGTCAATAAAACATGAAGACTGTGCTTCTTCTTTTAGAAAATTAATTATGAACCTAATTTCTTTAATAGATTGAGCATAGTCAATTTCCTGTTGTGTGAATTTGGGAAGATTTTGGCTTTGAGGAATTGATCCATTTCATTTATGCTATCAGAACTGTGAGCATGGAGTTGCTCATAGTATTTATCATTGTAGTCACGTTGTGAGTCTGTGATGCTCTTTTCTCATTCTTTCCTGACTTTATAAATTTGTGTCTCACCTCTCTATCCCAGTTAGCTGAGTTTGAAGTTTTTTTTTTTTTTAAATTTACCTATGTTTAAAAATAACCCAACCTTTAGAGATGGCTCAGTGGTTAAGAATGTTTTCTGTTCTTGTAGAAGACCCAAGTTCAGTTCCCAGAAGCTATGCTGAGTGGTTTATATTGCCTGTAATTCCATTTCTGGGAGATTTATCACCCACTTATGGCTCCTGTGGACACCATACACAAACACAGACACTCTACATGGAAATACACACACACACACACACACACACACACACACACGCACACACACACACACACAAATCTTAAAAATACCCAGCCTTTGGTAATGGATATAGTGGTGCACATCTGTGATCCTAGACACCTCCAAGTTAGGTGGAGGGAGGAGGAAGAGTTCAAAGTCAGCTTTGCCCACATAGTGAGTTGGAGGGCACCCTGGGCCACATGAGACTTTGCCTCAAACAAAAATAGCAACAAACCAACAGCCAATACAACAACATTAAACCAAACCTTAACAACAGCAATAACAACAAAAGTCTAGCTTTAGCTTAATTGATATTTTCCTATATTTTTATTTCCATTTTTATTAATTTCTGCTTAATCTTTAATTTGTTTTCTTTTGCTTTGAATTTAATTTTACCCTATTTTCTAGTTTCAAAGGTGAAAAACTTATATTATTGTGTATAGATTTTTAATTTTTTTTTGGGGGGGGTTTTGAGACAGGGTTTCTCTGTGGCTTTGGAGGCTGTCCTAGAACTAGCTCTTGCAGACCAGGCTGGTCTTAAACTCACAGAGATCCATCTACCTCTGCCTCCTGAGTGCTGGGATTAAAGGCATGCACCACCAATGCCTGGCTTTAGATTTTTAATTTTTAGATACCTGTATTCAATGGTGTAAATTTTCTCTAAATGCTGCTTTTGCTACCTCCCACAAATTTCAATAAAGTGTGGTTTTATTTTATTTTGTCCAAAATACATTTAATTTCTCTTGAGATTTCCTCATTGACCCATGTGTTGCTTGCAATGTGTTATTAGATCTCTAAGTATTGGGGGATTTTCCAGCCATCTTTCTTTCATTGATTTCTAGTTTAATTCTCATGTGATCCCAGAACAGACATTGTGTGGTTTTTGTTCTTTGTTTATTTTAGCTTTTATAATAATATATCATAATTGCATAGTTGGTTAGAGGGCCTGCTTTCTTGAGGCCTAAGGGTACATGCCTTGCTTTGCAGTGAGGCTGTGCCACTGAACTGCACACTTCAGACCTTCACAAGTTTTCACACTCCCATCAGGCTAGAGAGGGTATTTCTGTTGTTATTCAAGGTGTTTCTTTTCTTTTGTGTGAGTTGCTAAGTGGTTAGGAGGGTGGCATTTCCCTTCCCCTATGTAGGTCCCATGGCCCCACCCTTTCACCCTCCCTTTCTTCCTTATTTCTGATTGTTTTAAACATTTTTATTTATGTATATGAATGTGTGTATGTATAACAATATGTGTTGGTTCCTGCAAAAGTCAAAAGAAAGAGTCAAGTCCCCTGGAAATGAGTCACAGATGCTTGTGATCCACCATGGTGGTGCTAGGACCCAAACCTAGAACCTCTGCAATAATAGCAGTGCCCTTAACCATCGAGCCATCTGTTTAGAATGGGACTGTCTCTTTTGGTTTTTGAGACAGGTTTTTCTTTGTACCCCAGGTTGGCCTTTGACTTCAGTTCCTCTTCCTTCTACTTAAGGATTGGGATTACAGGTATGTAATCCATGCCTAGCTTTTCCCAGGTTGGTTTTGGGGAAAAACAAGCCAAAAGGCTATTTTGGTGTATTTCAAAACATAGCCTTTCCCCTGCCACAGCCAGAATCACAGAGGAATTTGTCTCTGATATTAACTATGAAGAACGGGGGCGGGGCGGGATGGGGGGGAGAAGATTATAGTGATAAAGCTAAAATAAATTTTTGTACTGCACTACCAGCAATTGGTCAATGGCATTTCAGTTTTTTGTACCTGACATGGGCTCTTCAGAGGGGCTCTGTTCCGCACGATCGTCTCGCCAGCAAGAACAACACAGGACACTCAGATCCTTCTGCAGTAAAGCTTTAATGCATCTTGAGAGACAGATGATCAGCTTCCGATTAGGGAGACCCGGAGCCAAGAATCCCGTCCCCTTATAAAGGCTCATAAGCTCCGAGCAGTGCATGTACAGCTGGGATAGGTGGATGACTCATCACCCTATGACGCCATGGGAGAGGCAAGGCTAGGCAAGTGGAAAAACACTGGGCACATGCGCACCAACGTTGTTTACTTGATCCAGCAGTGGATGTCAGCGCCATCTTGTAATGGCGAATGTGAGTGCGGCTCCTCACAGGGCTCCATCTTGAATTTCTGCCCCAGAACCTTGTAGTTCTCTACATCTGTCCATCTCCACCTCCACAAGTCTAGACAGGGGTGTACCTGTGACCCAGCTCTTCTGGTGAATGTCAGAAGGTCTATTTTTCACCACTTCAGCTATTTTCTTTTTGCCACTTTACAGCCTGGGCCAGAAACAAGAGAATTTATTTTAACAATTTATTAGCAATATTTTATGTTAAAATTATAATTCTAGCCAGGCAGTGGTGGCACATGCCTTTAATCCCAGCCCTCAGGAGGCATAGGCAGGCAGATCTTTGTGAGTTTGAGACCAGCCTGGTCTACAAGAGCTAGTTCCAGGACAGCCTCCAAAGCCACAAAGAAACCCTGCCTCAAAAAAAAACCATAAATAAATAAATAAATAAATAAAATTATAATTCTAGAAACATTCCACTGGGACAAAATATAATCACTTAAGTCACAGTAATTGAATTAAAATGAGAGATAATAAAAAAACTGACTTCTAAAAGGGACAAAAAGCTTTCTGCTTCTTTCTGTTTCTCCATCTTCACTAGTCAGTCAATTCAACAATGAAATTCAACCTTGAAGGTAACTCAGCATGATTTCCATAATGACAAGGTGTATAGTGTAAACTCCAGCATAACAGAGAAGAAAATGATATGTAAAAACAGTCTTAGAAGCTGGGCTGGGTGGCAGAGACTGTGATAATAACTACTTGGGAGACTGAGGTAGGAGGATCAGACATGCAAGGTCAGCCTAGGCTACAAAGGGAGTTCAAGGAAGTCCTGGGCTAGTTAATGAGATACTGTCTCAAAATAAAATATAAAGAGAGGGCTGGGGGTGTGGCTCAGTCGTAGAGTACCTGCCTACAATTGCCCCAGTGAGAGGCAGGGAGTGTGTTTCTATGGTATAGAATGCCTGCCTAGAATCACCAGTAGTGGGCTAGGGCATGTCTCACTGGTAGAGCAACTGCTTTTCAAGTACCAAGCCCTGGAATTCCATCCCCAGGAACAGAAAACTAGTAAAGAGTTAGGTAAACACAATCTTGAAGCAAATATGAAATCATGATGTTTAGCAAAGGGCCAGGTAGGACGACTCTAGTCTGCTTGGAGAAATCATCATCTATGATAGGAATTGTGATTTGGGTTCTTCTAACTTTGGATTGTGGATGTCAGTAATCAATTTGGCTAGTTTTGCATGATTATTATTTTGATTTATAGGTCCTTTTTCTGTGGGGTCTTTTTCAACATGAAGCACAGATTGGGGGCTTGTTTAGTTTTTGTGTATTGCTCCAGAATTATCATGTCTTTGGGACCCTTATAGACTAGCATTTTTCATGATAACTCAAGGTCAACATGTCTCTTCAGATGGTTTGACATGTTGAGAAGAAAGCTACTGAGGTTCTTTGTTGTAGAGTATATAACAAAGTATATAACACTGAGTATAAAGCTCTTCAGTGACAGTGACAGTGACAGCATTTCTGTTTGTGGGTTCATCAACCAGGAAAATTCACCATCATCACTACCCATGTCTGATTTCAAAAGATGTCACTGTTACCCCAAAATGCTACTCCAGTGGAGTCCAACTCTGTGTCTGTTCCCAGTCCTTTGGAGTCCCAAGAGCCATGTCACAGAGGCCTCTGCTTGCATTGTCTTGTTGAGCTGCCAGACACTGCACAAGCTCCTGGATATAAAGCAAAAACAGATGCCATTTAGTTTTCACAACACATTTGCTTCAGTTCCTTTTAAGTTCTGCAGGGAAGTCTTTCTGCTGGTGAGGAATTTTCTACATTTTGTGCATTAGAAAATACCTATTTAATGTGGGTTTTGCTTATTTATTTTAAATTATGTATATGTGGGTATTTTCCTGTGTTGGTATGTACATGTCACTGCAGTATGCTTGGAGGCCATAAGAGGGTATCAGATACTCTTTGACTGGAGTAGCATGTGGCTGTGAGCCACATTAGGGAATGTGGGTGATGGGAACTGAACTCAGGTCCTCTGTAAGAGCAATGAGTGCCACTGAGCCATTTGTCCAGACTCACTTAATATGTATTATTGAGGAACATTTTATTGTTGGATGTAGAATTCTCAGTGGGAAAGTTGAATTCTTTTCTTTAGAATTAAAAAAGTATTTGACTTCAAATACCAGTAAGAACCCAGGCCATCATTCTGAAGTGTGGTAACCATGAGCACTGTGAGTATTTTCTGTGAATACTTGACATATGCCAGGAGTTTGGAAATGATGAGCTGAAGCATGCCTGTATTAATGTGCCATTTTTCCAGCCTTTGTTGAAATTCTTAGATCTTTGGATTGAGATGAACCTCTGAATAGGCACAATTCTGTCTATTATTTAATTGAATCAAGTTTCTTCCTTTATTCTATCCCTTCTTTCCTTGTGTAACTCTGCTTGTAGGTGTGTGTGTGTGTGTGTGTGTGTGTGTGTGTGTGTGTGTGTGTGTGTAGTGTTTGTGCAGTGTGTGTGTATGTGTGTGGGGTATGAGTGTTTTGTGTGTGTGTGTGTGTGTGTGTGTGTGTGTGTGTGTGTGTGTGTGTGTGTGCATGCACACATGTGATGGTAGCATATGCCCTTGCTACATTCTGTAGTTTCCTTCAGTTATTCTTTTCTTTCTGTGACTGTAGATGAGTTTATTGATTCTACAACCATATTTTCTACAGTGTCTCAGATGACAAATATATACATGCACCTTCTTATATGCCAATATCACAGAGATTTTTTTATCTTTTACAATATATTGCTAGATTCACTTTCTGAAACAGTGTTAATGATGTTTGCTTCTATGCTCATGAGACATCTGTAGCTTCCTTCATTTGAAATGTTGTTTTCTAATTCTGTTATCAGGGAGATGTTAGTCTCATAAAATGAGCTGCAAAGTGCACTCCCCCAACCCTGTTCTGTGTTCTGAAGTGGTCTTGATAATTTGATATGATCAGCGTCTTATGTAGTAGGTAAAATTCACCAGCTTAGCAGTGAAGTTATCAGGTTCTTTGTACAAAGATTTTAAATTACTGAGTTAATTTCCATCTGCCTCTTTATTCTTAAAAATTGGCTTTGGTATTGCTGGCACTTTGATTATTTTTCCATTTAATGTGCAAAAATGAATCCATATGAAGAGTGTGGTGATATTTTGCTTATGATCTGACAAATAAAGCTTGCCTGAAGATCAGAGTGCAGAGCTAGCTACACTAGTTAGCCATAGAGGCCAGGCAGTGGTGGCACACACCTTTAATCCCAGGATTTGGGCGACAGAAGCAGACTTGAGCTAGATGAATTGGATCAGTCTAAAGAGAAACAGAACTCACACCCTTGATCCCAGCGCTTGGGATCACATGCCTTTAATCCCAGCACTAGAGGTGTGGAGACAGGAGTGATATGACTGAATAGAGAAAGGAATATAAGGCGGGAGGAGACAAGAGCTCATTGCATTCAGTCTGAGGATTCATGGAGACAGGATCTCCATTTGATCAGAGGATTCAGTAGAGGTTAAGAGGTCTCTCTAGTGGCTGGCTCCTTTATTTCTCTGGTCTTTCACCATTTGCCCCCATATCTGACTCTGGGTTTTTATTATTAAGACCAATTAGAATTTGTGCTACAGAAGAGGCTCAAAAACAAACAAACAAACAAAAAAACAAAACAACACCTGCCTACCCCCCAAAAAACAAAAAAGCAGAACAATGCAGGAGGTGGCTCTTTGTTGAAAAGCCACCTCCTACATTCATGAGGCAGAGATTCAACAGACACATCTAGATGGCAGTAGTCACCCTGAGACTCCAGGGTACAGAATCTTTAGGAAACATGAATACAGTGGTGCCTTGCCTCCGTAATAAACACTGTTCTGGCATTGGAACAGACATCAAGCTCAGCCTGCCACCACTGGAACAGTCCTAGAAAGCCCTGTGGGGAGTGTCTGTCTAGGGTGGTACATTCTGGAAACAATGCCTTCTTCTTGGGGAGGACTGACTGGGGTGGAGAAGCCCTTGTGAACTCATCCCTCATGGAACTAAATAACAGTGCTTAAGGGCACCTCAAATGATGATTACAAGGAGGGTATGTTTATGTGTCTCAGTCATTACGAGCAGCATCCTGTGGATGCATTACTCTTAGCATGGTGTAGTTAGATAGATACTGTCTAACTTTACCAAGGACAAGACTGAGACTCTAAAAGTAAGTTGCCAAATCCTCCCACCCTACTCCCCACCCCTGTGTACTTCATCCCACCCAATGTAAATTCACCCCATCCCAGCATATCTCATTCCCCACTCCTAGGAGTCTGGACAGGAGAGAACGGTCATGGAGTTTCTCATCTGTGTCCTCCGCATTTCTACTAGACAGAGCAGTGGCCCATCTATGCTTCCCACCCATTAGATACGTTTTCTTTCCTTAGTCCCTTCAAGGTTTGGATGGCTGACGTCTTCCCATGCTGGTTACACCCTCCATTAGTTGCCCATCTCTCCAATCTCTGCAAACATCCAAAGGACTGAAATCTATTCAGTTAAACCATTTGGGTGGTGACTTGTTTCTTGCCAGATTCCTAAGTGATATAAAGCACACTATATTTTGGATTAGTTAGCTGAATCTAGAGGTAAAATTGGGCGATAAGTACACCCAGAGGGAGCAGAGAGATGAGCCGGTGGTGAGAGGAGGTGTTGGCAGCTGTTTGCTGTACCGTGGCTAGCCTTGGTACTGAGCTTGCACTGCATGGTATGGAGCCTCGGGAGCTAATGGCAAATCGCTGCCTAACCTCAAGCCCTGCTTTCTTATAGGCTATCAATACTCTACTTCCAGGACAGTTTTTCCCCTATCCCCAAAGAGTTAAGGAATACTCATGAAGGAATGGTTTTAAAAAGGAGACATGTTTACCAGAGGTAACTGTGCCTTACTAGGTTAATTATTACTCTTTCCATTTTAGTCCTGATTTTAAAGTGGGATAAGAAAAGTTAAGAGAAAATTCTCTTTCCTGCACCCTTAGGATTGCCCACTTTTCTGTCATGCTAACTTTGGGGACAGGAAGAAATTGGCCTAATGTAGCCTTGCATGGTCCCACTTTAGGCTTGTTCATCTCCTGCTAGGCAGACAGGGGAGATTTTTAAGTTTTAAGAAGGGGAGGAATTAAATCTGCAGTAGCTATGAGCTTACCCTGGCATTTTCATGATTTTCTGAAATGTTAAAAACTTTTGCCAATGTTTGCATTTAATAGTCTGCTTTGGTGAAATTATCAAACTTCCCAACTGTGTTTCAATGGTTCTTGGAGGAGTAGGGCATTCACAAACTGTTTTTAGAAGTTAATAGCAAAGTATGAGAAGGGAGAGATAATTAAACAGGTAATCGTGAGGGAAGTTAAAGGGGAAAATGGAAAAGTATATATGAATGATGGATAGGTGGGTGGGTGGATGGATGGGTGGGTATGAATGATGGATGGATGGATGGGTGAGTGGGTGGATAGACTGGTGGTTAGATAGATAAATGGGTGTGGGGGTGGATATATGGATAGGTAGGTGAGTGGATAGATAAAATGGTGGGTGGGTGGACAGATTAATGGGTAGATAGAAGGGTTATAAGGCTGCTGGTTAGGGAACCAAGATGCCTATACCTACCCTGAGAGATCAGGAGGACACCTCTGAGACATTCCTCCTGAGGAGCTTCCTGGGCATTTGGCATTAGAGTTCAGAAAGGCTTGGTGTAGAGACTAAGTGATAGCCTTGGAATTAGCCTAATAAGCCCTGGGTGGTTAGGGCACTCAGGGAGTGACAACCTTTCGGATACAGGACTTTGTTGGGGTTCTTATGGATCCTGGGGGTAGAATTAAACTTCCCAAGATACCACAGTCATTCTGTGCCCCACCAAGAATCGGCAGTGAGGGGTGCTTCTATTCCTTGCAGAGTCTGAGTATTACTCTTTCGTGGTTTTGCTTTGGTTTTGAGCTGACAGAGCATACTACCAAGATACTTACCAGGCAATTTGAGTGCAAGTTCTGACCTAGGAAAGAGTTATAGAAATAAAGCAAAAATTATGCTGCTTCTCAGTCCATAGGTGAACTGCTTCTAGATTTTATTTGTGCCCCTGTAGACTTTGGAGACCTTTATTCCAAAGCAGGAAGGGGAGATTTTAGGAGGGGAGGTTTTGATAGGTATGCTAGAGTCACCCAGGAAGAAGTAATCTCATCTGAGAAATTGCCTCCATCGGATTAGCTTATTGGTGTGTCTCTGGGGCATTTTCTTGATAAATGATTGATGCGGATGGTGCCACCCCTGGGCAGGTGTTTCTACATTGTCCAAGCTAAGCAAGCTGCAGGGAACAAGCCAGTAAGCAGTTCCCATGAGCATCATTTCTCTCTGTCCCCCATGTGCCTATCCATATGAATGTGGGGAGCCCACATTCCCAGATGTATCAGCCACTTTGTTTTACTTTTATTGAGACAGAGTATTGCTGTGTAGCTCAGGCTGGCCTAGACTCACTGTGGTCCAGACTGGATCTCACTTGCTGTCCTCCTGCCTCATCCTCTTGAGTGCTGGGGATCACAAGCCTGAACCTTTATGCCTGGTTTTAGTTGTATCCCTGAATGCTAGATGCTTTCTTTAGGCAAGTATGATTAAAAACACATGAAAATCACATCTACAAATGGCGTGGTTGTTGAAGAAATATTGGGTACAAAGAAACGTGCATGTCTGTGGCATCTAGTATCATAATCAGCTTCACCAGAACAAAATTTAAAATTCCCAAGATCACAGGATGCTGGTTATAGGATGTTGAAATTGGGTTTTTTAATCCAGTTCTGTCTGGACCCAGGTCTGAATGCTTTCCAGTTTACTGGGAACCGTTGCACAGAGGCACACAAAGATGAGGTTGGGACTAGCTACTAATGTGAGGAATCTGCAAAAGACAAATGTGAGGGCTATATAGAGCAAGTTGACAGTGACCCAGTGCAGTCTCCACACATGGGCTTCTGGGACTTCATAGGTCTCAGGCTCAAAGAGCTGGTTGTGGGTGAACTAGACTGAGTGTGACAGTCACACTTAAAACAAGCAAAGAGCACACTGAAAGGCACACATTCTGAGTGGGCTTTGTGATAACTTTCAGCTAATTGTCCTAGGCCACATCTGGACCAAAGCCCCATAGTTACCCTGTTGTGGCCACTGGAGAAGGCTTGTCAACCACTGAAATTCTGGATTCAGAGGACTGGAGAAGTCTGGGTGACTGTTATCATTGCATGGGAGACAACTGTTCCAGAGAGCCATCTGGATTCAGAGAACTCTACAGAGTTATGAGATAAATGTGTGTTAAGCCTTAGCATTTCAGAGTCATCTGTCTTCCTAGATTATCAGAATCAGTCTTAACTAGTTATGACCTACCTTCCTTGCAAACCTGCATTCATGGGAAATACTCAGAAACAAGGGTTAGAATCCTGTCTCAGTTGGTGATGCCTTTGCCAAATTGGTGAGACTCAGGTAAGATGATAGGGCATCTGAGGGTTTGGGAGGAAGGTATCTTCAGGTATCCATTATACTAACGGTGCCAGCTATATCTCAAAGCATGAGAAGAGGAGCCTTGAATTTGGTGAGCTGACACCTAGCTTTCCACTTGCATCCTCACAAAGTCCTTTACCATGCCAGCTACCCATTGCTACTGTTGAATCTGATAAAGCTTTGTTTTTTTCTTTTTTTATTTAAATTAGAAACAAGCTTGTTTTACATGTCAGTCCCAGTTCCCTCTCCCTCCCCTCCTCCCCTGCCCCACCAACCCCCTATCCCATCTCCTTTCTGCTTCCCCAGGGAGGGTGAGGCCTTCCATGGGGGATCTTCAAGGTTTGTCATATCATTTGGAGCAGGGCCTAGGCCCTCCCCCATCTGTCTAGGTTGAGAGAGTGGAATGGGCTCCCAAAGTCCATTCGTATACTAGGGATAAATACTGATCCACTACCAGAGGTCTCATAGTTTGGCCAGGCCTCCTCACTGACACCCACGTTTAGGGGATCTGGATGGGTCCTAGGCTGGTGTCCCAGCTATCAGTCTGGGGTCCATGAGCTCCCCCTTGTTCAGGTCAGTTGTTTCTGTGGGTTTCTGCAGCCTGGTCTTGACCCCTTTGCTCATCACTCCTCCCTCTCTGCAACTGGATTCCGAGTTCTGCTCAGTACTCAGCTGAGGGTGTCTGCTTCTACTTCCATCAGCTGTTGGATGAAGGCTCTAGGATGGCATATAAGATAGTCATCAATCTCATTATCAGGGAAGGGCATTTAAGGTAGCCTCTCCACTGTTACTTAGATTCTTAGTTGGAGCCATCCTTGTAGATCTCTGGAATTTCCATAGTGCCAGTTTTTTCTTTAAACCTATAAGGCTCCCTCTATCATGGTATCTCTTTTCTTACTCTCCTCTATTCTTCCCATGTCTCAATATTCCTGTTCTCTCATGTCCTCCTCTCCCCCCCACTTCTCCCCTTCTCTTTCTTCTAACTCCCTCTCCCCTCCCCCATGCTTCCAATTAGCTCAGAAGATCTTGTCCCTTTCCCCTTCTCCCAGGGGGACCATGTATGTCTCTCTTAGAGAGGCCTACTTGCTGATAAAGCCTTGTTTAAACTGCCCTAGGCTACAGAGAGAAGGATCTGGCAGAGGGAATAAGAAGTTCTAGGTCTCAGGTGGGCCTGATCCAGATCCGTATATTGCATTATCATTGCACGCCTGTCTCTCACTGTCTCCTGTCTTGTTAGTGTCACTCTTAGGCACATGACTTCAGAGCCAGCATGACTTCCTGATGCTCTCAGGGAGGGAGGGTTCAGCCAGGAAGTTAGGTAGTCAGGAAGTCAGCTTCTTGCGGCCTACCTGACACCAGAACCCAGCTGGGGTTTAGGATTGCAGGGCAAAGCAATACCAAAGGCCTTCTGCCTGGAGCCTTCTGACCCTTCCAAGCCCCAGGGGAATCCTTTTTGTTACTGAATATCCTCCATAACTTCTTGTGCATTTCATAACCCTCCTCAATTTTCTGCACATTCTTCCCACTTGATACTGAACAGAGAGCTAAATGTAACAGGTGACACCGATCCCCCATTAGCCCTTGTATGGACTATATACAAGGAAGGTGCTGGGGACCTGTATAGAGCAGTCATGGGACATCCAGTCTGTGTTTAGGAACAAATTGCAAGGCAGGTGAGATTAGGGTCTTGCAGTTGGCCTCCTGGAAATGGTGCCATCAGAGATGACTTAGAGGAGGATCAAGTGCATTGTCCCTAAGCTTTTAGGGAGACACTGTAACCATGCCTCCTAAGGGCTGGCTACAGGTGTGCCCGACCACGCCCATCAGGGTGTGGTCAAGGTGATGTCAGGGTGACATAGGAGTTTAAAGGGTTAGGGAACTCACATGGTAGCCCCTCTTTTTCCTGCTGCTTTGGCTTGCTCTGCTTTCCTGCCAGTTGGCTAGGGAACTCTGTAAGTTAGGCATTTACCTAATACATATATCCTGACCATTATGTGGCTCCATATTAGTAATTTATCTTCACAGGAAGGGGGATGGGAGACTTGGAATATGCTGCTGTACCCATTAGGGATGTGTATACTGCTTGTCCTTATGAGGTGTTGCTATTTGCCAGGCACTCTCAACAGTAACCATCACGGTCTCTGTTTGAGCATCAGTGACACTCTGCTAAGCAGGAGGCAGACATTCTATGATTGGGTTTCATGGGTCCCAAGAAGACAGTTTGTGAGTGATTTAGTAGGGACTATCTCCAGAGAAGCTAGGAGGAGAGAGGGGAGTAGATCTGAGAAGGAGGTAAGCAAGGATGCAACCTCAAGTTAAGATCCTCACTCAGATGGTGACTGTGAAGAGTCTGTTAGATGGCAGAGCTAATCAAATCAATGTGAAGCCCTTGTGCTCACACCCATTCCTACACCCTGCTGGCAGGCACTGATGATCAGAATGGTATACAGGGGGAAGGATTTACCCTTCCAGGTATTTGGGCTCCTCTTTCTCCAAAGGAAAACAACACAGGATCTAGAAGTCAAAGGTTGGCTTTCCAATGTAAAGACACAGGTTCTGGCCTGGGAGGAGGGAAATACTGAAGAGATATCAAGGCATGTGGGTGGAATCTAATGACATCTGCTACATCATTGTATTTAAACCAAGTCCAGGGGCTGGGATGACTGGGATGATAGCTCAGCAGCTAACAGTGCTCTTGCAGAGGCCTGGGGCTTAGATCCTAGCACCCACAACGGGTGGCTCATAATGGCCTGCAACTACAGTTCCAGCCTGTCTGATGCCTTCTGGCTTCCAAAGACAGCTGCATGCATGTAGTACATATAAATTCTCACAGGCACACGTATGTACACACAAATAAAGTGTAAATATAATTCCCAGGTGAACACATGGGGTCAAGGTGAACAGAGGTCAAGTAAATAGATTGCACAACTACTAAGTATAATTTAAACCTAGATTCTCCAACTTCTGACTCTTCCCATGTATGAGAACGTATGCTTGGGAGAGTGGTGGCCTATTGGCCTTGGCTTGCCTGAGTGGATCTGAAATGAGGAGCTATGGTGGTAGCAGACTTTTCTTGGACCACCAGTCCCCAAATCATGACATTGAGAATTCTTATTAGTTTGAATGCTCTGCCTAGTTTAGGCTCATCCCACTAATTCTTTTTTTTTTTTTTTTTTGGTTTTTCGAGACAGGGTTTCTCTGTGTAGCTTTGGAGCCTATCCTAGCACTCGCTCTGAAGACCAGGCTGGCCTCGAACTCACAGAGATCCACCTGCCTCTGCCTCTGCCTCCCGAGTGCTGGGATTAAAGGCATGCGCCACCAACGCCCGGCCCACTAATTCTTATAATTTACATTAACCTGCTTCTCTTCATCAACATTTTGCTTCCTCTGTGTCTGGCTGACTGGCCCTGGGTATTTCCCTCTCTTCCTACTTCCTCTCAAGCCTAGATTCTTCCTACAACTTATTCTCTCTGCCAGCCAGCCCTGCTTGTCCCTCTACTGACTAGTTATTGGCTATTCAACTTTTTATTAGGCCAATCAGATGCTTAGGCAGACAAGGTAAAACAAATACAACACATCTTTACATAGTTCAATAAATGCAGCATAAATAAATGTAACACATCTTTGCTTAGTTAAACAAATATTCTATTCTACAACAAATGCGCATGTTCCCAAGCAAGGCAGGAGAGTTACTAGAGCAGAGGAGTCCCGGGATGTGTTTCCAACTCCAGGGTCTGCAGACAAAGTTTGGGCCCCATTGCTATTGCTCTTCCTAGACAGGTCAGTGGAGGTGGGGCCAGTGTTAGGGTAAGGTTCTGACTTGTAAGGAATGCCCAGCTTTAGAATTTAGAGCCTTGAGCATCTGCTTTGTAGTGGAAAGCCTAGCTAATCTGGGAGAGAAGTCTCTCTCTCTGTCTCTCTCTGTGTCTTTCTCTCTGTCTCTCTCTGTGGGAGTGGGTGTGTGTGGTACATGTGTTTGTGTATATGTGTATATAGATTATACGTACATACACACATGCATACATTCTGGGTTTCACAAATGTAAAAAATATCCAATATTCACCTTTCTGAATCTAGTTTATTTTGCTTAGCATGCTATCCAGATTCATCCATATTACTGAAAAAGGCATAATTTTGTTATCTTTTTAGAGCTGAATAATACTCCACCATATTTGTGTCACATTTTCTTTGTTCATTCAAATATTGATGGACATCTAGGCTATTCCATTTCTTGGCGATTGCACAATGGTGCACAGAACAAGGATATGCAGGAACACCTGTGGAATGTTCACACAGAAACCTCAGCGATGACATAGCTGGGTCATGTGGTAAGTTATAGATGCAGGTCTTTGAGGATCCTCCACATTTATTCCTCATGGTGGCTGTACTAATTTATATTTCTACCAGAAGTTAGTAATTGTCCCATAAACTTCTAACATTTGTTGTTCTGTGTTTTCTTTATATCCATTCTTATTTGGATGGACTCTCAAGGCAATTTTGATTTGCATTTCTATAATGACTCTTGAAGGAACTATTTACAGAGTCCTGGACCATACTCTTTGATGTCACTGTACTGAACACAAATTATGTGTCATTATTAACAGGACAACAGGGACCAAAGGAAAAAACGGCACTCCATCAAGTTCATACTGTCACTAGGACTCTAGGTCCAACGGAGTGCTCAAGACTCTAAATTCTATGCTATATCACAGTTATATAAAGACTAGAAGATGGTCTTCCTGGGGGTCTTGTCAGGGTATCATTTGGCCAGAGGAGGGCCGTCCAGTTGCCTGTGACTAAAACTGAGCTCCTAAACTGCTCCTACCTGAACAGAGACTCAGCTCAGGCTTGGATCACCATCCAAGATGTGATTAGCATGTGGTTAGCACTCTACTTCAGTACCTGACTGTTTTCTTCTGTGATTGACTCAGTGACTTGCAGAATCAGTTTGTTGCTAGATTATCCTCACTATCATGGGGTTAGGGACTTCAGGTTAATCAACTCAGAGGTGGGAAATGTTATCTCCTCAAGGGTTCTAGTAAAAGTCCTCAGGCCAAAGGTCATTGGCTCACCTTGAATCATATGATTGTCTCAGAGCCAGTCTATTCATTGTGATTGGCAGTTCCTCTGTCAAGTGGCTAAGGTGGAATATTGGTGTGTGTGTGTGTGTGTGTGTGTGTGTGTGTGTGTAATAAAGTCGTCAGGTGAAGAAGACAGTTTGATTCCACTGAGGAAGATGTGGTGGATGAGCATAGGCCTGGTAGGAAGTCCCTCCAAGATAAGGGAATCTGAGGTCATCCATTTCTGTGTAGTTCCTTATTTTAGGGTGCTCTAGCTAAGCAGGAAGAGATTTATTATGCCATCAAGTTTTCAGAGAAGTATCCGCAGGGCCTTGAAAAGAGAGGGAAATGGAGAGAAGGAAGGCAGCACAGGGTGACAGCTGCAGAGGAGGCTGGTGGTGCCCTGTGGCTGTCTTTGCTTGACTGGTTTCTAATCCCTCAGTTGTACCTGGTGGCTGCTAGAGATGCAGCTCTCTGGAGCATTGCCCTGGGCTGACAGTTTTCACCTTCTGGGGATTGGCTTATAGTCAAGAAAGGACTGATTAAATGGGGGGTATGAAAGACAATTAGAGGGTGCTCTTTGTCTCCACAGAGGGCCTGTTTGATCAGCCTGAAGCCAGGCTTCAGACTCTGGCAGAGCTACATCTTTGCCTGACTTCCCAAGGTTCCTCTGTAAAATGATTACCTTTTTTGGTCTTTGCCTTTTATGGACCCGGCTTTGGACTGCAGTTTTGGGGTAGGAGTTCTAGATCTCTCTTGATGTTGTGCTGTGCAGTGGTGTCACACAGTTTGTCCCATTTCTGGGCCAAGGAGCTTTGCATATTTATGGTGTCTGTTGGTTATAGACCATCCAACAGAGAAAATGGGCTAGGGCACTCCTAGGATCTGTACAAGTCTGGAAGCTCAAGGAACACTCCCAACAACCATTGCAGAGGAGCCAAGGAAATAGGAGACAGCCCACTGAAATGCTACAGATAGATATCTAGTGGTCACTAACACTGTCTGCAAGGAAAGAGAAAGCAAACCACAGAGAACTCTGAGGATCAGGATTTCTAAATAGTTCCCTGCTTAATTGTTCACAGCCATGGAAATGCTGTAATTATCTGACAACAGGTTGCTGTTTATCAATTTGTTACTACTTATGTAACCAGAAGTGCAGAATTCAGTACTTATAAGAATTCTTGTAATGAAATATTTCTCCTTTATGGAGGCTGTGTTTGTATAGATGAACATTAATTTAAACTTTTTGACCTCATTTGCATTCTAAAATTATGGCACTGTAATTTCCGTCTCCCCAATGAGTTCACTCTTAATTAATCTTAACCACTCTCGAGCTTTTCTGGTTTCTATTATCACCATTTAAAGTTGAGAAGACTGTTTAATGGATTTAAATCGCATATTCAAATTAGTTTCTTTTTCCAAAGTTATAATGACTTAAAATTTTTATTTGATTCGGGCCCCAAAGTATTACCTGAAAAGTCATTTGATTGTTTTACAATTTAAATCATCTGTGTGGAATAAAATTCATTAACCTTATTTACATGTGTGTGAAAATTATGACACGTTAACCAATTAACATTTTCAAGTTGTGCAGGTTTGCAGCCTGTCGCTCTGGCTCCAGCTTGGCTGTCATTCTGACTTCCAGTGGTAGTTGTGGAAATCTGTTTTATGTCCTATAGTTTAGGCTGGAACTATAGACATGTCCTCTGTTTAGACGGTGGTAGTGTATGTTGAAACTTTTCCCTTCAGGGTCCTGGGGAGCAGTGGCTGTCTGTGGCTCAGCATAGTATACTGAAAGGCCCTGCTGGGACCCTGAGGCTATAGGCTGGGAATGTAGGGAGTGGGGGAAGCCTACAGCTAGTGGAGTCTGGAGTGAATTTCATTGTAGAGATGGGCCCACAGGATGGTTGGCAATGCCTATCCCTTCTCCAAGTGCTTATCTAACAAATACTCTGAGGATCCAGGTAGCAGAGGGTGTGCCTGTCCTTTCCTCATCCCCTGGCCATCTCTAGTGAATGGAAAGATTGCATTGTGGGAGGGAACCCTCCTTTTTAGAGCCCCACTCTGCAGAAGCAGAAGTGAACCCTTCAGTTCATGGATATGAAGGGACCAGCTTCCCTTTTGGCAGCCATAACGGCCGAACACATGCTTCTATGACCTTGTTCTAGACACTAGAAAGTCAGATGCCTGTCTCGTGACAAGGAACCAATCAGAAGTTAGCTGGTGGTGCTATGCTTTACGACCCTGGGTGTGCTTTACAGACAAGCGCACAGCAATGATGTAGAGAGCATAGCAACCACCCTGGGAGGGCCTATGGGCCATAACAACCAGTTGACCAATCAACACAGGGCCAGCCCTCCAAGCCTGGAGGCACACCAATCCTGAGCCTGTGCATACCCCTAGACACTCCCCTTACGCTGCCCTATAAAGATCTGTATGCAGCGGCTTCGAACAGTCTTTTCTAGCCATCCGCCATGGTGGGTGGGTGAAAGACCCGAGCTAACATGGGGTTAGCTCGTTAAATTACAATAAAGCCTCGTGCAGTTTGCAGCAAGCTCTCGAATCCGCCTGGTGATTGGGGTGACCGAGAACGTGGCCTGGGACCCCGGATACTGAGTTTTCGGGGGTCTAACAGATACACCCCTTGAAAGCCTTTCTTCAGTATGCCTTTGTGGGTAGGGAGGGTAGTCATGGTGTAGCATAGAAATGGCAGCTACTATGCCTAGCAGCAGCTCAGCACTTGCTACCAACTCCATCTCAAATACTCCAGTTCTGTCACCTGGCCCATGGACATACCTCCTCACAGGTCCTCTGAACTCATGCTGCCCATCTCTGTCAAGTCAAGGTGATTATGTGAGAACATGTATCTTATGTTTCCTAGTTTGTTTCTTCATTGTTGTGCTAAAACAGTGACTAAACTCAACTTGGGGAGAAAGGGATTTATTTTAGGTTACAGTTTGTAGTTCCTCACAAAAAGAAGCCAGTCAAGGAACTCAAAGCAGAAACTGATGCTGTGACCATGCGTGAACACCGCTTACTTCCTGCCCTGCTCTCTGTGCTCTCTCAGCCTGATTTCTTTTACAGCCCAGAGCCACCAGAACAGGAGCACACCCACTGGGTGTGATGGCCCCCCCCACTTCAAACACTAATCAAGAAAACACCTCAGAGACTTGTGTATAGGCCAACTTGATAGAGACATTTTCTTAACCAAGGGTCCCTCTTCCCAGATTATTCGCCCTTGTGTCAAGTTGACAGAAAAAAAAAATAATAATCTAACCAACACACCATTACTGGAAAATCTACCTTGTCCCTGGCTTCCCAAAGCTGCTCACCTGGACCAACAGGCCCAGCCATCCTACCCTTTCTCTCCCTCCTCAGGGCCTTCATAATCTCGGCACTTACCCTATTAAACTTGCTCTCAATCTCAAAGTACTAGTCCTCGACATGAACGATCCTCCCTTCTCTTCTTTATGAAGTCATCCCACACTCCATTGTGGTCTCTCGAGGATTACATTTGGCTCTATACTAGTGTGTGTTGAATTAGTAGCAAGCAAGTTTGACAGAAAGCACTCTTGTCTTACTTGTCCTTCTGGGCTCCATAGTCATCAAGAAAATACATGAAGGCAGCCAGCAGAGGCCTGTTCCCCTAGCTACCTACCTCTAGCCACCCTTGGAGATCTGTGGATGCAGAAGGGGGAGCCAGGAAAGATGGTGGCAGAGTCTTGCTATATAATCCAGGTTAACCTGTAAATCACAGTTCTCCTGCCTCTGCCTTCTTAGTTCTGGGATTACAAGTATGTTCCACCATGTCCCCCTCCAACACATACTTAGTCACAGATAACAGAGTAAAGAAGCTACACCACAGTAAGCAAGTCATATCTTGGTCTTTGGTTTCCTATTTTTAGCTCCCTGGAAAGTGAGCTATGTCAAGAATAAACAGGGAACGGATGTATCACTGTTCTAGGGAGCTTTGTTGTAAATGTCAGGACCCTCTGGAGGTCAGAGTATCCACTTGAACTAAGAAGGCTAACTGGGAGTCCCCCTCATCACAGATGCTCCTCTAAACAACCTCAGCCTCCCTGGCTCATCAATGGAACTGGACTTCAGTAGATTTGAAGCTCTAATTTATGCTTGTTTCCCTATTTGTGGTAAGTAGAAGTTTCTGTTTCTCCAGGAAATGTCACACACCACCTGCCCATGGAATAGTGCCACCCAAGTGTGCCACCCACATCAAGCCTGGGTCTTCCTGCCTCAGTTAATTTAACTCTTGTGGTTTTAGATCCTGTTAGGCTCAGGAAGGATGTAGCTTGCACACTCTAGGTAGCCTTTTCTTCAGCTTTTATTCTGTCTCCTCTCCAACCCCCAGCCTATCGGATGGTGCCACCCACATGTCAATCTTCTTGGAAAATGCCTTCACCGACCACTCAAAGTATTCCTTGCTAAACCCAAGCACCTTCCAGCATAGTCTAATTGATGATCAACCATCCTCAAGTGGACAACTACTATTGTCTAGAGGCTTTCTATAACTATTCAGGTCATGCTTTCTTTCAGAGGGTGCAAAGAGGCCTGGGGGTGGGGATAATGTGGTTCCCATTACTCCAGAGGGCATTGGCCCAGTCCTGGCTCTGTCTGGGATGACTAGCTGGCCTCTACTTATTCTTGTCTCTCATATTTTTTTCCTTTTGTGAGATGAGCGTATCCTTACTAGGTGATGGCAAATGACCTACTTCCAGCCTGTTTTCACACTTCCAGGTCTCAGATCACTGTCCAGTCCAAGGTGGTCCAAGAAGGTCTGGCTAGTGTGTTCCCTAATCCACTGTTGGACAGCATGAGTGAATGCTGAAGGCTTTTTAGTTACAGCCTTGAGGCACAATGACTTTAATTCTGCTATGGTGTTGATCTTTGTTGCTAATGAACTCAGAGAAGCACTATTTCCTGGAGCCACCACCCCACCCCCATTCTCCACCTTCTCCCTTTGCTTCTGAGGCTGGGAGCAGGCAGACAGCCTCATGTTGTTCTGCACTGTACTCAGCACATGTGAATCCACGCTGGCTCATTGATACCGACACTCAGCAGTGCCCCTTTTCTACCTCCTTTGCCATTACTTCTGCTGATACCGCAAGGCCTGTTTCCTTTTGCAATTTGCTTTTCTCATGTGTGATGGAGCAGAAATTATGATCCCAAACACTCACTGGCATTTCCAGGTCTTTTAGTCTTGAAAACACACTCACTTGACACACAATACAAGAGGAGCCTGATTGCTGAGCCGTGAAGATTCTGATGTCACAGGCCATTGCAAGGACTTCAAATCCTAGCAAAACTCACATTTGAGTGATTAAACATCTTCAGAAAGTCCGAAGCATCCTGGAAATAGTTACCCATGTTTGTAGGTTGAATAGTTCCCCCATTATTTCCATCCATTAACAAGCTACAAATGCAATTTGATTTTTTAAATAGAGTCTTCAAATGTGTGGTGAAGTTAACATAAGGTCACCAAGGGCTTAGGGTGGACCTGAGTTCAGTGATGTCACATTGTGTGAAGACAGACATAGAGTCTGCAGATGTATTGCTACTTGACAAAGAATCCTTGGTTATCTTAGAAGGTCAAAGAGATGGGACATATTCTTCCTATGAATGGAGCAAATGTGGCCTGCAGACTGAGAATAGCATGCTGTTTTAAGCCACGGGTCTGTGGTAATTTGTCATGGCTGCCTGAGGATGTTAGCACACACATACCAACCCCTTATTGATCTTGCATGAATCTCCTTGTGGTAAGGAGCCTCACACCATCACTGTTGGTAGAACACTCCTTCTTCCTTGCTCTACTGAGGAATTATTTGATTGCATGGGAAGGCCAGAGGGCCTGTAGAGGCTTAAACAATGTAATTTATTTTTCTGGAAGAGGCAGGACATTGAAACAGGGTGTCATTACATGTCCTGGGCTGGCTGCAAACTCACCATCCTTTTTGCCTCAGTCTCCCTAGTGTAACATTATACCCAGCTGTAATTTACTTTATCTTATGACAATGAACACAAAATCAAGATATTCTAAGGGCTTCTTGCAGCTCAGAGGCCACTGGGTTCATTGCCCATGATCTCCACATTGGTGAACAAACAGCTGTGCCAGATTTCACTTTCATGTCCTCACACTGGTGTGTATTCACAAGCAGGAAACTCCTACCCTCCTTTCATTTCTAATCAAAGAAGAAACAAATAAAGTTTCTGGCAGTTCATCCAGATCCCCTGGTCAGAGCCTAGGTACATGTTCTTGTGTTTATGGGTAGGAAGCCATGGAAAGGAACTCATGGCAATAGCTTTTCTTGTGGGAGGCAGAATGTTTAGGGCAAAAGGAAAGAGGGATTGTTTGGAGGGGAAAAGAGGCTGTGGCTTCATGGCTGCCATGCAGATCTGGTAGTTGCCATGCTCCCTCTCTAGGGAAGGTGAGGTGTCACTGGGATATTCAGCTTCTAACCCCTCTTAGCATCAAAGGACTTATTCCCAAACTTTTGAAAGAAGAATCAAAAAGAGGATGACCCTTCATGGTTCTCTGAGAATTGTCTTGGTTGAAAGAAAGTCTTACCAACTTGGCCTACTCTCTCAGAACAGCCCCCATCCACAGGCATCAAACAGAGTATAATAGTCTCTAACTTTTACCCCAGTGTAGAGCTTCTGTGACATCACCAAGACTGGCTGAGATCTCTGGTGGTCTGCATCTCAGCCTAACCCTTCCTCTGCCTAACCCTGCTCCCTCTACCACCTCTTAAGATATGTTGATCCCAAGAGTACCTCCTCACAACATCCCCCCTGCCCTTCTCTACCTCTGAGTTTGCTCCTGAGGTATGACAGAGATTCCCCAAGATTTGTGCTGAGCCTTAGCATCATAAAATCACAGCCGTACTCAACTGAGGAGGACAAGACTATTACAATGTTGCTGGGCAAGGGAGGGTCTGCAGAAACTTTGCTCCTGAGATTTGCTCACTGTCTGGATCATATGTGGTTCCTTCCAGGATGCCCTCAAGGCATTGTGAGAAGGCCTGACTACTTATGTCCCACTTGCCAGAGCACAAATTGCTGTCTTAGGGAGCAACAGGCTTGTGCTGTGATTCCAACATCATTGACACCCACAGGCAATGGTGATGGAGGACTCTGGGGCTCTGCTCTCTCCCACAGAAACATGTGAGACCAAAATGGTAGCCTTCCAGATGACTAGTCCAAGTCCTCGAGATAGAGAAATGGAAAACCACACACTCAGAACACTAGGAGCCAGGTTCTTGTTCGCAAGCTATAAGGGACATAGGTTGATTTTGGGGGGAGAGTCTTAGCCTATTTGTTGGGTACAATCCTATCTACCCATGGCTTTCACTTTCCAAACCTAAAGAAGAGAAAGGGAGAGAAGAGAGAAGAAAAGAGGACATAAAGGAAAAAAAGATGAACAAATAAAGATCCAGTAAGAATTCATTCATTCTGCATAATTTGCAAAATTGAGCAAAGGGCCACCAAGGGTCTTTGTTATTTTTATGTGACACCAATAAACCACTTGTCACTCCCTCCTGTGCCACTCAGCAAGCTCACAGCCACTCACCATTTTTGCATAGAGAAGCATCTTTTCTGAACTTTATTCCTTTATAATAAACACAATCTCAAAACTGCTCCCAGCAGGCCCTGTCTTTAACCCACAGTCTGTGCCCTCTCCTGGCTACCTGAAGCATTTTTTCCTCTTTTGTGTCTATTGAGCCATTGGAAAATACTGTATTGGGAATGAATGGTAGCTGACTGTGGCTTTTCAGTGTTATTCTTTGTTTGTTGTTTGTTTGGTTTAATAAGTTCCCACGAAAGATAAGCTCAGCAGCACACTGTGAAATTTGGAGACAGGATTGTTGGAACATAGGAGTCTGTGTGAAAAGAAGCACTCTGAATTCTGCTGTGGGTCTTGGGGGCACTGCATCCTGGGATGTCCTGGGGTCTATCTTGAAAACATAACCAAGAGTAAAGAGGCTGAGGAGGGGACAGAACCAGAGACAGAAGATGGAGATAGGTAGAAACAGAGGAGACCGAGTTAGAATGATAAAGGACAGGGGTGGGGGGCAGAGAAAAAGAGAAGAGATAAAGATAGAACAACGGGAGATGTTCTGTGATGCTGGAGGCTGAAAAATCTGTTCTGAGCAAGCTGAAAACCCAGGAGAGCCAACGCCTGTGAGACAGGAAAGCCAATTGAGAAAATTCCAGTCTGGATCCAAGTCCAAAGATAAGAGAGAGTCACTGTGGTAGCTGGAAGATGGCCAGGCAGAGAAAGCCTTTGCTTACTCAGGCCTTGGCCTTCTCTTCCTGCCATCAGCAGATTGGCCAGGGCTTACCCTGTTTCTTAGTCTACCAATTCTAATGGCAATCCTGCTAGGTAGCAATTTCCTGCCAAGCTCTGGAAGGCTTGGGAAGTTCTAACACTCAGGAAGCAATCAACTCAAGAAATCCCTGAAACTGGCCATATATACAAGGACCCTCCTTCTCAAAGCATTAAAGACTATTGAGGGGGCATAGATCCACTGAACAGCCTCAAAGACACATCCTCTGACCTATTGATCTGTCAGTAGGTTGTCCAGTGAGCTCCAGGGCTCTAGCTGTCATGAGTTGTCACCCACACTTGGGTGGGCTTTCAGTGATATGAGTAGTCCCTACTCCTGTAACTAACCCCTCACCCACATCTCTGAAACTAGATCTACTGAATTCATTGACTCGCCAAATTGGACTTTTGTGGTATTGTTGTTTTGGTCTCTTATCAGTTCCCTATCTGTGATGAATAGACTTTTGTGTCAGATCTCCCCAGAAATAGTGGCACACAACAATCTAATCCATAAGCATACACAGAGACACTATGTGCAGCATGACATTTAACTGATTATCTTGGGGTCTCACAATCTGCTCAAACTGATATGTGAGATTAAGCATTGTTAAAAGGGCAACAATAATCACAGAAAGTGTGTCAAAGAAATGCCAACAGGGGGCTGGAGAGATGGCTTAGTGGTTAAGAGCACTGGCTGTTCTTCCAGAGATCCTGCGTTCAATTCCCAGCAACCATATGATGGGCTCACAACCATCCATAATGAGATCTGGTGCCCTCTTCTGGCCTGCAGACAGACATGAAGGCAGGACACTATTCATAATAAACAAACAAACAAACAAACAAACAAACAAATAAATCTTTTTAAAAAAGAAAAGAAAGAAACCCCAACAGTTGCAAGTCCTTTTTCCAGGCTTTGGGATTGGCAAGTCACAGAGATCCTCACTATTTGAGGGCTGTATATGAGGGGAAAGGCACCTTGTGATTCTGTTTGTACTTCTCTCTGAGTCTAGTCCTACAGGTTCCCAGCTCCTCTGGTTGAGGGTCCTTGGCCAGTTGGTGGTCCTGGCTGGGATGTGATTTCTCTATTCACTCTTGCATAAAACATGTGACAGCTGAGGGTAGCCTCCTAAGGAAGCTGAAAGGAAAGAGTTTTATTTGAGGCTGGGTTCAAGGCTAACACAGAAAGAAATAAAGACGTTCATCTGAGAGAAAGACTTCTGATAAAGAAGGTGGGTGTGGATAGGTTATTTGTTGCTAACCTAGGAATTCTTAATAGATCTGCATAGTCAGTTTGAAAATGTGACAGAAAAAGAAAACTATGATTTTTCTTCCTCATAAAGAGGGCATAAGCTGTCTTCATGACATTAGGGGTTTGGTCTCTTTCTATCTCATGGCTCTGCCAGTCTTTAGGAAAGCCCTTCAGTCCATAATTCTGACATTAACTGGTGTAATGCAGCCTACCTATATGCCTACAGAAGAGAGAAAGGGGGCGGAGGGATGCGGCCATGACAGGAGAGAAATTGTGTGTGCATACGTACCTGTGTATGTCAGACACGCTGTGTCTCTGCATCCCCATTTAGACGTCTCATTTCTTTGCTCTTCCCTGCACACTGTGGTGATATATTTATTATTTATGATTTATTAAAGCTTGCCTGAGGATTCAGAAAGCAAAGTCAGTCTCAAACTACAGAGATCAGGCAGTGGTGGCTCACACCTTTAATCTCAGGACTCAGGAGACAAAGGCAGATGGATCTGTCTGAGTTCAAGGCCACCCAGTGCTCAATGAGATTGAATCATTCTGAAAAGGGTAACAGAGCTCATGCCTTTAATCCCAGCACTAGAGAGATATAAAAGATAGGAGCAGGGTCTTTAGGAGTGAGTCTCAGGATTATTCTTCAGCCACATTGAGGGAAGCATAGCAATCTGAGTGAATCTGAGGAGCAGTGAAGTACGGAGCAGTTTGACAATCACCCCTTTGGTCTGAGCTGAGGTAGAGGTAAGAGCTAGTGGCCGGCTGCTTTGCTTTTCTGATCTTCAGCTTGAAGCTTGAACCCAATAGCCATCTCTGTGTCATTTATTTTTTTCATGCTACAGGACACCAAAGGAGGGAGTCCTGAAGATTGCTTATTTCTGTTCAGCCTTCTGTCTTATCTAGCCATAGCCATTTCCTGCCTCTGACAGACATGGTTGCAGGCAAGGATAAAAGAGGGCAGGGTGGCTCTGCCTGTCTTTCTGCCCAGGGCAACTTCTCTGGCACTGGTTAGCCTGCCAGATCTGTAGCTCCTGCTCTAGAAAGCAAGGAGTCATGGTCCCAAGGGGTGACCTTGATGTCAGACTCTGCCTCCTGGTTGTTCTCGTTAGTCTAGAGAAAGAAGTGACGGGGCTCTTGCTAGTTTCAGGGTCGAGTCATGCAAGCACTCAGCTACATTCAATTGAAAACACCAGCTATGCTTCTGGTGAGCTGTGACTTCCTGGAGGTTCATGTCCCCTGCCCCCAACACCACACACACACACACACACACACACACACACACACACACACACACACACACACACACACCCCTGATCCGGCAGTGGACTTCTGCTGTGGGAACTTTTTCTCTAACATGGAGTGAAATGTTGGGCTTCAGGATCTAGTGAGCCTGCAGGCAGAGATTTGAGATCTCCCTCTACCATGCAGTTATATGTAGAACTGTATGTAACAGATTACATATGCATGAGAAAGATTGATCTGTTAATAAACCAAAACTGAAAACTTCTTTATGCTAGACTTTGGATTTATCAGTTCCAATAAAGAAAAATACACCATTGGTTATGCAGCTGCATTTTTGGTAGCTGTGTTAATTTCCTAAAGTCACAGCAAGGAATTAATACATAGTTTATAACTTTACAAAACATGCATGTGTTTTCTTACCACTTTAGAGACCAGTAGTCTAAAATTCATTTCATTGGTGTCCATACAAAAAGCACAGCTCTTGCCTCAAAGGGAATAAGACAATTTATTCTGGAGCCAAATATATGAGTGAGCTTGGCCCAGAAACATGGTTTTAGTTCACCTCAAATTCCATGTTCCAGGGTTGTGCAAGCAATTCCATGATGTTAACAGAACAGAGAAAACTCATAAATCAATGCACTTTTCAAATGTGTTGGAGGAAACACTAGGTAGGAGGTTACAGCACAGTGGAGAAATCTCAGCTATAGGCCTCAGATGTGATCTGCTCATACTTAGCCCTTTGATTGTTGGGTAATAGGGATTTGTTAATATATTTCAAGGTTTTTTTAGTCTGTTTATCAGGAGGTCAGGTTTAGCTTTATCTGGTGGTACAGGATATTAGGTCTGATACATAAACGAGCAAGGAAAGACTCTTTAGGGGACTAAATTCAGCCGAAGATAAACTGTAATTAGTCTCTGGGCCTGCCACATTCTACCCTCATTATACACTGCAGTCTAACCAGGCAACCAGCCTTTGCAGATACAGCTTCTTCCCAGGACTTGTCATCCACACTGGGTAATAGTAGCATTGTGCTTCCTATCCTTCCTCAAGGTACAAAGAAGAAAGTCTGTTCTTCCTCCAGTTTTGGAACTGCGTACATTGATTTATGGCCCTTCTGGAACAGAGATGGCCTCAGTTGTACCATCACTATGGTCTTTGTAATCTAATCTGTTTCTGGTGTCCTCTTACAAGGACACATGTGCACGCCTATATTCAAGTGACTTTTCTGCCTGAACCTCCAGTTCAAGAATTTATTTTTAGAATCTCTTCTGTAGAGTTAATCTAACATTATTAAACAGATAAATAATGAAACTAGTACAGGTGTAACTGTTGCTGGTTTTGGTTTGTGGGAAGGGTTGGATTTTTCCTGGTCTGTTTGACTTATAAATGGACAGCTCTTCTGTCTTTGCTATCCTGGGCAGAAGGCAATGAAAGTCAGGAAGTGATACTTTTTCAATGGGACCTCCCAGGCTGCCCTGTTTAAAAGCATCCTGGAATTCTTCGCTTTGCAGTAGGGGAGCTTTGTTTTGGTCCCATCACTGGAAATGATCTGCATATTCTTAAGCAAATATGTGAAGAAGCCCTGCTAAAACATCCTGCTGCCTGCTTCTGCATTTTGGGGACAATGAGGGTAGGAAAAAGAAGCAGTGTTGATTGACACACAGCTGGGGACACACAGAACTCTAGTGTCCCTGATCCCAATTCAGCACTGAAGAGCTGCTAGCTGCTCAGTTATTAGTTAGACTTCTCCGTATAGATCTCCTCCTTGGCACTTCATCCCCATCACCACAGATGACCACTCCCCAGCATCAATCACCTCCTGGTGGAACTAAGACATCATCTATGCCTTAAAGACCAAGACCTATCTGTCTAGTGGGTGTGGCCACTAAGCACTCCCCTGAAGGGGCACCATTTTATATACCTTCTGAAAGGTAAAGGCTTGGTTGTGATGCCCTTGATGTCAAGTCTGCAGGGAAGCACAGTGAAACCTGGGAGGGCTGTCAGTGAGTGGCTAAGCAGGTGATGACACACAGGGCACTCCCAGGCTGTGGACCGAGGTTAGAATCAGGCTTTGCTGTGCTGCAAATGGCTGTGGACATGACAAACTGCACTCCACTGCCCCATTCCCAGCTCACAGGCATCTGTTTCTTTCGTCACATCTTCACCTGCCCCCCATCTGTACTTACTCCATCCCAGCCCAGTCTGGCAGGCATGGCCAATTGTGAAAGGGGGAGACCTCTTCTGACCTTACAGGGCAACTGGCTAGCTGAGGAAGATGCAGCAGACATTCAGCCTCCTCTGAGATCCTGGTGGGCAGGGTAGCTGCGCAGCAACATCTCCTGAGAGGCAGTTGGAACCTATGAAGCTCTCAACGCTTCTGTTGGTGGGACTCTAACTACTGGATTTGAATGAAAGCCAAGGCTCAGCAATTATAAGGTTTAACCCAGGGAGGAGGAGTACACTGTAAGTCATCTCTAGCTATAGGCCAGGATGTCCCAGAATTTCAGTGACTATAGCTGTCACCACCTCCAGCGTAGCTGATTGACTTCCAGTGTCTACATGGAGACCTTGTCAGAGCTCTGGATAAGTCCTCAAGAGAGTGGAGTGGAGATGCAGGGGGAGACTATATTATAAGGTCCTAGTAGACATCTGTCTCTCATTGGATCAGCCAAAACAGAAGACCTGGTCAAGTAATGGTTAAGAACTGAATCCACTGTTAAAAGTGCAGGGAGAAAGGGTACATCCTCCTCGCTATAGATGTACCCTTGTCTAGTTACACCAACCAACTTGTCTAGTTACACCTGCTTATGATGGCCTACATCCTTTGTGCTTTATTTCCATTAAGAACAGATGAGAAAGGATGCTTGAATCTGGAGTGTGCTGATGTGACTTCTGCACTATGGTTTGAATGGTAGTTGTCAAGTGGTGGATGTCTGTCTGGAACTGGCTGGTGTAAGGCTGCAATGCTTCTGATAAAGCAGGCTCTCTTCCCATTCCTGCACCAATAATGGAGTACCAGGTGGACACAGCATGCCCATTTTGTAGGCAGCTCTACTCCCAAAGAGGAGAAAGACACAGCACACAGCTTTCCTGCTCAATGAGAATCGATGATCTTATCACTGCATACTTTATAACATTGTTATAAACTACATCAGATTTCAGCAAACATTTTGCTAAATTTCTCATGTGTTCCTGGCTAGCTATGGAACAAGTAAAGAAAGGATCACCAGTTCCAGTTTATAGATGAGGACACTGAGATTTAAGGTTGTGTCCAACAGAAGTAGAACCAAAGCCAAGAAACTCTGATTCCCAGATCTGCCCAGGGGTGAGCTGGCCCTGTAGGGATACTGAGGTCACAGAGATGCAGCTCTGCCTTCAAGCAGCAGTCTTAGAGGAAGACTTAGGAGGCACATTTTGAGAAAGACAGGATTATGTTTGTGGAATGCTGTGGTTTGAATAAGATGTCCCCTATGGGTGTGGTTGTTCAAACATTTGGATCCCATTAGGTAATACTATTTAGGGAGTTTTAGGAGGTGTTGCCTTGCTGGAGACTGTGGTGGGCTTTGAGTGTATATAGTCTCAGCCAACATCCAGTTCTGCTTCACACTTGCAGTTAAGTGTGTGAACTCTCAGCTTCCTGCTCCTGCCACCATGCCTGCCGCTTGTGGCCATGTCTCCTCACCATAATGGACTCTCATCCTCTGGAACCAGAATAAACCAACCAAATAGCCTCCTCCTTCTACAAGTTGCCTTCGTCATGGTTTTTTATCACAGAAACAGAAAAGTAACCACTATGTGGCTTGGGTACAGTGCTTAAACAACCCCAGAAACCTCACCTTACATACCAGAAACACATTGACATTGTAGCTCCCTGATTTTACTTACAAGAAGCCACTCGTCATGCTATGGCCATCATAAAAACACAAAGGCATTGAGATGATTTGACAAGAGTGTTTCTCTCATTAGATCATATATTTGAATACTTGCTTCTCAGATGGTGGAACTGTTTGGGAAGAATTAGGCGGTGTGCCCTTGTTGGAGAAGGTATGTAAAAGCCCATGCCATTCCCAGTTCACTGTGTTTGCCTTGTACTGATATATCAGATATAAGCTCTCAGCTAATGTTCCAGCACCATGCTGCATGACTGCTGCCATGTTCCTCACCATGATGACCATGGGTTCTAACCCTTTGGACCTGTGATCCTCAAATTAAACTCTCTCTTCTATAAGTTGCCTTGGTTATGGTATCTTAGCACAGCAATAGGGAAGTAATTAAGACAGGCACAATTAACTTTGGACATACTTATGAAAATGGTGACTCAGCTGTTAAAAGAATGTACTACTCTTGCAGAGGACCTTAAGTTTGGTTTCCAGTACCCAGGTTAGGTGGCTCACAATTACCTGTAACTCCAGTGTCAGGGATGATGCTTCTGGCCTCCTTGAACAGCTGCACTCACCAACACATACCCTCCCACACACATAAATGGACAGACAGACAGATACAGCTTTCAAAGAGACACTAAATATTTATAAAATTAATTTAAACTTTACATTTAAATAATAGTCTCATATATTATCTGTTAGTCCTAAAAGCAAGTTATGACATTCAAACAACTGCTCCCCTCCCTAGTAGCACTCATTCTGTATCCTCCTCTCCAGGGCCAGGCAGACTATCTTCCTATCCTTCCACACATCCAGTCCTGTGTAGCCATTGGTGGTTGCTACGAACCTCCCAGGTTGTTTACATTGTGGCAAGGATGCTCTTAAGTCAAGATGACTAATATGTGAGACTCTTGGTAAGGATTCAAGGTGTGTTATCTTGGGCCACATAGCTTGGCAAACCCAAGTCCATACATAAGATATAGCAAAGGCCCTGCTGGCTTCTGATTGATAAGTGTTAGACTCGCTAGGCAAAGAGTGTTAGACAGGGGTATGGCAGAGGTACGAATATCTTTATATTTCTTGTTATCAGTCTTAAAACTATATGGCTTCTGGGGCTGGAGAGATTGCTTAGGAATTAAGAACATTTGTATTCTCATAGAGGATCTGAGTTCAATACCCAGTCCCCACCCAAGCACTGGGGAGCTCACAATTGCATATATATCCAGCTTTAAGGAATTTGATGCCCTCTATCTGCAGAGTATATCCATACACACTTTCTATCTCTCTTTCTCTGGCACACTAGAACACTCGCATTTGCACATTGACACACACACACAGACACACACACACACACACACACACACACTGAAAACAACAAAGATGTATTTAGAATACCCCTCCCTAGACTCTGTCATGAATGCCCAAAATCCAGCACAGACATGTACCTGTAACGCTGCTGCTCAACCAGGGCACACACTCACTCCTGAGCACTGGGCAGTCCACTGGATGAGGTTGGCGTCTTGTCAGAAGAGACCCTCATTTCATTTGCAGATTTAATGTAGATTAACGTGGAAAAAATAACATGGGCTACTTTTCTATAGGTTGAATGAATATTGCTTAATTTCTAGGGAAGATAAGGCTCTCTGTTTCTTCCCTGCTGCCGTGTGTGTGTGTGTGTGTGTGTGTGTGTGTGTGTGTGTGTGTGTATGTGTGTGTGTGTATGTGTGTGTGTGTGTGTGTGTGTGTGTATGTGTGTGTGTGTGTGTGTGTGTAGCTTCCTACATAGTCTAAGAAAAGAACAAAGTTGGTAGTCTTCTGGGGGAATTCCTTGGGAATGTTCCCTGGAGACCAAGGGGTCCTGGAATTAGGAATTTTCAGTGTGAGCTAAGGTTTTATGACTGAAGGAGCTAAGGGTGACCTGCCTGCTTTCAAACTCTTGATACTTCTCTGGCATTTTCAACCTTAATAGCAGCCATCTTCACTGCCCAGAAGGCCATCTTCACTGCCCATCACCCCTGGCTGGAGTGTGGGTATTGCCCCTCTGAAGGATGCTATCACAGAACTCTGTCTTCAGGGTATGACATGGCCATCACCTCCTAGAAGCAGAACCGCTATGATCATGAGATCATGAGATTGGCCCTATTAACATTCCTTCATAGAAGGAGAAAGAGAGGTCATGACCTTCACCTGAGGGTTCAGCTATTCAAAGCTTATTCTCCCTCTTTCCCCAGTTGCATGTTATCTGGGAGGGAGCTGGCTTAACAACTGGAAGGCTGTCAGAGATAAGACTCAAGCCACCCCTTGTTGGAGTGCAGCCTCCTGGGAATCACTCCTTCTCCTGTAAGTAACCCCCCAAAAACCAAACAGTTCACAGACCTAGAGCTGAATTGATGTGTTTCTTCGGTCTGCCGGTGTTCTCTCTGGGGTGAGTGGGCATTTCCTTGTGCCTTTCAAGGCAAAGTAACTGTGTAGATTCCTCTGGTTCTATGAGGCCTAGGCTTCTAGACAACAGATAGACAGGAATTTTAGTTCCCTTCCCATCCTTCCTGTGACTGCCCATGGCTAAAGTCTCGGGTTTCAGCATTACAAAGTCATCTCTACTCTGTTATCTCTGGAAAGGGGCTAAATTAAAGTGAACCATGCTATATGGCATGGCACTGGCCATCCTTCTGGAAGCCTCTGCCATCATTTCCATTCTGATCAGAGTAACTGAAATTCAGTCAGCTTTGCACGTCAGTCTTGCAATCTTTCTCTGCCTAGATTCAATTTAGATTAAAAAGAACAAAGGCAAGGCCTGTTTGCCCTCCACTCAATCAGAGGTGCCTGGGGTTCAGCTGTCATCGGAGCTGCCCCAGGCTTCTTGGCCATCAAGCTCAGCATGGAGCATCTCCCAGAACAGCTGGCCAGTGGCTGATCCATCTGTCCTACTGGTCAGACTTGTATTTCTATCCCCATTATTGTCCCTTATAGTTGGCTGGCCTGCTCTGGGCTAGAGGCTCCTAGTGGGAAGGGGCTTCTAGGTGTTTACCTGTATACCTAAAATTCAGCACACCTGGACCTCCACAGATCTGGACTCCCCAGTGTTCTTACACAAACTACCAAGCAAAGTCCTGCTTGGTAAAGAAATCTCAGCCCTCCTCCACCATGCCTTCTGTCTGGCTAATATTTTGTCAATCTGACACAAAGTGGGGTCTTCTACAAAGAGGAATCCTCAACTGAGAATAAGCACCATCAGATTGGCTGGTAGGCAAGTGGGTGGGGGCATTTTCTTGATTAATGGTTGATGTAAGAAAGCACAGCCCACTATTGGCAATGCTACTACCCATGGCCAAGTGGTCGTGAGTGTGTAAGAAAGCAGGTTGAGCAAGCCTTGGCAAGCAAGCCAGGAAGCAGCCATCATTCCTACACAGTCCCTACCTCCAGATTCCTGCTTGAGTTTCTACCCTGGCTTCCTTTGCTATGGGACTTGAAACTGTGAGATATAATAAATCCTTTCTTTCGAAAGTTACTTTCCATCAGAGTGTTTAATCACAGCAACAGCAACCAAACTAGCATACCTTCTCAATAATCTCCAATGCTTCTCCTTCTTCTAAAATCTAACCTTTTGGTTTCATCCTCCCAGACCTCCACCTTTGTTGTTCTCTGGGCTCTGACTCCCTCTCAACCATTTTGATAACTATTGGAAGACATAGTAGAATTGGACTCTTCATTCGTTCCCAGGCATGCCCTGTATGCTGTATGGCAGGTTCCAGACATGGCCGTATGAGTCTTCTAGTTCCATATTTAACTGTTGTTAGAATATTCCTCTACATTGTGTGAAGATATGTCCCTATGATTGGTTTAATAAAAAGCTAAGTGGCCAGTAGCTAGGCAGGATTTTCAGGGCAGAGAGAATACTGAGAAGGGCAGAGTCACCAGCCAGACGAGGAGGAAGCAGGAAAGCAACATGGGCAGTGCAAAGATAGTCAAGCCACGAGGCAGAAGGTAAATTAGTAGGCATGGGTTAATTTAAATTATAAGAGCTAGTTAGAAACAAACCTAAGCTATCAGTTGAGATTTCGTAATAAGTCGCTATGTGGTTATTTAGGAGCTGCCTCCAAGTTAACACTGTATATATTTGTCTCATGCAGATTTGCACATGTCACTCTGCTTTCTGTACTCATTCATAGAGTGAGAATATGGAGCGATGCAATGGAGTTGCCTGGCTGCTTTTCCCTGCTCTTTGGCCAAAGTTACCTCTGAGTGTCTCCCTTCCTCACTACCAGAGTTGAGAGGAAAACTTCCCGTGGAATGTTCTAGCCTCAAGAACCTGAAGCTAAAGCTTGAGTAGCAACCAGATGAATCTTGTTCACCAGTCATGTAAGGGAAAATCAGGACCTCATATTGTGGGGTCAAGAGAAACTTGTGGGGCTAAACCCAGCTTGCATGAACACACAGAGAAATATTTCATTCAAAGTTTCAACCACTACACTAGTTTTCTCTCTGCTTTTAAACTGGACCAGGGGCTGGTAACACCTGCTCAGTGTGACAGGTGGACCACATTCCATCGAGTCAAGGCTTCAGGTTTTAGGATGTGAAACGCACAATAGATTAATGATCATGACTGTTCTGAAGGGAATGAAATTATTAATAATCTATTCCTAATAGAGGTAGGCCTTTCTTCCCTCTTGCAGCCCGCCCCTGGCTGTGGAAGCTGGCAGAGGCCCCATTAATCAACAAGCTCTGATATCCTTGCTCGCTCAACAATCACAGGCATAAATGTACTACTCAGAAAACATATGATGGATCATTACAACAAAGACACTATGGAGGCGTTATTGCCATTGTCGGGTGACTTAATGGTTTCATAATTTTAATAAAGGAAGTGGGCTTCAGACTCTGAGGGGTGATTAATAAAGGACTCCACAGTTGTAGGGTGGCAGGCAAAGTGCTCTCACGATGAGCATCTGAGTTCTCAATGAGTCTGGACTGGGCCTTCTCTCTAAGGACTCCCACTAGGAACTTGGAATTTAAATATGACCTCCTACCTACATGCACAGCACCTCTAGTTGAGGTCATGTAAAAAGACGTCTTTACTCTTTAAGAAGAAAGGAACATAGACAAAAGGATTTTTAGATATTTAAAATTTTTAGATTTACTTATTTTATGTGTTTGAGTATTTTTCCTGCATGTATGTGTACCATGTATTTGACTAGTGCCTGAAGATGCCAGAGGAGAGCGTCAGATCTCCTGCAGCTGGAGTTACAGATGGTTGTGAGCTACCATGTGGGTTCTGGGAACCAACCCCAAGTCCTCTGCAAGAGCAGCAAGTGCTCTTAACTACTGAGCCATTCCTCCAGCTCCTTATTTCATTTTTACGTGTGTGTGTGTGTGTGTGTGTGTGTGTGTGTGTGTGTGTGTGTGTATCTATGTGTGGGTGCAGTGCACATGGAGGCTGGAAGGGGGTGCTGGGTCATCTGGAGCATCATACAGGCAGTTGTGACGTGCTTGGAACAGAACTAGGGTCCTCTGCAAGAGTAACACCCTTTCTTAATAGCAGAGCCACCTCTCCAGCCCTGACAAATATTTTGACTGCCCTCCTAACTTGCAGTGATCAGATATATGTGATAGAAACTTTGGCTTAAGGAAAGTGAGGAAAGCTGAGGAGTTGGCTTCAAGAACTACAAATAGCAGGAAGGAAGAGGCCTGCACAGGTATTGTGGGATCTGGGCATTGAAAGGAAGTCCTCGGCACCCTCATCCTCTTCTGTCCTTTGCTCCAGCAGCTTTGGTGCCAGTTACGTTCTCCTTCTCTGGCCGTGCTTCTGGTGATGCCCCAGCATGCTCTTCTGCATGGCAGCAATTCTTCCCATGAGTACACACAGGGGCCTTTCCCATGCCTCTGCTCTGCTTTGATTTTCCCCTTAACCCTGGTCACCTCTGTCTATTGTGCACTCCTTCCCTCAGTGAGGGCAGTGGCCTTTGATGCGTTCATTGATTTATACCCTGAGTGTTCCTGGTTGAGCAGCACTCAAATATTTGTTGAGTAAATAAACAGGCCCTGGGAAGTTTGTTTGTTGTCTTTCTTCTCCTACACAGGGTGGGTGAGGGTCAGCAGAATAAACTCCCCGAGGTCAATGAGCTCACAGGGGAGAAAGCTGCAGCTTGAGCCCAGGTCATTGGACCTCAGCCCCTCTGGCTGTGCATGGGGCCAGGGTCTGAAGGTAGCTAGCTCCCTTATTCTTGACCACCAAATGACAGGTAAAGAAGGGAACAGAGGCAGGGTCCAGCCTGATGCCCAAACTCCCACCTCTGTTCTAAGTTGAAAGGGGCCATGTCAGAATTCTGTTTTCATCTGGACACCTCTGAACCTTGAAGTAGCGCTCTGAGAGAAGATTTCACTGAATTTACACTGATGAATGGGCATGGCACACATTGCCCCATGAGCTAGGTAGAAGAGAGAGAGAGAGAGAGAAGCCAAGAGAGGGGTTTGAGAAGATGGTATCTCCACAGCTCCAGGGAGGGAACATGGTTCTCCTGGCTCCCTTTCACAGCTACAGTGGAGCACCCAAGTTTGGGAAGCTGAATAAGCCTATGTGGAGCATTAAAAAACGTTAGCACAGACACATTACTGTGCAAAGTCATCCCCGGGAGTCCTGCCTTAAGGCTTTGACTCATCTTACATCTGCAGTAAGTGTCTGTAATGGGGTACCCTCCTTCCGTCCTTCTGAGAGTCACAATGGGGCAGGTGGGCAGCTCTAAGATTGTTAACCCCCAAGCTAACCCCCAGAACATTGTTTTATTAGAATGAAGGTTCAGGAAACTAAGCTGCTTAGGTCTACTACTCATTGACTGTAGCCAAGCTAGTTACGCTGTTTTTCACTCTTCCTCTGAAGGGCTGTTAGGGAATAAATGAGGTATGGGGGAATTCACATACCATGCCCAGTGAATTAAAGCCTCCCCAGTGGCCATGGCATTCTTCTTAGTGGGCCATCAGGTTTTCCACCATTCAAGGACTGAAGGAATATACTTGGGGATGCATCAGATACCCATGTCCTCCACCATCACTGCCACCCTGAATATGACTCTTGATGGCAAAGGTGACAGAATATAGACCCAAAGTTCATTAGCCCTCCCTCCCTGCTACAATGCAGCCACTGAGTAGGCGATATCATTATGTAGCCATTAGATGCACATAAAAGTGACTACTATGAAACCCATTAGTTAATTATAAAGTAATAGCAAACACACCGAAAGGAACATCTGTTTGATTTATTCTAATTACTTAAACATCCTTCCGTTCTCCTTACTGGGGTTTAGGCCATAGGAGAATGGCAGAGGCGCCTGACTTTCAGCTGGGATGGGGTCCTAAGGCTTATAGCACTACATGGTGAGGCAGGCAAGGACCTGGCCTCTGCGGCTCCCACAGAGCCCTATGAGGCTCATAGATTGAATCGTCTTTCTGGTATGTCACTCCTGATAGGCTGGTGCCCAGGGTGGCAGGGGCCCCACGTGTGGAAGAAATCCCGGGGAGCCAGCTGCCTATATTCTGCATCAGCATAGCCAATGCCATTGTTCCTGCTCATGCCGTGCCAACCCCAGATACACCTTCCTGTGTACCTGTGTGGGAGTTTCCTAGCACTACTGTGACAAGCTTCTGAGGGCTAGGTGTCTTAAAGCAAATACAACAGACTGTTTTCTCTCATGGTTCTGGGTGGCAAGTAAACCCTGTGCAGAAAGGTTTTAAGCGGGCCACTCTTTCTCTGGATTCTCTTCCAGCTTCTGGTGGTCCCAGGCATTCTTTGTCTTATGACATCCCAACTCCAATCTCTTCCTCTCTCCTTTGAACATTCTCTTACCTCTTTCGATCTTTACTTGACACCATTCCTATAAGAACACTTGATCATATTGGAGAGCCCATCAACCTCTGCACAATGATTTTATTTGCAAATGAGCTAGAGTTCTGAGGTGCTAGGCATAGGGACTCTAGCTATATTTTTGGTGAAAATGACCCAGTCCATAGGAGTCTTACAACTGTTATATTTGTCACAGAACAAGCATTGTATACTTTTTGAGGCACAACAGGTAAAGGGAATGCTCTTTTAAATATTTGCTGGTGCTCAGAGTATGCTGACAGAGCTGTTCTTGGTGCCCTGTCCTGTGATCTCATCTGTAAGACAGAGGGATTAAGGTCAAAAACTTGAAGATAGTCTTTGACCCAGTGCCAGGATGTTATGGATCAGCCCGAAGCCTGGGCCTGCTGAGTGTTCCTTTCTATCCATGGAACACCATGTCAGCTGGGCTTCCCAACTCTGTCCCCGGTTGGGCCCACCTCACTTTGTCCAGTCCCTTGGGATATCCCTGTGACTGATTCCTTATCAGTTCTGGAGGAATCATTGTGGGACTAGGAGTGGAGGAAACACTACGACTTTGAATTTGAAAAAGTGCTGCTCCCAATCTCTGTCCTCCTCACTTGGAACCAGCCAGACTGAGCTCTGGAGACCCTCTGACCAGTAATGGGCCAGACAATGGTCTGATGCAGTTGCCAAGCCAGTAATGTGAACTCAAAGGCCAAATTCCAAGCATTTTATTTTCTAGAGAGTTTGACTTTAATTAAAATATTCCCACTTTTTTTTTTAATTCGTTTTTGCACACCACCTGTCTTTGGAGTGATGCTGCAGAACAGAAGGAGGGTGTTTCTGCTCCTGAGAAATTAGGTGCAAATTGCCCTGCGTCTTCTCAATAACTCTCATTACCAAGTCAGAGCTGTGTCTTCAGGCTGCCCATTAGGCTTGCAGATACCTCATTCTACCTTCTCTCTGTACCACAACCCCTGTCCCCACCCCCATGCCTATCATGGTGTCCATCTTCTGCCAGTTGTTCTGGATACTTCTACTCCGTTCCTCCATGTGGCTTTTCTTCTGTCACCCCAGTGACTGGGATCCCGTACCTAGAAGTCCAAGGGCAGACTAGTATCTGTGTATGTCTCTCTTTTCCCCAAAAGATGCTAGAGCTTTTCATTTAGTTGGGTGTGTCTATTGCAGTATATGGATTTTCCTCTTATTTTGCTTCTAACCCTCTGACTTACTATTGGATCTTACATTCTACATAAAGCTTTGTTGACCTCAATGACAAGGACATTTCCTCACTAAGTGAATTCCTGTGTCCCAGTGTGACCATGACCCCCAGGTGGCAGGGACAAGATATACTTGCACAAAGCTCTTCTCTGTCTTTGAATGGGCTTGACACCCTTTCCTTTACATGCCCCCAAAGGAGGCTTGGCAAAAGGAGCAGCAGGCTGATGCACAGAACAGAGAAGTGGGTGTGGCCAGTAGTTCTCAGGGCAAAAAGTGTGGAGGGTAGTGCATGCCAGGTACTGTGTTTCTTTCCAGGAAGAAACTGGCTTTCAGTACAGGAGTCAAGCCTTGCCCTTGCCAAATTTATCCTTAGAGCAGTCTGTTCTCTGTTTTGGTAAGGTAAGAACCATCAGAATTCTGTGTGGCAGAAAATATTGAGGTGGGGTGTAGTTCTTGTCCAGGCCATGGGTTTAATCTATAGTGCTAAAAGAAAGAAGAAATGATCAGAACCAGGATCCTGTCAGAAAATTCCGGAAATGGAGAAAGCAGTGACTGGTAACATTTTCAGATAATTCTTACAACATGGCATAACTTGAGACATGCCAATCTAAGAACATTATATAAAGATTAAAACTTCTTGTATCAAGGTAGACTCAGATTGTAGTTCTGAGGTATGCTAACCAGGAGGATGCCCCATGCTCACCTCCAAAGACAGAGAGCTGGGACATGCCTGGCAGTCTGCAAGGATGAACTGAGCCAAGCTGCTGCACTCCTGTGAATAGACGCCAGAGCTGCCCAAGAGTCTCTCCTGGCAAGTCCTTGAGCCACAGATCTCAGGTTACTCCTAGGAGATAGAGGTAGGGGCTCTAGTGGTAGATTTGAACTGGAGGATTCCCTGAGGACCTTGATGGACATTCCCTAGCTTGGCTGTTTCACATGTCACAGGTATCCATGGTCTTTGTGGGCTCAGAAGCAAAAGGTTGACAGGATTCCTGACTGTTGCCTTTGTATTGCCAATATCTCTGTGGATTATCTGTTGAGTGGCAGGTGGGGTTTTTGGTTGTGAGGAGGAGGGTCAAAAAGAATGAGCTAGTGGCCAAGGAGAACAAAAGACAGTGACAGCAGGTATAACAAGATTTCTAGGTAACCCCAAATGCTCAGGTGTGAAGTTCCTCCATTGCTGTGCTGGTTAGGTTTTTATTTTCTTCCTCTTCTTCTCAACTTGGTACAGCTAGAATTATCTGGGAAAATACCTCAAGTGGGAAAATGCCTCTGTGAGATTGACTTGTAGACAAGTTTGTGGGACATAATCTTCATTGAAGATTGACATGGCCAGGTCATTGTGGGTAGAGCCATCCTGAGCAAGTGGTCCTGGATGGCATAAGAACACAGTTGAGCCAGCCATGGGAACAAGCCAGTAAGCAGCATTTATCCACAGTCTCTGCTCCACTTTCTGCTTCTAGGTTCCTGTCTTGAGCTCCTGCCTTGCCTCAGTGATGAAAGATGTAAGCTGTATGATAATAAACCCTATCCTCCCCAACTTGCTTTGGTTAGTATTTTATTGTGATAAATAAAATAGAAAGCAATCTAGATAATGGAGCTGAATAGGTTTTGGCCCATGCATCACTTGGTTTTGGCCTGGAGGTTGCCAGAAAATGGCATTTTTCCTAAATAAAGGCCTATGGACTCTGGACTCTGGATTTTTCAGAAAGGCTGTCAGTCCTGCGGGGGTAAGAAGTGGAGATGTTGATGGATGGCAGGGTGGACAGGGCAGCTAAGCTGAGCATGGAGGATGTGCTATTCCTCTGTAATGAGCATCCTCAGACAAGGCAGCACTCTGGAGCTGGCATCTGCTCTCTGTGGTAACTGGAAGAACCTTGCTTCTGAGGATGCGCGCCATCGGGCTTTTATGGACTGTTGCTTCAGGTGGAAGTGTGGAGTAATTATTTTCTTATGACTGTTTGTAGATATAATTGTGCCTTGCTACTCCGGAATTTATGTTGAGAAAATAATTACAATTGGATTAACGGCATCGACAATCTTTTAATTCCACTATCAACACTGTTTGTATTTAAGCCTAGCTTCTTCCTTGCCAATCTGATGTGTCTGTTACAATAAGCATTTCAACTCAATTATTGTCTCAGTAACAATCAAATTATCTTTAATATGATGTAATTACTTTTTTTATTAGACTAAACTGGGTATCCTGAGCTGTGAATGTCTAGCGTAGCTTTGAGAAGTGATTAAAACAAGCCCACAGGCCTTCCTAAGATATGAGGATGTTTTCCAAAAGTCATTTAAAACCCAGAGTGTTCACTAGGAGCTTGAAAACCTCTCCCTGGTGCCAAGTTCACTCCCTATGGGAAACCCGGCCTCAGGTTGTTGCCTTCTTGCTGTGGCCTTGCTCTGTAGCTTCCAGCCTCTGTATCTACACAGCCAGCTCTTTGGCTTAATGGCTTCCTCAACCCAGCATGAAGGGGCCTTTCTGGTGGCTGGATCATGGGACTTGCAACAACAGATGAAGGGCAGTGAACCCTTGTTGTGGGTCATATTGTGTGTCACCTTATTGTGTTACACACTGAAGTTCTAATCTTCAGGGCCCCTCTGACGGTTACCCTGTTTGTAGGTTAGGTCCTGCAGAGGTTAAATGCTAACCTAGAGATTGGTAACATGAGGTTCTGGGTGTAGGCCCTCATGTGACTAGTGTTCTTACATAAAGGGGAGATTTGTACAAAGCACTGAGGGAAGATGACACAAAGATTCCCCAGAGATGACCAGCGCTCTGTAAGCCAAGGAGAGAGGACTGCAGCAGGCCTTCTCCTCATATCTCCTGGGGGAAAACAGTAATGCTGCCCTAGCCTTGGTCTCAGACTTCTGCCCAACAGAGTAGGGTAGTTAGCTTCCTTTCATGTCTGTCTGAGGTGATTCCCGCAGTGATGGAGAATGTGATTCTAGAATTGAAGCTGTCTGCTTGAATCTCAATCTCAGTATACCTTATCAGGTGAACATCCTGAATTCTGTCTCAGTTTACCCATTCTGAAAAATAGCTCTTGCAATAGCATCTGCCATATAGTGTTTTGTGGTGGCATAAAGAGATCAATGCAGAAGAGTGTCAGGCATTCCCAACACCGTTAAATTGTAGACTGCATCAGGTACAGTGCTTGGCTCCTCACAGGCCCAGGAATCTTCACCCAATCCTTTGAAGGAAAGACTTCAAATTTCCTGTGAAGAAACCAAGGCAGAGAGAGACCTGGCCCAGTGTCTGTGCTTATAACCTAAAGTTCTCTGGTTTGGTCATCTTAGTTACTCTTCTATTGCAGTGACAAAGCACCATGGCCAAGGAAACTTACAAAAGAAAATGTTTATTTATGCTTTCGATTTCAGAGGCTTAGAGCCCATTGTGACTAAGTGAAGGCATGGCATCAGGAACAGTAAGAGCTCACATCTTGATCTGAAAGCAGGAGGCAGAAAAGGAGCACCCAGGGAAGGCTGGGACCTCCTCTAACAAGGCCACACCTTGTAATCCTTCCACCAATTGAGAACCAGGTATTCCAACATATGAACCCATGGGGGCCATTCTCATTCAAACCACCCCCTGGTGTTCAAGGGGGACACTGAAGCAGATTGTCCTTGGGGTAGGAAGTATATTAGAGGAGCTATTAATGCCATGGTCACACACAGAGAGATGGCAGCATGGCAGGGACTCTGAGGGGAGTTCAGGACTGGGGTGGAGGGAATTGGGTCTCTGAGGAAGGGGGAGGTTTTATGTAGACAGGCCAACTCTGCTTCCTCAGAGGTCAGCATGGGGATAGGAAGGTCTTGTATTGCCAGGAAAGAAGGTACAACTTTGAGCCTGTATGGAAGAGTGGAGGAGGGACACATTTAGTTGAGGTCTACCCACTATACAACACAGGTAGTCGGGATATGTCTTCACTGATTGCTCCCCAGTATTCTAAAATCTGAGAGTTGAGAATGGCATCTGCAATCTTGGAAACCTGGGGAGTCAGGCTTAGCAGCATTATTACCTCAGTTCTCTAGTTGCCTCTAGGTTCTTCCCACCTTTGGCCTTCTTTTCTATCTTTATATGGCAGATTGGAAGTGGGCCCATCAAGCTCTGAGCAGCACAGGACTGCTAGGTCCATTAGGGTTGTGTCATTCCATAATGCCTTCCAGGAAGAGTCTGACCTCTTTCCCACTTGGGAAGACACATAGAAGACTTCCTTTAAGAATATGTTTATATGGAGTACATTCTACATGGAGAGATTGCCCAGCCTAGACACAGGGGTGTGGGCATGGAGAGATGTCTTGGTCCTGCCTCAACTAGATGATGGGACAGACTTAGGCTTCCGAGGGGAGGTCTCACCCTCTTCTCTGTGGAGCAGATGGGAGGACGGGGAGAGTGGGGGGACCAGGAGGAGAGGAGGCAGGGGAACTGGGATTGGAATATAAAAAATAAATTAATTAAAAAAGGATGGAGAGGCTACCCTAAATGTCCTTCCCCTATAATGAGACTGATGACTGCCTTATATGTCATCCTAGAGCCCTCATCCAGTGGCTGATGGAAACAGAGGCAGACACCCACAGCTAAACACTAAAGTGAACTCTGGAACCCAGTTGCAGAGAGGGAGGAGGGAAGAGCAAAGAGGTCAGCACCAGGCTGGTGAAACCCACAGAAACAACTGACCTGAACAAGGGGGAGCACATGGACCCCAGACTGATATCTGGGAGGTCAGCACAGGAATGATCCAGACCCCTGAATGTGGATGTCAATGAGGAGGCCTCGACACTCTATGCGGCCCCTGGTAGTGGATCAGTTTTTATCCCTGGCATAAGAAGGGATTTTTGGAGTCCATCACCACATGGAGAGAGGAACGCTCTCTCAGCCTGGACACATGGGGGAGGGCCTAGGCCCCGCCCAGGATAATATGACAGACTTTGGGGAATCCCATGGAGGGCCTTACCCTCCCTGGGGGGAAAGAAGGAAGACAAGGTGGGAGGCTGGTGGGGGTTGGGGGAGGGGAGGGAGAGGGAGAAAGGATTGACATGTGAAGCAGGCTTGTTTCTAATTTGAACTAATTAAAACATAAAAAAATTTAAAAAGGGTAAAAAAAGACATTTGGAGAAGAAGAAGAAGAAGAAGAAGAAGAAGAAGAAGAAGAAGAAGAAGAAGAAGAAGAAGAAGAAGAAGAACTGTGCTTATAGGGGCTGGAGAGATGTGGAGAGATGGCTCAGTGGCTAAGAGCACTTGCTGATCCTGCAGAGGACCAGCACCCCATGGAGGCTGACAGCTATCTATAATCCAGTTCTAGGAGATCCAATGCCCTCTTCTAACCTCCTGGGTACTGCATGTACATGGTGCATTTATACACAAGTGAACAAAACATTCATACACATAAAATAAATATAATAAAATATGTTTCCTATGCTGCCCAATATGTCATCACTGGCTACATGTGGCTATCCCGAGTGAAATAAATGTAAATGAATTGAAATTAAGTAAAATTAAACATTCAGCTTTGAGTCACACTCACTCAGTACCCACATGATGCTGCTGGTGACTACAGGAAGCACAGACACAAGGTTAGCTGCATCATCTGAGAAAGGTCCTTGGGAGAGACAACCGCTACCTAGATGAAGGCATCCTGAGACTTTGGCCTGAGTTTGATAGGTCCCTGCCTATCAAGGAATCCTGAGTTTGATAGGTCCCTGCCTTGAAAGGACCTCCCACAAAGCACACACAGGGCACTTTCCTTTACTTCAGGACCACAGAATTTCTGCTGGTTTTGCCTCTTATAGATGATATATGAGGACCCAGGACCCTTCTGGTTTGAAATTTAGAGTGTTGACTGTGGTGGTGTTTCCAAGGATGCATATATCTGAGTCACTAAATTATGCATTTTTTTGGGTGAGTATGGTTTGTTCTATGTAAGTCACACTTCTAGTGTTTGATTTAAAGAACAAATCAACCTTCTTGCTAAAATATCAATTTTGTGTGTGTGTGTGTGTGTGTGTGTGTGTGTGTGTGTGTGTGTGTGTGTGTGTGAGTTGATGTGAACCACAATTGTACAGGTGCCTGCAGAGGCCAGAAGGTATCAGATCTTCCTGAAACTTGAGTTACAGACAGTTGTAAGCTGCCTGATGTGGATGCTGGAAACTGAACCCAGGTCCTCTGTAAATGTTCTTAAGCACTGGACCACCTCTCCAGCCTTTGTAAGGTCATTGTTTTACTTGGCAAAATTTTAAAGACACTCTCTTAGTCACAGTGTCACTGCACTACAGCTTGCAAGCTACCACCAGAAATTCCCAATTAGGTGGCAAGACTCATATAGCCAGAAAGCCCTGGAAGGGGCAGGATGGATTTTCTTCTGTTCCTTGATTAAGTTAGAGATCAGGAAGCACTACAGCTAGCCCTTTATGCAGCCCCACATCTTCCCCAGCTTTCGCTCTAGGCCAGTCATGTGCTGTGTTCATTGACATCTGAAAGGGTCAAAGACAGAGCTGTGCACAGGGAGGCTTCCTGCCCAGGGGAGGACCAGAAGCTGGTGCAGTGTTGAGGAGGGGGCCTCAGTGTTGCCTTCTGGGAAAACCACAGCTGATCCTGAGAAAGCCTCACACACAGGGAAGGAAATAGGAGCTGAGCATGAAGCTTCATTTCTAAATGCTAAGAGAAGATGGTGACACAGCAGAAATCAGGGTCTCCTCTTGGGATCTCTCATCTCACTAATACAAGAATTTAAGAGGAGACTAAAATGGAAACACAAGGACGGTTTTATTAGAGTTTTTAAAGCCAAAACAAAAAGTCAGGGGCAGGAAAGTTGTAAATCTCAGCAGCTGTTGGGAAGAGAATAAAGGAGAGAAAGAAAATGAAGCCATGCCATTGAGGTTGGACACACGGTGGGCAAGCAGCTGTGGCCAGGGAGGGAGACTTCAGAGAAAGAATAAAGAAACCCTAAATGTTGGGGAAGCCCAGGATGTTATGTAGAAATAAGTCAAGGGCAGAGTTCCTGTGTTCAAGGACAGGGATTCTGTTAAGAAAAAGTACAGTATTTCATTAAAGGACTAATAACACCTCTCTTAGCATGGTTTAAGGTGAGCCTGCCTTCCTACAGGTGCTTCCTTGCCCAGGGGGGATGTCAGGCCCCCATTCAGGTCAGAGATTCTGTTCTCTTGACCAGACATTATCTCTATTCTAACAGAAAAGGCAGGGTTCCTTGAGGCTAGGCCTGGCACTATGAATCTGTAATCCTGGAGTCTTGGGAGCTGAGGCAGGAGGTCAAGGCCTGTATAAACAACTTAACTAGACCTTGTTAAGAGAGAGAGAGAGAGACAGAGACAGAGACAGACACACAGACAGAGACAGAGAGAGACATAGAGAGACAGAGACAGAGATACACACACACACACACACACACACACACAGAGAGAGAGAGAGAGAGAGAGAGAGAGAGAGAGAGAGAGAGAGAGGACATGATAGAGGATTTGGGAATGTAGCTCAGAGGTAGAGTACCTGCTTACAATTCATCAGTGAGGGGCTAGTGGATAAAGTTGTGAAGCAGTGAATAGCTTTAAAGGTGGAAAGTGCCACTGTTAACCAAGAAACTCGGTATATATGTGTATGTTGGGTATGTATATATACATGTATATATACGTGTGTGTGTGTGTGTGTGTGTGTGTGTGTGTGTGTGTGTGTGTGTGTGTGTGTGTGTGTATGCTTAGTGTATGTGCATATGTAAGAAAAGAAGGAATAGGGAATGAATGGGGGAATCATATTATTTAGAGAAACTTTCCACAGAGAGCCCTGCCTGTCCTCCAAGTTAAGGAAAGCCATCAGCCAGAAAATAACTGATGTTTTCAGGAAAATGCATCACTAATTACCATAACAGTCACATTTGTGAAACATTTAGCACCTCTGAGAAGTGTAAGGGAAACTGTAAGGTACTAATTCCCATAACAGTACTGCCAGGCAGGTGTCAATATCTCACTGTGTGATCCTAGTTCCACGGGGAGCATCCCATGATCTAGGACACCACATCCAGGAAGTGACAGAGGCAGATCTCCGTGCAGGCACCTGAGCAAATGTTTCTCAGCCCCTACCTGGTTCCATACATGGACTATGGGAAGGGAGGGCAGGCCCAGTCTGGATCCTTTAGGAACTTGTCTCCTTGCCCATCTGAGTCCTCAGCAGGGTGTATGCAGCAACAACCCTGAAAGCTTGTTATTGACAGCTTCTACTATGGATTGGAGAGGTGGCTCTGGGTATAGGAATTTGCATATAAATGTGAAGCTTCAGTAAGTCCATAGAGCTGGTCCTTTGACATTCTGGAGAGGAACACTGTGGAATTTTCATTGCATCAGAGGTTTTGCCCTAAAGAATGTGCACGACCTGTCTGGCTGCTGGGCACAACTGTGAGAGTGTTGCAGTAACCCATTTGAGAGTCTCATCGATGGAAGTGGGTAGAGTGGGCAGAGTGTTGCATGTGTTGACATGTGGAGCAGAAGGAGACTGAAGCCAAGGCTGACTCCAGGAGTTAGCATGGCAATCTCATAGAGATGCTAACCCTGGGACAGGATATACCAGAATAGGGGTCTTGGGTGATGGTGCAAAGGAAATAGTGTGTATATGAGTGTGTGCAGTGAGATTATGATGCAGCCAGCCTGATGTCAGTGAAGACATACAGGGATGGAGAACAGTTGAAAAGCTGGGTAGCAGTTAGGTTGAAAAGAAATAGCAAACAGACCAAAGGGAGTGTGGGGGGTGCCCTAGGATGAGATGAAGTAAAGTGATTGGTAGAGATTTAAACCCATTGTTGTTTGATGGAAGGAGCTTGGATCATCAAGGGTTTGGGTAGAGTCTCAGCTCATTCTTTATGCAGCTGTCAAAAGTCAGGGTTTCCACAGCAGAAAAGCTCAGCTGAAGTCTGTGATATACCTCTGGCAGAGTTACTGTAAGAATCAAAGTAAAAATTCATGTGGAAGGGTTGAGGAAAATAGCTCAGTTGATATGGTACAGAGTTTGTCCTGCAAGCAAGGGGACCTGAGTTCAATCCTCAGAACCCACATTCAAAACAAACAGGGCATGGCATGTGCTTGTGTGTGTAATCCCATTGCTGGATAGGTAAAGGCTGGCTGATCTATGGGGCTTTTTAGACAGCCAGCCTAGCCTACTTGACAAGTTTCATGCCAGTGAGAAACCCTGTCTTACAAAAATCTGGTGAATGTGCATGAGGAACAGAATCTAAGGTTGAACTCTGGTACATATGAACACATGCACACACATGCACACACAGGGACACAGGCACACACAGAAAGCTCCCAAGAGTTTGTGTTGCTATGTCGCTATAAGCAGACCTTATTTGTGTGCTTCTGTGAGATGCAACACCATGAATTACCTCTTGAGTGTGAAATTTTGAACTCCTTGAACATACCAGGAGACTTTTTCCCCGTGGAAGCAATGGGGACAGTGAAAAGTATTCAGACTCTGAGTCTGATATGCTGTTTTCAGAGACAGGCTTTGCCTCTGGTGGGGCTGAATCTTTGTCTGTGGAACGAGAAAATCCATGTTGACTTGGTCTTCACTAAACCCTTTGGGTGCAGGAAACAGAAATCTATTTGGACTCACTGGAATGAAAGATTGATTAAAAGAAATGGGCATACCTCATGGACTCCTTGAAAAAGGACAGAGGACTTCTGAATAGCTGGAATTATTTGAAGGTCTGTTGTATGAAAACACCTGATAAATAAAGTAAATATGGATGAATCAATGCACCGATGGGGAAGTGGGTTCTCAAACAGCTCAGGTGTTAATAGCAGAGATATTGGGGGATAGTCCCTCCAACCTACATTATTATCATTTCTTTTTCTTCTATCTATAAAAAGAGAGCTGGAATCTGCAAAATGTATCCTCAGACCTGCACAGCCAAGACTTCATGCCTCCCTGGTCTCATGTTCTCCTGAACTTAGGTGTATTTCCCTCTGGGAGAAAATCTAGGTGACCTGTTGAATCTGAACTAAGTATCCAGTGTCAGGGCCCATGAGAGATACAGCAGGTGTTAACTAATGTTAACTCTTAATAGTCTGCTTTGTTCTCTTACTCAGGCTAACTGCACACAATTAGCTCACGTTCACCTCAGAGCAAGTTCAAACTTTGTAAAAAGAAACTTTACAGATTGCACAAGGTCAGAGTCACAGATGTCTACCAAGGTTAACATGCTAAGAAAAGCATGCTAATTCTTCACTTGCTAGTCTACTAACAATAGATCTGTGTCTTACAGTTGCCATTGGGCACTGTGCCCTCCCTGTCTGGTCATGATTTTGCTCCTATGATAAATGGCTCAGGTTCTTATGGCTTGCTCTAGGTTGTGCTTTTGACCATGAGAGAAATTTCTTTCTCTCTTTGAGGCTCCTGAAGGACAAGAGTTTTTAGAATAGAAGAGGAAGCTAGAAGAAACATGGAGAAGTTAGAAGTAGAGGATTATTAGAGTAGACACAGAACAATAAAGAGCACAGGAAATAGAGCATGACTCTCCTGAAAAGCATTTCACCTTTGGAACCCTGGGTAGGGGCTGGAGCAGGTCTCTTAGCCCTTACAATCCTGTTGGTGATGAGTACAGAAAGACACCTAGCAGTGACAGCTGGACACCCAGCTGAGAAATGAGATACGAGATAGGTTACCTGTTGTGTTATTTGAGCAAAGGACCACGTGTGGAGTGGTCAGAGCAGTTGTGACTCATCATAGGTGCTTAGTGGGTGCAGGCAACCCTCCCACATATGCCCCTTAGCAGTTGATCTTTCGGTTTTCTTCTCTTTGGACACCTGCACAGATGGAAATGTATATGGAGGAAGAACAGAAAGGGAAGAGAGGAACCCCAGGAGTCAAACCTACCTGACAGTTTTCAATCCCTTCAGTATCCTGTTCTTTACCCTCATTGTGGTTCTCATGGGGTCTCAAGGTAAATAACTCCAGCATATCCCTTCCCTTAGTGAGTGGTATGTTTTGTCATGATATTTATCACAGCTTGGAGTCCTATTCCTGACCATTCCTGATTGAAGAAGATTCACAGCCAATCCTCTACAGAAGCAGGCATACAGCAAGCTGCTCACTTCCTCCTTCCCTGGCCTTCTCTCCTTTTCTATGACCATGACTCTACCAGGGCAGCTCACTCAATGAAAGAACAGATTTGATTAAGTTTTCCAACTATATAAACTAAATCCACATTTCTCTATGATGGCTTATTCATATTATAACAAATGTTTTTGTATGATATAGTACATGATTTTGGTTAAACTTTCCTCTACTCAAGTAATGATCATATGTCATTGAATGAAATGGATGAGGACATTCATACTTGTAGAACATCCTGTTAAATGAGAGAATTAATATGAAGTACTGAACAAATGTTGTCATGTAACCAAAGCATTTTATGAGAGTTCTACCTTGTGGGGTAGGAGAAAGGGGAGTATGAGAGAGAGAGAGAGAGAGAGAGAGAGAGAGAGAGAGAGAGAGAGAGAGAGAGACAAGTGGATGGGACTCTAAGTCACTGAGACACTTTACCTAGGAGAAGGAGACTTGCTTTCAATGACTGATTTTTTTCTAGTCTGGGGTCCAGCATACCTTTCATTTATTATTGTTAGTTTTTTTGGGAATATGAGATTGATCCTGATCTCTTACTTATGTTAGGCAAGTGCTCTACCTAGGTCTAATGCCACACCTAGGACAAATTTTCTTTTATTTTGTGCATTCAAGCATTTACATGTGTGTATGTATGTGCACCATGTGAATGTCGTGCCCAAAGAGGGCATCAAATTCCCTGAAAGAGGACTTACTGATGCCTGTGAACTGCCATGTGGGTACTGGGAACTGAACCTAGGTCCTCTTCAAGAATAGGCAATGTTCTTAACTGCTGAGACATCTCCAGCCCCTCAGAACAAACCTTCTAAGATGTTCTGTCTTCATTCTGTCCCTGAAAGACAAGGCAGCTGTGCTGTCTAGCAGAAGGTCAGTCAGTGGTGGCTTGGAGGGGAGGAGGGTTGACCTTTCTATAGCGTGTACAAAAAAGGAGTTCTTGCTTTATGTGCAGTTCTCAAGTCTAACTCTGTAGAGATGACCCCACTAGACGTTTTCATTTTCTTCTCTAATGACGAAGGGCACTGGGCCTTGGTGTAGATAAAAGATTCAGAGATGAACTTCATAGCAGAGCTGTTGGCTTTATAGGGCCTGCTGTTTGAACCCTTGGGTATTTCTAGTTTTTGATCCCTAGAATGTCATTTACTTGGTAAGCAATGCTGTGGTCTTAGCTGAGAAAAGGCTTTTCCTAGGTCCCAGGGTGAGTTGCTAAGAGATGAGACAGAACGTCCCTCCCCTGCTTCCTTCTCAACCAAATTCACATTCATTTTCTATTTGACATTTTTGACTAGAAGTTTCAACTAAAAATAGTGACCCAGTTCCATGCAGTGCTGGGAAACTCAAGCACAGCTATGGTTGGAACTGTTATCTTGGCCTCACTCTGTGGGCATCATTAGCATACTCATCATTCCCCAGCTGCCTCTGCCATGTCAGAATGATTGAAAACAAAAGGAGATAGTACTGCGGCCTGGCAGGCCTTATCTAAGTGTTCAAGCCCAATTCCTCCAGCCCAGCCCTTAATTGCAAGATTATCAGGAGCTAGAAGATGAGAGCCATAAGAGGGGCTGGTTGCTGCCTGAGCCGAATAAGTTTCAGGGTCCTCTGGAGTGGAGTCTGGGTGAGAGAAGCATCTTGGGGATGAAGGAGAGTACAGATTTACTATACAGAGCATCCCAGAGAGCACAGTGAATTAGGATCCTCTGAAAGGTCATGCCTAGATGCTCTCGTTTGGATCTGGAATAGTCTTCAAAGGCTCATGTGTTAAAGATTCCCAGTGTAATGCTCAGGGCTTTGGAGAAATATTCGTGTCAGCAGCATGCAGGACCAGAGACACAGCTCCATGCTAATGTTTGCAGCATCCTGAGTTATTTTCAGACCTCAAAGCTGGGTGTGTTTTATTAATCTAGTTGGGCTGCTCACTCATCTGGCCAATGGACTATCCCTAAGAAGTCAGGATTGCCGCAAGCCAAGCCAAAGCGTTATGTGAAATAATTATCCCTTTAATGAGATAATGATTTTTTTTTCACTCCCAGAATCCTGCTCACTAGTGCAATTCCTACAAGTAGCCTTGAGTAGCTTTGTTTGTCCACTTTCTGTTTTTCTTTTCCTCACCTGTCTTTCTTTCAAGTGCTAGCCATCACCTTTCCCTAGTATTTTGGGCTTCCTTACTCTTTCTCTAAAGGCCTATCGCATCCTCCTCTGCTTGCTTGATGTCTGCCATGTGACTAACATCCAGGCTAACTTAACTCAAGTTCCATGACTTCTCCCCATTCTCTTCTCCATTCTCTCCTCTGGGTAGCTCCTGAGATTTATGGGTTGGCTTCCTCCAGGGTTTCGTTTTTAAACTCCAATAAAAATTGTCCTCTTTGAATAAATTTCAGCTTTCCTTGACACTCAAACTTCTCCTGTCTGCAAAGGGAATGAACCAATTCCTATATCCCTATGCAGTATCAATTTCTAGAAACATGTGGGTTTACATATGGGAAAGGGAGAGGCCATATCTGGCCTTAAGAATGGCTCATGGCTATTTTAACATTCTTACTGGGAAACAGGTGTATCCGATAGGAGAGTTATCTCCGTGTCAGCAACCTCACAGCAAATTGTGCATGTTGTGTTAACATTCTGGCTCCTCAGACCCATTGGCCATCCTAACAGCCAGTGCTGGTGTTCTTGCCACTCAGCTAAAAAAGCTTCAGCCAGACTCCTAGTAGAAGGACTCCTTTCCTTTCCTACCTCCATCCCCCATTTCCCTGTCTTACTCCTGTAAGATGGATCTCCACCAGTGATGGATCTAAATAATAGATCCATCACTGGTGGAGATGTAATCTCATGGCATTGTTGGGAGGTACAGGAAAGTAGGAGATGGAGACTGGTCAGAGGAAGCAGATTACTAGTGTTCTGCCTTTGAAGGCTATGTCTTCTGCCTTGGTCCCACCCCACCCTTCTCTCAGTCCCTCCCAACATGATATTCCCACCTTACCACAGGCCTCAAAACAGCAGAGTCAGCTGATCACAGACTAAAACTTTTAAAACGATGATCCCAAGTAATTTTTCCTCTTCAAAGTTCTTCCTTTCAGATACTCAGTTATGGCGATGGAAAAGTTTGACAAAGGCACCAGATGTGTTAGCCAGTCTACCAGGAGCTCTTTCCAGCTCCTGCTGGAAGTGTCCTACTGCTGCTCTGACTGCCACTCTGCAAGCCCTTCTAGAGGCCAGGGAGTCTGTGAGACTAAGGGGAAGGATTTACAGAGCTTTGGTTTCCCATCCATTCATAGGTCTGATGTCTAAACGACAGACTTTAAAGCACTTTTCCTTTTTCTCTGTTACAAGGGAGACTTCTGCTCACACTCTCCTTCACATTCATGGGGTACTTCAGGGGAGCATGCCATACCTTGATTAAGTCTATGTGATAGAAAGTCGGGCAAAAAAAAGATTCCTTTTAGAGATGAGGGTTCTTTTTCTCCTTTCTTTGGGGAGGGTGGGTCATTTCTTTTTGCCAGCATTGGTCTTATGTAGCCAATATTTATTAATATGGAAAAGTTAGTTTTCCATAAAGACTTGTATTCCTGGGGCTGCTTGTCTGAGAAAAAAAGGAAATCTCCCCTCTGTTTGCACCAGTTGAGCAGAAAGGAGAATGCCTTTCTTTTGGGGAAAAAGTTCTCAACTTGCCTGGCAACCCATGTTGATTTGCATATCTCAGCTTTTAGCTTTCTTCTTGCTTGTTCTAGCTGGAAATGTAGAAGAACTCGTTTTCTCCAGCATTGCCTTCTATGAAACCCAAACCAAGCTGACTGGCAAATCAGTCATGCAGAAATCCTTCTTACCTGAAGCAGGCTCTCAACACTAGGACCTGACTGTAACCTACAAGAGCATGACAAGGAAGGAGATAGGAAATCTAGGGATTAGAATCAATCACTAGCTGAGCAATTTTCTTTTCCCCTCCAAAGCCTATCTTTCTTGCCTGTAAAATGGGGACTCCTTGTTTCCTTGGAGGCATGTTTATCCTTTCTGCAGCTGGGTGACCCTCTCTTCAGGTATCATCCCCATACTGACGTCTGTAAGCTGTTCCTATGGACAGACCCAGGTTTGACAGGAGCGCTGGTTGCTGAATCTAGAGTTGCTTCCTGCTTCTTGGTTACTGATGCTATTCTCCTTCAAGGCTGCTGCCCAAGTGGCTCAGAAGATGCTAGCATGGATAGGCCTCCATGATACCTTCCACACTACATCCTACAGTACGCCAAGCACTTCCTGGTCTCTTCCTTCCCTTTATGCTGCAGATACGGATAAAGAGCGGGTTCTGAGGTTCTGAGCCCCAGTCCTTTCTAGGGACCACATATCCAAGTCTTTGATTCAGTACTCTCCCCTCTTCTGGCCACCATGCACCAGGGATGGATGGGGCACTCACAGAATATACTTGTGAGTAAAATGACATTGTCATCAGTGAGGTGACAGGGACGGACACAGCTCCCATACTGCCACCTTCAGAGGCTTGAGAGTTCTTTGAGTTTTAGGGCTCTAAGCTAAATCAGAATCCATAGCTTTTATGCTAAAAATAATTTGAGTTTGTGGAGCAGAATTTGAGATTCTACTGAAGAGATTTCGATATGGGCTTAAGCATGACAGGTAGGAAAAGGTGATATGTGGAGAGCATGGGTGTGGGCTGCTTGAGAGAGTCACAGCTCATGTGCTTTTACAACAGCCAGAAATAGGATTTAGGGGGAGTTAATGTTTCAAAGTGGGGCTAAGGAGCCTATAAGACATCTCTGAGTGGCCCTTGAAGGATACATGACAGACTTAGAATAAATAAAGCAAAAGTCTAATCTATAGGAATTCAGAGGTGTGAGGATGTCTTTGCTGTAAACAAAGTTCATGACTTTATTTAAGAACCTCAGGCATGTTTGGGGAAAGAGTGAAGTCCTACTCAAGGTCATGGCATTCAGACCTTAAATCTGGGTCATTGTTACTTTAACATAAAATATCTATATAGGAAAGGAATAACAATTTGAAGCCAGTGACCTTCATATCTAGTTTTGGTTTTTCTGTAATGTGGTTTTCTTACCAGATGGGGAGAGATCAGACTACCAAATGCTGGGCTTCTTTTCCTATTAATGCTCCCATAGTTTCCCTGTCTTTCAATATTTCCTCAACATGTTGGTAGATTTTCCTTAAAATGTATAAGGTTGAGGCTGGAGAGATGGCTCAGTGATTAAGAGTACATACTACTCTTATAGAGGCCCAGAGTTTGGTTCATAGTTCAGCCACCTCCACCTGTAACTCCAGGGAACTGGATGCCCTGTTCTGGTATTCTTAAGTACTGGCACTCATGCACACATACCCATATGTACACATATGTATGAACACAAGAAAATGATCAAATAAAATCTTTAAAACATATATAGGGCAAATGAGAAAAAAATAACAGAAGGTGTTAATTGTTGAAAATGTACATTTTTATTATTTTCTTTACTTTTGAGAATGATCAAAATGTCCTTAATAAAAAGAAAAACAAATTAAAACTAATTAATTGAATGTGAAGTTTATGTCTAGCCCCCAATGTTCAGAATAGAGGGGGCTGGAATAGCAATTTTGCAAGCTCTCTTAATCCAGTTTACTCACTGCCTAACTATTGACTGATAGCAGGATACACCAAAGCCGAAGTGCTAGGCCAGGGAAACATTTTCTAAAAGTTGAGTTAGAGCTCTGTGCTCTATTCATTCTGTTTGGGGTGTCAGACAGCCTCTGCTAGGCAGGTGGTGATGACAGTAAAGGTGATACTGAGAGTGGCTCACATACCTGAACACCTGCTATGAATTTCTGCCTGTTCTTGTGGCAGCCCCACAAGGTAGCCACTGTCACCAAGGCTTACAGAGCAGAGCATATAGTTTAGAGAAACCAAGATGTTCTCCTTGACAGATTGGAAACTCATTCTCTACAGTTTGTCTTGCCTGATGACCTGTTCCAAGTTGTCCAAGTGTCTCTAATGTAAGCTGAAAACTCAGGCTCTGCAGCTACTGCTCTGATGTGTCCAAGTTAAGCCATTTCCAGAGGTGTCTGCAGGGTCCACATTCCTCTTTCTGCAAAGTGTGGCCTTTGGGACTAGTGATGTCTCAGGGGAGGAGTCCACACAAATCAGAACCTCCAAGCTCCTGTCTTTGGAAGTTCTCCCACCTATTTTGGAGTACAGTCTAAATTCCTGGTCATAATCTACAAGCTCCCCCCATGGTCTGGCTTCTGCTTACCTCTGTGACTCAAGTTCTCCCCCCAACTTCTCCTTCAGTTTAAGGACCAGTGAAGGGCTCTTCAGCCCAATGGGCCCAATACTAGGTTCCACAGAACAAAAAGTCTGTGATGATCCTCCAGGAGGCTAGAGGGAAGGATGCTGGTAATAACTCTGAGTGTGATGCCCTTACTCCTCCAGTTCCTGGTAGACCTGGACCTTTTGTGTGCACTTTCCTGGGGTTCAGTGTTCAGAGAACCATCTTCCGAGCATCATTGACAGATTGGTCTTGGATGTGTGCAAGAGTGTCCTGGCTCTGTGTGCCAGCTCTGAATGACTCCAGGGAGATGGGTCACCTTGAACATTACAGGATGTTACATCCAACCTGACATATATTAGGAAATAGCCGTAAAATATCTCTTCACCGTCAATAGCCCTGGCTACATCCCGATCACCTACTATGTATGACAAGCACTATTAGTGTTCATTTTATATTCCTAAAGTGCACACAGGGAAGGTCACTGAGCTTCTCCTCTGTCTGGTTACCAGTACCCTGCCCAAGAAGAGAAGTCAGCCAAATGCTGTATTGAGGAAGGAGGCCTAATGACTTTGAGTTTTAATTCTGACATTCAGTGGCTTTGAAATCTTGGCTACTCATGGCCCCCAAGAGAGCAGCCACTCTCCACACATCCAGTACAATTGCTGAGAAGACCATTGACATAATTTGCAAACAGTGATGGGCTGAAGGCTGTGTAGTATTTCAGATTAAAGTCAGAAATGCCCTTTGTATAAATACATGACAAACTCCTGCATCTCGTCCTTGGGAACAGATAGTGCAGAGGGGAGAATCAAGACATAAACATGTGACAGTTTCTATTAATTGTAAGGGATTTATATTTCAAGGTAGAATAAGCCATCGACCCAAGAGTAATGGATCTCATGAGCCAAGGCTTAAATTACATGGAAGCAAGGGGTATAATTAGTATGACCTTATAATTTATCATTCACACTGAGACACTGTTGGGAATGGAAGAGTGCACTCACAGTAATCAATACCAAGGCAATGGATGCAGACAGGAATCTGTCGCTTTACTTATGGTTTACACATGTGCATGGTTAACAGATCTTAGGGAGTGTCTGCCATCCCCAGCCATGTTTCTTTGCTGCACCATCTAGGACTTTGGGAGCTAGGTTTCCATATATATATATATATATATATATGTGTGTGTGTGTGTGTGTGTGTGTGTGTGTGTGTGTGTGTGTGTTTTAGAACATGCATCCTGCAAATGGTTTCGCTTTAGTTGGGATGCCATCTACACTCTTGATTGTGACCAACAAATTCCTATCACTGTCTGACTTCTGGCCACTTCTCTGCCTCAAGATCCTCCTATTAGGTTCCAGTTGGTATTATACCACCTTGAGCCACTCAACTGCTTAGAAAGCTTCTTCTGAAGCTTTTAGCCAGTATCTGGGCTCCTTAATTCATGTTTTAGTGTCCATGTCTGTCCTAGTTTGCTTTCTTTTGCTGTGACAAACACCATGAACAAAACCAACATGGGGAGAAAAGGGCTTATTTGGCTTACACTTCCCTATCACATTCCATCACTGAGGGAAGTCAGAACAGGCACTCAGGGCAGGAACCTGGAGGCAGGAACTGAAGCATAAGCCATGGAGGACCACTGCTTATTGGCTTGCTTCCGTTGGCCTGGTTTTCTTCTGTGTTTCTTTGTTTCTTTTTTTTTCTTTTTTTTTTTTTTTTTTTTTTTTGAGAAGGAGTCTTTCTATGTAGCCCTGGCTATTCTGGACCACAGTATATAGTATATAGACAAGACTAGCCTCAAACTCACAGAGCCATCTCTTTCTGCCTTCTAAGTACTGGCATTAAAGGAATGTGTTACTATGCTTGGCCTCTTTCTTTTTAAAAAAAGATTTATTGGATTTGAATCCCGTGTGTGTGTGTGTGTGTGTGTGTGTGTGTGTGTGTGTGTGTGTGTATGCATGTGTGTGCAGTGCCCACAGATATTAAAAGGGGATATTGGGTGTTCTGGAGCTGGAGTTACAGGTAGCTGTGAGCCACCTAATGTGAGAACTTAACTCAGGTCCTCTGGAAGACTTGTGCAGTCTTTTAACCGCTGAGCCATCCCTCTAGCCCCATTAGCTTAGCTTCTTATAGAACCCAGAACCACCTATGTCTACCACCCACAGTGGGCTGGGCCCTCCCACATCAATCATTAATTAAGAAAATTCCCTCCCAGATGTGCCCACTGGCCAGTCTAATGGAGGCCATTCCTCCATTGAGGGCCCCTCTTCCTAGATGACTCCAGTTTTTGTCAAGTTGACAATAACTAGCACAAAGTAATTCATTTGTCCTGACCAATCTCTTGTTCATTTATATTTCCGTTCCCAGAGCACTTAGCACCTGACAATGCACCTTTTCAACTTTCTTTTCAAGGTGGTTTGAATCTACTGTGTTCAATGGGGATGCATACAAGGCAGAACCTTGCTGGGTATTGCTTCCCTGAAGCATCTCCACTTCTGAAACAAGCCTGGCCCATCAGAAGCATGGAAAGCGATGCATTAACACACACTAAAGCCTATTTAACCAGAGTATAAGGGCTGTTTCACCACTCACACCAGTGAGCCAAGAGAACAGGGGCTGGGAGGGGAAGAACTAAGGCAGGGCTGTGCAAGTGGAAGGGGCTTCTAGGAAGGGCACAGCATCGGGAATGCAGTGTTATAGAGGCCCTGCAGTGCCACTGTCTTCTCCGGACTTCTGGCAGCACTCTCTCCCCTCTCTGTCTCTCTGTATCTTAAAAGGAGCAGGCAGGAGTTATCCTGGATCATAGGTCTGTAAACCTTTCCTGCCAAGGGCCAGACTCTAAATGTCTCAGCTTTTCTGTGCCATATATTCTCTATAACAGGGACTGAGCTCTTGTGTCTCAGTGCAAAAACAGCTTCAGGCAGCCCAGAAACTAATGGATGTGGCTGTGTTCCAATCAAAGTTTATTTACACCAAGAGGCAGCAGGTCACATTTGGCCTGTGGGTCTTCATTGCCAAACCTTGCTATAGAATAGCAGCTCCCAAAGTGTCCCCTTTGAAGAGAGTTCAAGTCAAATTGGGGAACACTGAGCTCAAATAGATGACTTTGTCCCAAGACATCTGAGAACTCTGACTTTGTTAATGAACTCTGTGACTCTCCAGGATGTACACCAGGGGCTCTTCTGACCACACACTTCTTGTTTGAGAGTATATTATGCTGGAATAATGTTTTTAAGATGGAGACTAAGTTCTCCTGAGAAATGTAACCCGTAGGGCATGAGAGAGCCTAGTGTGCTAGTGTCAGTTTGAAAGACGGGCTGCAGGATAATGGAGGCTGAAGTCCTTTGTCCTATAAGCAGGAAGCTTAGGAAAGTGTTGCTGAGGTTCTAATCCAATACCTGGGAAACAGGGGCCTTCATGGTAGAAGACCTAATCCTAGCTGAAAACTGAGGCCTATGAGTTTCTTTGTCCAAAAGGAGGGGTGGGAGAGATGATGGCTTAATGCAGTAAAAACTCAAATTTCTGCTTATCCATTTTGTCTCATTGAGATCCTAAGTAGATAGGATGATGTCCAGCACATTGACAGTGACAAATTGCCCCACCCCATGCTAACTGTAGCAATCACTTTAAGGAAAACTCAGAAACGATGCCTTTCCTAGTAGTAGGGAGTCTTAGCTCCACTGCAGGCATCCTTACACAGACAAGCTGACAAAGAAAATTAACCACCAAACCCCAGCCCTTTTCAGCTTAGCACACAGACTTCTCCTCCTCCTCTTCCTTCTTCTCTAAAGACTGATGGATTTTTATTTTATTTGTATATGTGTTTTGCCTCCACTTACATCTGTGCATCATATGTGTGCAGTGTAGTGGAGGCCAGAGGAGAATGTCAGATCCCCTGGAACTGGAATTAGAGACAATGTTAGTTTCCATGTGGGTACTGGGAATGGATCCCAGGTCCTCTGGAAGAGCAGCCAGGGCTTTTAACTGCCATATTATCAGTAATCTGGGTCAATCATCCCAATCAACACTGAAGTCTCTTCTTCCCAGCTGGGTCAGAGGTAAGGGAATCCCGACATGGTCAGGTCAGGTGGCAATCATAAATTCCAGTTCAATGGAATTGTGATGTCTCCTGACAGGAGCATTTCTTCCTCCAAGGCTCAGCCTGCTTGGCTCACAGATGTCTCATTCTGCATGTTGTGTGTGGAAATTTTATAGAATCATTGTGGATCAAGTCTGAGTCCTCTCTTACTCTGTTCACTGGTAGTAAGGATACCCCATGATTGCATAGGTGCAGACTGGGAAATAGAAGACGATGCAGCAAGAATGGGAACTTGAAGCACATAGACCACCTTTCCCTGTGACTTTTGATCCCTTCAGGGCCCACTTGGACCCAATCATACATATACTACTGTAACTTGAAGATTAAATTTTGCTGCTCAATTTTATGTCTTAATGGGCTAAAAACAGTCATAAAGGGTTGCTCAAGTCACAAAGCAACTTGTTGGCAACAACCAAGTGTTCCATCTCTAAGACCCAATAGTAGACCAAAGGCTTCTTCTCAGGAAGGGAACACTTGTCTATAAATGGTTAAAGGTATTGTCTAAGTCCTAAAGACCAGAACTGAAATCAACATAGAAGGGCTTACCAATGTTACCACAGAGTTCACATTATCACCAACACATGCTTTAACATCACCGAGATCTTCTGGACCATATGGACCACATTACTGAGCAGTTTGCTAAGCAGCCTGGGCCTGCCATAGAGACATCTCTTGTTCTGAATCCAACTTGAATATAGCAGGTTAATTTGGCTTGGTGATGCATGACTGTAATCCCAGCCACTGCGGAGCTGGGACAGAAGAATTAGAAAGTTTATGGCCTGCCTAGATTGCAAAGTGAATTCATGGCTGGTCTGGAGGATTTAGCAAGACCACATCTCAAAACAGAACAAGCTAGGGATGTGGCTCAATGGTAGAACTCAGCATATGAAAGGCTCAGAATTTCTGCTCTGGGCCTCGAAGAGCAAAGCTATCCAACCATACCCAAGTATGTGGATCAGAACAATACATAAATGATAAACACATTCCCTCTAAAATCTAAAGACATCCACTTGGTATGTCAGTTTTTGGTTGCAGGATGAACCAGGAACAGGCTTTGTTTTAGAATGAAGACTTCAAAGTACCACAATCAGACATGGTAGCACATACCTTTCATCTTAGCAGTCAAGGATGTAGGCAAGCAGATACCTGTGAGTCTGTGGCCAGCCTGGTTTTCATAATAAGCTCTGGGCTATAGCTAGGGCTACATAGTGAGAACTTGTCTAAAATAAAAAGTATCACTCCTCTGAATCCTTAGACATTTCACTGAAGGAGAAAGCCCTTCAATTTTACTGAATTATTTCACATCCTTTAATATGCAAATGCATTACCAGTAAATCTAGAGTAGCTGTCACTATGCACCCACCTAGTATGATTGACATGAGATCATCAATGTCATGGCCCAGTGAATGGCAATCAAGTTTCTTGAGAACAAATCATGATGTGGGGTTGGAGAGTTAATGTGCCCTGGAAGGGGACAGTGAAGGTGGGTTACTGCCCTTTCTAGCTGAATGGGCCTTATGGCCAAGGATAAAGCAAAGACTAAATCAATAGCTTCAAGCTGGGTTCTAGGTAACATGTTTATTTGCTCCAGGAATGAAACCATATCTGATATAGCAGCTACAAATGAAGTCACTACTTGGTGAAGCTTATGATAATCCACTGTTATTTGGTAAGATCCATCTGTCTTCTGCAGAGGTCAGATAAAATTGTTGAATGGTGGGAATCAACACTCTTGCATCTTTCAAGTCCTTGCTGGTGGCACTAAGCTCTGTAATCCCTTCAGGAATGCAATGTTGCTTCCAATTTACTATTCACCTAGGCAGAAATAATTCAAATTACTTTTTTTCCCTTTCCCTTTCCCACTATGGTCGCCACAGATCAGGGAACAAATGGAAGGATTCTGCCTCCTATTGAGTGCCCCTTTTCTAATTATGCATTTGGAAGTTGGGGAAATAACCACAAAATGGGTTAAGGGGACTCCCTGAGCCCCATATAAGATACAAGACAGATCAGAGCTTCTATTGCTGACATGACTTCTGTAAGACCCTGCTCTAAGAGGAGAGCAAGAGGGATGTTTCCAATTTGCCAGGATCAAAACAATTCAGAGTCCATGTCTAGTATGCTTGGAGTGATCTTTTGTTTGTTGTTTGTTAACCATCCCCTCTCTCTGCCACCAACTTGCAGATGAGATGTAAGCTCTTAGCTTACTGTTCCAGCACTATGCATGCCTGCTTGCTGCTATGTTCTCTGCCATGATGATCATGAATGGACTCACCCTCTGAAACTGTGATGAAGCAAGCCCCAGGTAAATACTTCCTTTTATAACTTGCCTTGGTCATGGTCTTCACAGCAATAGAAAAGCAAAAGTCAATGAGTCACACTTTGCATTTCACCTTTACAGGCTGGGGAACTTGAGCCTAACTACAGCTCTGAAAGCATAGGGGGTGGGTGGTAAGGCATGGCTATGATCTAGCTTGATAACTGCTTCAGGGGAGACCACAGAGCTTTCCTTTGATAATACCAATCACCTCAGAAAAAGGTGGCAAAACAGGGTGGGGAGGTTGCCACTGGATTTGGAAAAATATTTCTTCACTGGGCTTTCAGGCACTCTTCCACTAGCAAAGATGACTTGTCAGAACATGGAGGCCAAATGTTCCCAGACTTATTAGGGTCTTTCCACATGTTTTTATCCCAATTTATAGGAACTCATCAATGCCTCACATTACCTCTGTACAGCTGTGAGTTTCATTTGCTGTGTAATTCAGACCATCAGGGAAAGAGATACACTTTTGGCTTCCAGAAATGATTGTCCTACAAATGGGTCTTCTTAAGGTCACACCTAGACTTAGGTGCTTGACTTCAAAATTCAAATACCCTGAGTACATCATTTCTTCCGTAATGTTGCTCCAACAGCATGGGGAACAACCAACAAATGATGTCCTTATACTGTGTCATTTCTAAAAATGCTCAAGAGTGTCACATACAGAGTCATTTAGCTCTTTGCTTTTTAGAAGCAGCTGATGAGGAGGATCCAATGAAGAAGTTTTGCATGAGTCTATAAATAGTCATGCCCCGAACTCAGGCACTAGCTTTATTGCTGGAAATAGAACCATTAGGTCTTTAAATCCAATCATATGAGACAGCAAATTCAAGAAACCCGGAAACAGTTTCATGAAACTCACCCTTAAAGCCTGTTTCTCAAGAACCATTCTGCAAAACTCAGTATTAGTCATTGTTCCACCAAGAAACAGAAAATCAGGATACTAGGGTGTTCTTAATCTTTGCAGCACTGTAACAATGTGTGTGAGGTGACTGGCTCATAGTTTGGGTTCATGGTAATTTTTCCCTACTGCTTTGGACCTGTGGAGAGGAATGATGGGAATCATGACAGGAATGTGTGGAAGGGAAATGTGTTTGCCTCTCGAGGAGAAGCTGAAAGGGTCTGCTATCCTAGTCTAGCCTTCAAAGGTACATTTTCCATGACCTAACTTCCTACCTCTATATCTCACCTCCTAAGCAGTCCAGTGATGCCACAGGCTATTCTATTGGAGGTACTGGAGGTATTTCATGCCCAAACTATAATAAATACTTGTCATGAGGGATTAGCACATACAATTAGGGAGGCCAAGAAACCCTATAACATGTTGTCTTTAAGCTTGAGGCACAGAAAATTTGTGGTGTAGGTCCAGTGCAACCCTAAGGAACCCAGTCACAACACTAGGGAATAATGACTCCTGAGAGCAACTGGGTAATGACACTCCAGGTTTTTGCTGTTTGGAGATGGGAGGGAAGAATGGTGGGATGCTTTAAACACTGTGTCATGAGGTACAACTCTATTTCAGCAGTCCTGGCATACTGAATCTTTGATGTGTACTTATTTGGGGACCACTGCCCTGCAGTACCTTCTGTTTGTTTATGGACACAGTGGTTTACCATCATTTTCTTCTACCTCACATCCCCAGTTTCTTTCTAGGATTCTTAGGATTGTCTCCTGAATAATTCACTGGTCTCTGAAATCCTGGTTTCAGGTCTACTTCTCAGAACTTGCAGTCTAAGACAGACCCCCATGAGATCTATGAAGAACAGCCTACAAATCTTGTTCTAGAGCTTTTAGGCCCTTCTCATCAATGCTATAGAGGTCCAGTATGCCTGATTAGTTTGAATCAGTACAAATTGATTAAGTGCCAGTTTTTATCTCAATATTACATGAGTTGGAAAAATATAGAGTAGTCCTAAGTAAGCATAGAATATCACTTGCAAGTTAGGTATCAAAAGAATAGTCTTTGGTGGTAGAGAGATGGTTCAGCAGCCAAAAGCAGCTTCAAATGACCAAGGTTTGGGTCCCAGAATCTAAATAGAAGCTCACAGCAACCTTAACTTCAGGACTGAGGGATCTGACATCCACCTCTGGCTACCAAGGACACAAAGCATGCATGGGAAACACATACACAGATACAGGCATTCCCACATATACAAAACCAGAAAAAAATAAATGAATATGAAAATAGTTAAAAATAAGAAGAGTCTGTGGCTAGGGACAAAGCCATATGTCAGTCATGGGTCTGCCTGCTATCTGTGAAGGTCCTAGCAGACACACACAGTATTTTAAAGTGCTGGTTTTGCTTTTCTTTTTAAAATTTTTTCTTCAATAGTTTTAATTTTTAGATCTTTGGAAATGTTTAATCTTTAATTTTTGACAGTTTTTCTAAGGTGAAACAAAAAAACATTTCTTTTTATTTTAATTGTATTATTTAATTGTTTTGCCTACATGCATGTCATTACACTTCATGCATCGAGTGGCTACAGAAGCCAGGAGAAGGCATCATATACCACGGGACTGAAGTTACAGGAGATTGTTAGTCAGTATGTGGGTGCTGGAATCAAACCTGAGCAACTTTTGGCAGTGGTCCATCAGGCAAGATGGCGGCAACGGCAGTGGAGCTGAGGTTACCCAGGCGGCTGTGCTTAGCTGGGAATGGCCACTGTGGCCAGGGGAAGCCATGGACCTTGCTGAAAGCCAAGGCCTATTTTTGAGGCCTATTTGGCTCAAGGAAAGGAGGCCTCCGAATGCGGGCAGGCTGCAATCCAGGACAGTCCTGTGAGCACACAGCTAGAAACTGCAGCGGTAAAAACGTGGGGAGTCTGTAGAACTCTCCCAGCTGGGCGGACTGTTCTGAGCAGCTCAGCGGCAGTGGGGATACACTTGTGTGGTACAGCGGGTTGGCTGCAAGCCGGGAGCACCTGTGGAGAGAGGGTGCTTTCCCGGCCAGCTAGTCTGCTGCCTGGGTGGGACCATTGGGTCCTAGGTTTACAAGATCCCACTCCTGACAACCAGATAATGTGGGAATTACCAATACGGAGTCAGGTAAAAATACCTGAATTTAATAGGGAATTTAATAGGGAAAAGCCTTACTTATAGAGCAACCTAGCCAGCTGTCAGGGCAGCAGTTAAGTACAGAAAGCTGAAGATGAAACAGAAGAAGGGGGCTGCCACATGAGCGCCCCTCACTCTTAAACCTTACCTACATCACCCTGACCACGCGTACCTGATGAATGACGCTATTGAGGGAGAAGCTTCTAGAACAGCCAGTGTGCTCAGGAAAGGCTGTTTACCTACTATGCCTAGAAATTGCCTATCTCTTGTCTAGGAGAACCAGGCTCCCCAGGTCTGCAGAGTGCCAGGATGTCAAAGAAGTGCAAACCAAATAAACAAGTATGTGTGGTGAATACACAAGGTAGTTAGGCTGTGGCACAAGCAGGTTTACTGCAGACCAGAAATAGCCAAGAAAGTGCCCAGGGGTCAATGGGGTCAATGAAACCCAGCAACACCACTTAAAATTGAACACTGCTTTCATTGCATATTAAAAAATACAACCTGGGACTGATGATAACCAGGACCAGGAGATGGAAGTTATAAAGCATTACAGAACATTGCTACCCAGAGGTGATCACACTGGGTGCTCAATTCTTCCCAGTACAAGAAAGGTGAACCCAAATTGTCCCAAAATGTCAAACTGACATCAGTGATACAACCAGAATTGGGCTAGCTTCTGGTGCAATTTGATCCAGAGGTTCAAAATATCACCAGAATTCTAGCCAGCTCCTCAGAGCCCCCTCCGGCTATAGATTTTGTTCAAGGACAAGCTCCCTTAGGCCTCCATGGGAAGTTTCATCAGGCCTCAATGCCCCTACAATACCCTGGCCAGGAAAAATGTGGGACTCATGTCTCTTGTTCTTTGGAAAGTTTTAGGCTCAGTTCATTCACCTAAGCTTGGGACACACACAGTCTTGTGGAATTGCCCTTTAGAAAGTAAATAGTCAAACAGGGAGCTTTGTAGTTGAAGGTGGGTTAAGTCTCCCAGAATGCACAACTCCCAGAATTCACTTCAAGTTCAAAAACCATAGCCTCCAATTTTTGGGGCAGATAGCATGGAGATTGACAGCAAGCAGCATGTGTATGCTTCCCATTATTTCACTTGTGTCTTTTAAGTTAGTTTTCCAATTCAAACCTACCTGGTGGCTAAATCTTTACACTTCTGATTCATTCGGAACTGTTAGAGTTTGAGTCTAATGCCTGCCCCACCATAGGCTCCGTTATTGGGGATACTGAGAAATGATGAGGAACGAGTTCCTGTTCCTGTGATCAACACCATGCCCCAAAGCAACATTGGAGAGGAAAGAGTTTATTTGGCTTACACTTGCACATCATCATCATCATTATAGAAGGGAAGGCGGGCCAGATCAGCATAGGAACCTGGAGGTAGGAACTGGAGCAGAGGACACACAGGAATGCTGCTTACTGGCTTGCTCAACTGCGACTTCCTCAACCTGGTTCCTTATACTGCTCATGAGTCACCACCCACAACAGACCCTCCCCCACCCCAACATTAATGATTAATTAAGAAAATGCTCCACAGGCATTCCCAGGAGTCATTTTGATGGAGGAAATTCCTTAACTGAGTTCCCCTCTTCTCCCATAGGTCCAGGTTTGTGTCAAGTTAATGAAACCCAACTCTGACAGGCACTGACACTTTTACACTGAAAGGACTGTAAAGGCGTAGGAAGTATGTTGCTGTATGTGCATTTGATCCCTATTCTCTACTTCCTGGAAACCATGATGTGAGTAGCCTCTGCCACATGTCCTTAACAGCATGCCAAGGGCTTGGACTGAAAACTTTGGGACAGAGAGCCAAGATAACCCCCTTTCTTTAATCCATACTTTTCAGTATTGATAAAAGCTTACTAATACAAGAAGTAGCTAATTTTTCCCTCTTCCAGTTCAAGCGTTAGGAGCTCTTGTATGGAAACCTTTGTCAGATTCAAGTTCCATGGCCAGGGAAGCTCTTTCTGTGAGCAAACCCATGTTCTGTAGATGCCCCTTGCTTCATAGTTCCAGAAATGTCCTCTCATCATCAACAGGCTGAGATGCCCACCTGTCAGCTCCTTCCTGCCACATACCCCAAGACCTGCCCACTCCTTCCTCCTATCGGGCAGTATACACATGGCTCTTCTGTAATAGATCAGCTGCTGCTGTCACCTGTCCTATGCCTACAGGTAGAAATGGCTAGGCTGGAAGAAGAGATCACCTGCTTCCTTCCTAAACCATATGGCACAGGCAGGTGGTAGGTCAGTTTTTCACACCGATGGCTCTGTGTCCTCCTGATGAGAGGCACTCAGAGGTCACTGCTCTCCAGGTGTCAGAGCTTCCTGGTGCCACTGGGCTGGGCCCTGGCATTTTCTGGTCCTGCTGGGCTGTGGGTCACATGCCTTGTATCCTGAACACCTCACATAAGCCGTGTGTCTCAGAAGCATCAACTTTATTCCAGTAACTTTTCTGCCATAGGGAAGCGTGGTGGTCACTGTCATGAGGGCTGGGGCTTGGAGATGTGTAGCAGAACTCTGAGCCAACCCCTCTCTGCTTTCTGCTCTATCTACCCAGAAGGAGCTAGTAGAATTGATGGATTAATCCAGGGATGGCTTCTACCCTGGAGATGACACGGGAAGGGTGAAATGGGTCTTTAAATTCCCCAGTCCACTTCTGAGCCTGATTTCCAGGTTTATGCAGGAACTGGGAGTGGAGAGAAAAAATAGCAGAGATGTTATGGTCTCCTGTCCTATACAGGGATGGATCTCAATTCAGCCTGTGAAAATCACTCTAAATGGCTGGTGTATGAGACCAGGAAGTTCTCTGCAGTGTGGTTTAGAACTGGAATCATCTCATTCTTTGGGGTGGGGGGCAATGGATGAAATAGTTGCCTTATGTTTCAGGGTCACATATGCATACCATTCACACACAGAGAGACTGGAGCCTTGGATCTGCTCTCTTATCTGACACAAAACCCGTGGAATGGCAAATATAAATGACCCTGTATATATTACTTTCCTCTCCTGCTCTCTTTTAAAAATTTTTGACAGTTAATATTTTTTAATATTGAGATAATTCTGAAGTTACTGAAGAGTTACAAAAAGACTAAGGAAAGCTCCTTCATACTGCTCACCCAGTTTCCCCACATGTCAGAATTTTACATAACCAAAGAGCATTCATCAAAACAAAGACATTAACCTTGAAACAGAACTATAAACATAAGTATGAAATCTGTACAGATTTCATCATTATTTTTTCCAGTGATCTCTTTCTATTCTGAGATCCGATCCAGGTGACTGCAATTCATCTAGTCATCCTGTCCCCTACATCCCCTCCCTTTCCCAAAGACTGACACTTCCTTATTCTTTTCTTTGTCTTTCTCTCTGCAGATGCTTTTTTCTGTCCTCCCAGTTCCCACTTCAGGGCATCCCTCTCATATCAGCCATTGAGTTAGGCACTTTTTGTCGCCATGATAAAGTATCTGAGAAAACAGCTTAAAGGAACGAATGATTTATGTCACTCATTGTTTCACAAGTCCAATTCATTGTGGTGAGATCAGTGCTGCAACAGAAGGGACCCTGGGCTTCCGAGGACATACCCCTAGGGGCCTATCTTCTTCAAAAAGCCCCCACTTTCCACAGTTCTACCACCTCTCAATAGTCTCAGTTTTTTAAATAGTTTGTTTTTATTATTTTTAAATGTGTGTGTGTGTGTGTGTGTGTGTGTGTGTGTGTGTGTTGTGTGTGTGTGTGTGTGTGTGTGTGTGTGGTGTGTGTGTGTGTGTGTGTGTGCCTGTGGAGGCCAGTGGTGTTGGATCTCTCAAGAGCTAGAGATCCAACAGGTAGTTGGGTGCTGGTAAATGAATTCAGGACCTCAGCAAGAGCAGTACTTGCTCATAACCACTGAGCTATCTCTCTAGCCCTGGCTCTATTGAGATTTTAAGTTCATCCATGAATTAAGCCTCCTGATCTAATTGTTTCTTAAAATTTCCTCACACACAAAGAGATATATTTTGATAACTTCCTAAGTGTCTTGTAATCCAAACAAGTTGAAAATAATAATGAGCTAGCAGAATCTGGCTAATATTTTTTTTCAATACTGGCATTGTAGCCTCCTTCTATCCCTCTTCCTATGTGCAATATCTCCAAAGAACACACCACTCCACCCCTTTAGGTTTATTTGTGTACTTATTTACTGTTGTCTTCCCTCCAAGTAAGAGGAAAGGATGCAAGGGTCTCCATGTTAAGAAGCAAATCCTGCTAGGGAGGCACCCAATAGCCACTCACACATCTAAACCTAAACAAGTGGTTCAGTCTGGGCTGCCAACAAGTGTCCTCAGCATCACCCAGTTGAACATGAGAGGAGCAGAGAAAATCCAACAGTCTGCTCTAAGAAGTCAGAATCTGTGCTGACAAGGTCCTGGGTGACTTAGAGCTGCTGAGTCGGCATCCTTCAATGACCTTGAGCAGACAGCCTGCTAGTGGTCTGTCAGGCCCACCAGATCATGATAAGTTCAGTCTCCAGAAACCTGGAAAGTTTATGCATCTCATTTCAACGCTGTAGAAGGAATGGTATGTGCACATGCCTGTAAAGGGTCAGGCCTCCATCTACCTGCGAAGGCATTTGTCTGGTTACCTGGGGTCTGTTATAAGCTGCTGCTGTCTTATACATAATGAAGGGGTTCCCTCCATGCATAGCTGCATCCTAAACATACCCAGACAGGGCCAGGAGCCCCACTCATGAAATTACTATAGGCTCCAGCTCTGTGTGCAGCTTATGGGTAGAGGGGTTCATTGCATTTTTTTCAAACTACTTTTGCAACCTCTGCTTCCCTTTCTCCACTTTATACATAGCTCTGGTTGATATTATTGTTCTTTCTATTTTTCATGTTGTTTAGGGGTGCTCTCCAGGCCTCTTTAGATGGGTTGGAGGTTCCTGGGGCATTTCTGTGATGGTGCTTTCCACTGTGTAAGTTAAATTTTTGTGTCCCAGTTGAAGATGGTAGATCTGTGTGTAACAGTGATGAGAGGAACTATTCCTTGGCCTAAACAGTTTCCTTGGTGCCAGATGTCTTCTCTATTTGTCCTCATGAAGAACTTACTTGTCCTTTCAGGCTCTATGCAAAAGCTGTCTCCCCTTTAGAGTTTATCTCCCCTCATTTTTTCTGTGCGATTAGACTGCACTGGGTCTATCAGTGCTCTATCTCCTTGAGAATTTGAATATGGTGTTGATTAGCTTTGTCAACTTGACACAAGCTAGGAAAAGCTGACTGAGAAAATGCTTCTGTCAGATTGCCTGCTGGCATGTTTGTTTGCCATTGGTTAGAGATTGATGTAGCCAGTGCCATCTGTGGGCAAGGTGGCCTCTGGTTGTATAAGAAAGCAGGCTGAGCAATCCATGGGGAATAAGCCACAGAGCAGCATTGCTTCCTGGTTCCTGCCTGGACTTCTGCTGGAGTTCCTACCCTGACTTCCCTCACTGATGTAAGCCAAATAAACCCTTTCCTCCATGAGTTGTTTTGGCTCAGAGCATGTATCACAGCAACATAAAGGAAACCAGGACAAGGACGTTTTAGCCCTGTCTTCAAACTCTAGGTATCACTACAAAGAGTCTCATTTATGGACACTATAGAAAGACACCACCTGTCATAACTCTGTCTGGTCCCTTCAGCGGTTTTGTAACATAGATGGCCTTAGCCTCTTTTTCAGAGAGGGTATACTGAGACTTGAGACCTTGACACAAATTGTCCACAGTGGCAGTTCTAGAGTTTCCCACTTAGGTCCCTGGGGCTCGGTTCAGAACAGGTTCATGTATGTGTTTGTCATTTGCCCACCTTGGCACATAAAGAATGGCAAACTACAGATGGCTGTACTCCAGTCATTTTCTTCAGAAAAGTGAGTTTGCCTTTCCACTTCCCAGTCATCTCTGTGAAGTAGAGCTCTTGTGCCAGCACATTTTAGCCTTATAGCCAGCCATCTATCTCAGACCCCTTCCAAAGCAGGAAGAAAATGAGTTGCTGCTTCCAATGACCTCTATCTACTCAATCCTTCAAAGGAAGCTACCGCCTGTTCAGTATGAGAACCCAGCCAGCCAGCCTGAGCCCTGTCCAGCATCCCCTGCAGATCAGCACATGGCCATTCAGTGTTAGTGTCAGCAGGGTTCTGCTGTCTGAGCATACCTCACTTCTTTGTATATTGCTTGGCTACCTTATCTCCTTGCTGTGGCGGTTCTTTGAGGCTCAAGTTACATGGTGATATTGCCATGGCTACCTGGTCTTTGGGAGAGGCTTGTCCTGGGGACAGAGTGGTGCCTTTGGATGACTTTTGGAATACCCTATCCCCAACCCATTCCTCCTAACTTACCTCTTTGCATTGCCAGGATGTTTTTCTTTTTTCCTTTTCTTTTTTGGTTTTTCGAGACAGGGTTTCTCTGTGAGGCTGTCCTGGAACTAGCTCTTGTAGACCAGGATGGTCTCGAACTCACAGAGATCCGCCTGCCTCTGCCTCCTGAGTGCGGGGATTAAAGGCTTACTCCACCAACACCCGGCTCAGGATGTTTTTCTTAAAAACAAAACAAAACAAAACAAACAACTAACCTGCCTTTTCACCCCTTAACTGCTACACAGAGAGGAAAAAAATACATTTCTCCTGAAGAAACTGAACACCCAAGGGGCAGAGTATGCTACAGTCAGAAGCAAAATACCTTGCCAGCTCGTTACCACTGTTCTGGGTTCCAGTGGTTAGGAGGCCTCCATCCTCAGAGCTGATGAATACCTAATGAGCCTTACATCTTCTGTGAGGCCTGTGGTGTGGTAGCCACTTTGCCTGGTGGCCCCGTGAGCATGCTGTAGGGGGGTGGCCTGTTTTCACTTCTGAACTCTGTTATTCTGACCAAGGTATGAGAGAAGCCCTGTGAGTCAAGCCAGCACTGAGAAAACATTCCAGGGGCCCAGGAAGTACCTTTAACTTTCTAGATCCTTCCTGCAGGGAGGGAAAAGGGCTTTGATGAGCTCTGCTCCCCAAGCCTGCTCTGCTCCAGTAACCTTTGGAGCAATTGTCTCTAGTAAAAGGACATTTTGCATATTCATGAACTCTGTCTTTCTGAACAGACTATTGGGTGGCCCATGTTTCATCAAAGAGTGAGCTCAGCTGTTTGGGTGCTTTCCAAAGCCCAAGCTGGCTGGTATGGCATTTGGGAATAATGAAATGTAGGTGTCTGCACAGAATGCCTACCAGGTCTACCTTTTTTTTTTTTTTTTAGATGTAGTCTCCCTATGTAGCCATGGCTGGCCTAGAAGTCACTATGTAGATCAGGCTGACCTTGAACTCACAGAGAAATTATTGCCCCTGCCTCTGGAGTTCTAGGATTGAAAATGTGTGTTGCAAAACACAGCTCATCCTGCCCAGTCTTGAGCTTCTGTGGGGTTGTGGTAGCAGAGACTGTCACATGCTTTGGAGAAAAAAGAATATCCTTCCCTTGGGGCCTGGAGAGATGGCTCAGTGGTTAAGAACACTGCTGCTCTTCTACCTGGGCTCAATTCCCAGCACCCATAGATAGCTCACGTTGTCTATACCTTCAGTTCTGGGGCATCTGATGTCTTTTTCTGGACTCTGCAGATAGCAAGCACACATGTGTTGCACATACATGCATCAGGCAAAACACCCATAGACATAAACAAAATAAAACTTTCATTAAAAATTAATTAAAAACAAAAACTTTCTTCCCTATCCAAACCGTAACAGCTCATTCTGCTGTAAGGCAGTGACATTCACTCCTGTTACCTTTCTGACTTTGGGAAGCAAGGTTGATCTGTATAGGCTCTGCGTGCCCCTGGTAGGTGCTCCATCTCTTTGTTACTCAGTGCTTTCTAGGGAAACAGAACCAATGGATTATATGATTACAAAGGAATTTATCAGACTGGCTTACATTGGCATCCGTTTGTATGCTGGAGACATAGAGAATACAGCAGCTGCTAGAATGAAGAAACTGAAAGCTGCAGAATGGACCAATGATATAGCTCCAGCCTGAGGCTGGAGGCCTGGAAGTTCCCTGGAGAGTGGCTGGTTTGAGTCTGTAGCTAACGAAAGGCTAATGAACCTGGAGTCTGACTTCCACAAGCCTTGACAGCAGCAACAGATACACTCAATCAGAAGGGATGGAGCTTGTGTGCAGTTGGCTTTCTCTTTTTCTGCTTATACACCATCTGGCATCTAACCTATTGCATGGTTCCATAGGCACCCATGACCTTTCCCTCTCAGTTGCAGCCCCACATGTCAATCACCTCTGGAAATGCCTGCATTGCCAATCTCCCAAGTGTATCTCAGCCTAGTTGGCCATCTCTTCTCCCTCTGTACCCATGGACTTCTGGAGCTGCAGCTCCTGGCTTGATCCCACATGGCTCCTTCATACCTTTTAGTCCTTTATACCCTCAGAACTCATTTGTAAGATAGGGTTTGAGAGCACACATTTGGGGTCACAGGATCACAGTGTATGAGGCTGGGAGTGGCTTGCATGTACACACAGGTAAAACCCTCCCGTATCCTCAGTTTCTCTCTGATAGTTGATGGGGGCCTGTGGGTGTTTTGTACTGTGATAGTTTGGTGAGTCTCTCTCTCTCTCTCTCTCTCTCTCTCTCTCTCTCTCTCTCTCTCTCTCTCTCTCGTGTGTGTGTGTGTGTGTGTGTGTGTGTGTGTGTGTGGTGTGTTCCTCCCTCCCTCCATCCCTTCTCCTTCCTTTCTTCCTTTTTGTTTTTATCTTGCCTTCTTCCAGCCTTGCTCTCAGAAGGAGTTTACCAAAGGACAAAATTACAAGTTTATTAAGCCCCAATTGGTTTTTATAAGAGATTCATGGATCAGGCAGCTACTATTCTCTAAGATAGAATGAGAACTCCCACATGGAAGAGGCAGAACAGTGGGTTTTGTAAGGTAGGAACATGAAACTGGAACAATCGGGGTGGGGAACAAGCTAGTGGGTTAATATGAAGTTGTTTCACACTCTTATTTTTTGTAAGAGTTAAAGCTAAGAGGACTTCCTATTACTTTGGCTCAAGTAGGCTAGAAACCCCCTCTCTTTTTTAAAAAAACTTTCCTTTTATTTATTCTTTGTGTCTTTCACATCTTGATCCCATTCATCTCCTGTCCCTTAGTATCACCCTCTGCCCTTGCAACTCCCTCAATAAGATTTAAGAGAAAAGAAAAAAAAAAGGAAAAAGTCTCATCATGGAAGCTGCAGTGTGACACAGTGAGTCACACAGTAAACCCATTTGTTCATATGACTTTACTTGCAAGTGTTCATTGCAGAGAGTCATTGGTCTGGTTTGAGGCCTTTGGTTTCTGCTACACCATTCATGCTTGGCCCTCACTGGAGCTCCTCTTGGTTATCCTGTTGTTGCATTATGTTGTGGAGATCCTGCAGCTTTGAGTCTGCAGGACAGGTCCCTTCACATGCTCCAGCAGATCACACATGGGGTGGACATTGGTGTAGGCCAACTCATATTCCTGGTTCTGGGCCTAGGTATTTGCAGGGTTGGTCAGCCCAGCAGCTCTCCCTTGTCCTCACCACCAGGGTGAGCTCTCCTGCCTTGCCCTGGTGAGTTTACCCTTGTAGCAATGAGGAAGGGGAGGGGCCGTTTCTCCTGCTTTCATGTCCTCAGAGTTGGATCTCCCATTCTTACACCTTCAGGGCCAGCTCTACTGTGTTGCCCAGGCATGCATAGGGGCCACTCTCCTGAGTGCTGCTGCAGATGAGAGCTCAGGACTCTCTCCTGCTCTTCTGACCTCAGGCTCAGTTCTCCCATCTGTCTCAGGTATTGATGGGGGGGGGCATCTCTCTTTCACCCATGCCACCACATGACAGATGAGTAATGGGAACAGTTCTCCCATGTTCACACCTTCGGGGCTGGCTCACCCGAACCTCTCCCAACAAGATTAACTCTATTGAGCTGCCCAGGCTAGGTGCAGTGCCTGGGCTCCTGAGTGTTGTAGCTGGTGGCGGGCCGGGGCAGCTCTCCCACCCTTCTGACCTCACAGCAAGCTCTCCCACCTGCTGTAGGTGTTGACAGGTTGGGACGAGGGCATCTCTCCCCCACACATGATGCCACAGCACAAATGAAACTCCATTTTCCAAAATAGATTTATTTGTGTGTATGAGTATTTGTGTGTATGTGCATGCAGTGCCTGAGGAGGCCAGAAGGAGGCATATGACTCCCACTGGAACTGGAGGTACAAAACTGTTAGCTGCCATATGAGTGCCAGGAAATGAACACTGGTCCTCTACAAAAGCAGCAAGTGTTCTTAGTTATGGAGACATTTCCCCAGCCCCTAGACTGGAAACTCTTATTTTCAGAAACACTAGCCTCTTTTGGGATCCACCCGCTGCCTGGAAGTGTGTTCAGCATTAGTGACTCCTTCCGTTCTATGTGCTAAGGCCTCATGCAGAAGCTCAGTCAGGACATGGACTCCCATGCTTATTTAGTAAGATGCCCAAACTTCATGACCACCTCTGCCCACCCTTGTATTCCTTGAGATTCACTTGAGCCTGGTGGAAGTACCCTGACCTTAGTCAATACGTCTGGAGCTCTCCCAAGAGCACATTTTCTCTTTTTATAACACCACCAAGTCCTAAGAGAATGATATTGGCTTACTCAGTAAGAGCATTGGTTCAGCTTTTAGGATTCTGGTGTCTCTGTGGTCCAGAGTTTCAAGATCAAACTCCCAAGATCAAACCAATGCCCCTCTGCCCTTTCCCATTTTCCTCCCTCCCTCTTCTCCTCCACTCCCAACACCTTTCTCCGCTGCATCCACCTTTCCCCTCTTCTCCCTTTCTTTTACTCCCTCTCTTCCTTCTCATTTCTTTCTTCCTCCCTCCTCATTTTCTTCCTTTTCTTTTCTACCTCCCTTTCCTTCTAAAGATACCCCCATAACCTAGCATAAAAAACCTCCCAGTTTCCAGGCTGCAGCTCGTGAGTTTCTTAACTAAAGGAGTTTTGCGAAAGCCTCGGCACCTGTTGCCTGATGTGCAGAGCAAGTGAGACAGTGGTGTACAAGTGGTTATTATAAAAAAGCCTTAGGTCACAAACTCAAATGGAAGAAAGTACACAGGCTTTCCCATGCTGCCCCTGCTTCCTGATTTGTCCCTGGTTGCACCTAGTGTGACACTAACCCCACTTTTTCATTCTACCATTTAAAGATCTGCTAAGCACCTCAATATCATCTGTATCCACAGTTGCAGTTTAGTGGTTTGAAGAGGCAATCAAGTCTGAAGATCTGGGGTCTCTAATGAGAAGACTGAAGGGCCTCCTCCTGCCAGAGCCAAGTGAGAGACTCCCCTTTTCATCAACCCCCAGCTCTTAGTCAAATCTTGACCACCTCCATCCTCCACCCTTAAAGCGATGCTTTTACCCACCTTGCTTTCTGCTAGTAATTAAGGAAAAAATTCTCTTTCTTAATATGTACCAACATATGTGTGTAAATAAATATTCATATAGTGCTGGTTTCAAAGAAAATGACCCCAAAAGGGAGTGGCACTATTGAGGGGTATAGTCTTGCTGAAGAAGGTATGGCCTTGTTGGAGGGAAGTCTATCCCTGGGGAGGTGAGTTTTGAGGTCTCAGATATGCTCAAGCTTCACTCAGTGTGACACTCTGTCCACCTCCTACTGTGACTCTCAGCTATTTCTCCAGCACCATGTCTGCCTGCATGATGGTAATGGACTGAACCTCTGAATTGTGAGTGAGCCACCTCAATTAAATGCTTTTACTTTGTAAGAGTTGCTGTGCTCATGGCGTCTCTTCACCACAGAATAGAAGCTTTACTTCAGCAATAGAAACCCTAACTAAGGCAACATGTATATAAGCATAATTGTTCATTTGAATATATTTACATGCATATATGTGTAATGTTAGTGTAAATTTTTCAATAAAACTTTCAAAGTCTTAAAGTGTAAATAAAAAACAAGAATCACCAGCTATTTTATTACACAATAGAACCATTTTTTTTTTTTTTACCATTTTCCTGTACTTTAAAAGTTTTTAATACTGAGCAGGATAATTTTTCAGAATTTGATTCTCCAAACTGTGTCATTTTGTACTTTTGTTTCTCACTAGATTATCTGTATAATAGTGAAATTTCTTTAATCCCAGCACTCGGGAGGCGGAGGCAGGCGGATCTCTGTGAGTTCAAGGCCAGCCTGGTCTCCAGAGCGAGTCCCAGGATAGGCTCCAAAGCTACCCAGAGAAACCCTGTCTCAACCCCCCCCCAAAAAAAGTGAAATTTTTCCTCTTCTTCAAGCCCCCCCCAAAAAAGTATGGTTTTAGAGGTTCATTGTGATTTTACTGTAGTTTGAAAACATAATTGCACTGTTTTTGACGTGAGAGTAGTTTTCATTTCTATTGCTGTCTATTGTGTGTCAGACACATGAAGCCAAGGAGGAAGGGTGGTGGGAACTGATGGGATCCTGTCTTTGGCAAGCCCAGACAAACAATAAGGATGAAGTGCATGAAATGTATAATCTTAGGTTGTGATGAACATTTTAAAGTAAAATAAAATGAATTAAGGAACTAGAAAATGAGTAAATTGGGGAAGGGTAGTAGAGAAAAGTGAGTAATTTAGACTAGAAATGCCCTGTCAACGCAGATGGAACCTTGGGAAATATAAACGGATTGCTCTAGGCAGTGCGGATGGATTAAGGTGGGCGTGAAAGGATGATGGGAAGGGGGCAGCTGCAAAAAGAGTCAGAGGGAGGCCAGGTAGAAGATATTTGTTCCAGTTAACAGAGCCAGGCTTGGACCTACGTGAAATCTTGTGAATCAATATAAAGGTCTTAGACGTTGAAGTGTGTTGGAAGTTTGATTTGTGTGTTTTTAAGAAGCTCAGCAGTTGCAGAGATAGCAATAAGGCCAATCATAGTAGGCTGGCTGTAGAAGAAGGGAGGGAGGGAAAAAAGAGGCAGGGAAGGAAGGAGGAAGTTAGAGAATGCTTCAGATATTCAACCAATGTCTCTGGTGCTGACAGTCAGAAAATTTAGGAATGGATGCTTGTACTTAAAATCTGCCTTGAAAGGAGCAGAATGGGTTCCCTAGTGGTTGGAGACAAAATATAAGGGCAAAAGAACATAAGAGTGATCCATGGATTTTTGGTCTAAGCAACTGGATAAGTGGTGATGCCATTGATTGAGCATAGCTTAGGAGGGGACCAGGATATTCATTTGAGACTTAGAGATGTTTATTAAATATATGAGTAAATATTAGATAATCAGAGGAAGGATTGATATTCAAGTATAGTTCAGGAGAGAGTTTAAAGTCACCAGAGTGTAGATGGCCTTTAAAACTATGCAGCATGGGACTGAGAGATGGGTTGCCACTAAAATACTTGCTGTGAAAGCAAGAGGACCTGAGGTTGATCTCCAGCACCCATGTGACAAGCTAGGAGTGGTGTGCACATCTGTAACCCCAGTTCTAGAAGTGTGGGAACAGTCAGATTCCTGGGTCTCACTGGTCAGCTAGCCTAGCCCTTGGCCAGCAAGAGAGCCGACTCAAAGAAACAAGGGGAAGGGCCTGAGGAACAATACACAAGACTGATGTCGGGCCTCCACAAACACCTGCACATTTGTGTGAATACATAAACAAGTGCACAACACACACACACACACACACACACACACACACACACACACACACACTCTCTCTCTCTCTCTCTCTGACACACACACACACACACACACACACTCACTCACTCTCTCTCTCTCCTCTCTCCTGACACACACACCACACACACACTCTCTCTCTCTCTCTCTCTCTCTCTCTCTGACACACACACACACACACACACACACACACAATACACACTCACACACACATCAACAACAACAACAACAACAACAACAACTATGGAATAGTAATAGATTCTGCCCGCTCTCCAGTATTTACCAGGTGGAAGGGGATGTGAGAAATATTTTTGTCTTATTTTGTTTTTTCCATAAAAGGTGACTACCCACTAAGGGCCAATATTATATAACTTTTCCCCACTCTGTAAAAAATTTATGCAAAAGAATTCAAATCTCTTAATCTTTTTCACTTTGTGAAACTTCTATGCACATCTCCTCAGCTGGGACAACTTTTCCTCAGCAAGAGCTCTGCTGCATTCCCACAAGGTGATAAGCAGGAAGAGCTAATTCTTTACTCTTCCTTTCATTGCTTTTAGGTGTCAATTATGAATTGGTCAGTCACATGAGACTTCGAGGTCACAATCCCACCACCTTCATTTTAGTAAAAAACTAAATGAACTCCCTTTTGTGGTGTACTTGCTAGCCTAGTTTAGGTTGTGGAGCACCCCTTTTGCAAAAAGGAATTGCCTCACTTGGCTGCTTTTGTTTTGCTCATGTGTTTCTGAAATTATTCTTTTCCAGTACAACTGAGTCTGTGAGAGTGTGCTGGGCCCCTAACTTAGAAGGAAGACTGAAAGATGTGCCAGAGAGCAGATACTTTCCATTCACCTTTGATCATTTCTTTAGAACGATTCCTACTTGTGGTTCTATTAGGTCAAAGGTGTTCCTCACACACTGAAAAAATCTTTCTAAATATGACACATCACTTCCCCAAAACATCACCTCAATTTCATTTTCCATTATCATATCTGTGCACAGTTCTGCCCATGGCAGAGAATCCATCACATTTTAGCCAACTTAATAAGCAAAAAGTACACCATACAGATTTTAACTTGCATTTTTCCCTTGTGGTAAGCTTAGAAATTTTTCCATCTTCCATGCTTATTTCCTGTTTGTGTTTCTTACAAAATTATCTCTTAATGTCCTTTTCCTATTATTGTTATGTAGTATTATTACAATTATTGGACCATTTCTAACGTGTTATGAAACTGGTCCTACCAGTATTTCTTACAAAGGCTTTGGCTTACTATACCTTCTAATTTCTCTACTGTGTTTTCTGACTGCAGTCTTCATAGTGAAGCATAACTACACAAATTCATATTGTTCCCTGTGGTTTATTTTTAGATTTATATTATATGTATGAATGTTTACCTACATGTGTGTCTGTAGGCTATATGTATGCATGTGTGCCACACGTGTGTAGTACTGTAGAGGCCAGAGAAGTTGTTGGAGACCCTGGAACTGGAGTTATAGGTAGTTGTGAGCCTCCATGTGGGTTAGGGGGATGAAACCCCAGTCTTCAAGATCCTCTTCAAGATAAGCAACTGCTTTTAGTCACTGAGCCATCTCTCTAGCCCTCAAACAGTGCTTTCTTGCTTTGCCATTATATTAAAAAAATGTTCTCTGTTCAACTATATTTTTATAAGTGTTAGCAAATCGATTTTCATGCTTTTGGCCAAATTTGGTTAATAGAATTTATAAAATACATTGAGTGATTTTATACTTTCCTCTGTCTTGTTATCCTTTTCATAGAATGCCACTTGTATGTTTCCTGAAGTTCAAAAGAAATTCCCCAGGCATCACACATCCTTCAGTACCTTCCAAGGTAGGGTGTGTCTCCTCTACAACTTCCAGTCCATTCCAGGATGTTGCCTCCTCTTGATCTGGTTTTCCTAATATATTATTTTTAGTACTATATTTTTGCATGTTGATGGAATGCATTAGTATATAACTGTGCATAATATTATCTCCTAATTATAATTACTTTATCAGCATATGTTATGTCCTTTTTCTTAATTCTAATTTTCTCTATTCCTCTATTTTTCTTAATTAGATTTACAAAAGTTTTCTGTATCATTGGGTTCTTCTCGGGGTCCAGTCTCAAAGGTCTTGAATAATGCTAATGTTTTCCCTTCAAATGTGTGAGCTTCTTGTTCAATCACTGTTGTTGCCCTGATTTCTTCAAATACCTGCCTTGTCTCTGTTTCATAGCAGTATTTATGTCCCATACAGCCATCACTGTCTGGTCATAGTTCTGTGTCTATTCTTAAGAGTAAGACCATGGGCCATTCTGCCTCAGGATGGCAGGAAAATCTGAGATCATACAGACTTCTATACCTTGTGTGCTCCCCCATGGATATGTACCAGCATTATCATTGAAGTACTGACATATCATTTGGTCTTCATGACCAATACCTGCAGCCATGGAAGCACCCTCCCAGGATCATTCTGGTAGGCACTGAGCTGACCAAAGCCCCTTTACTCAAAGGCATATGGAAAGCAGGGCCTGGCAGAGGCACTCTAAAGCCTAAACCCAGAAAGCTTCCTTTCCTTAGTCCCTTAATCTCAGCAAAGTCTTCCACTTCAATCAGTTTGAGTTTCTTCAGCCCAGTGCAGTAAGAATTCAATGTCACTTCCATTTTTTTTTCTGTTTCAGTTCAACCTTCCAAGCCAGTTTTATATAAAGTTAAAGACTTTTTCAGCTTTCTAAACCTTTCTTCCATTTTTTCCATTCTTTCCTTTATTGTATTCTCTCTCTCTCCTTTTTGAGACAGGTTCTCTCTACATAGATTTGGCTGTCCTGGAACTTACTATGTAGTTCAAGGCTGGCCTTGAATTCATAGAGATCTTCCTCCTTTGTTATGGTGTTTTGAAAGAAAATGCCCCCCAAACAGAGTGGTACTATTAGGAGGTATGGCTTTACTGGAATAGGTGTGGCCTTGTTGGAGCAAGTGGGTCACTATGGTGAGCTTTGGAGTTTCCTATATACGCAGGCCACATCCAGTGTCTGAGACTACTTCTGTTGCCTACAGTGTCAAGATATAGGACACTCAGCTACATCTCCAGCACCAGGTCTGCCTGCACACCACCATGTCATACCATGATGATAATGTACTACACCTCTGAAAATGTAAGTCACCCCAATTAAATGTTTTTCATTTACAAGAGTTTCCACAGTCACGGTATCTCTTCACAGCAATAGAAACCCTACCTAAGACACAGATTAAAAATGTGTGCTTTCAACCATAGCACTTTCCCATTATTATTTTTAAAAGTCAAATAAATCTAACATTAAGAAAAATGTCATTGAGCTGGGAATGGTGATGGATACCGTATATTCAACACTTGGGAAGGAGGCTGTTGAGGGAAAGTTGTAAGTTTATGCCAAGTGTGCTACATAGTAAGACATTCTCTCAACCAAAAATCCACACAAACAAAGACATAGTATTTCTATTGTACACACATATATGGATTTCCTTTGTTCTCCCCCCATCATTGTCTGGGTTATAGACTAGGATTTGAAAGCAGTATCCCCAACTGTACACCTTGACAGGGGTTGCTGAATATTTCTGCCTTCAGGATCTTAATTTCAGAGTGAATTTGAACATAGGTGTATAAAACTTCAGTCATCCTATTTACAATTCATTCAACAGACATTTATTAAATCTAATCTTCTTCACTCACTCGCTGCTGGAAATAAGGGACCTTTTGGAAGCATGGTTCTCGAACCATGAGTCCCAGTGTGACAGAACAGACTCTGTTCTTATGGAGCTTAAGTTTTTCCACAGAGAAGCAGATGATTGTGTGAAACTGCTCAAAGAATATGGAAAAAAGCCCAATTGTGATCCATGCCTGTAATACAAGCACTTGATGAGTTGCTGAGGCCAGAAAACTCTGAGTTCCCAGGCAGCTTAGGCTAATCATGAACTTATCCAAAAGACAGGGAAGGGGCACCATACATAGTAAGAGCCTGTTTTGAAACAAAACAGATGCCACAAACAATTAAACAAAAGCACCTCTCCTAATAAAGAAATGGATGGAAAGAGACAGGGAAAGAGGGGGACTAGGGTGAGTAGTTGGAACATATTAGTTGTTTTTGGTTTGAAATTTTGATAAGAAGTATGATGCTTCCCAATTTGATAGCCATTTTCTTGACTGTTTCCCCATATGTTCACAGTGTCTAATGCTCTTCACAGGTAGAAATTATAAAAACCTATAGAATGTGCAGCTTAACTGACAGAAACAAATCACTCTGTGTGGGGGCTGTCTTGGTTACATTTTGATTCTTATTATAAAACACCACAATCCTTTTACCTAGCTTCTCTGGGGTTGTTAATTGTAGCCTGGTTATCCTTTGCTTTACTCTAATATCCACTTATGAGTGAGTATATACTGTGTTTGTTTTTCTGGGTCTGGGTCACCTCACTCAGGATGGTTTTTCTAGTTCAATCCATTTGCCTGCAAATTTCAATATGTCATTTTTTTTTACTACTAAGTAATAGTCCATTGTGTAAATATATCACTTTTTTTAAAATCCATTCTTCAGTTGAGGAACATCTAGGTTGTTTCCAGGTTTTAGCTATTACAAACAATGCTGGTATGAACACAGTTGAACAAAAGTCTTTGTGGTATGATTGTGCAACCTTTGGGTATATGCCCAAGAGTGATATTGCTGGGTCTTAAGGTAGATCGATTCTCAATTTCATAAGAAACCACTATACTAATATCCAAAGAGGCTGTACAAGTTTGCACTCCTACCAGCAATGAAGGAGTGTCCCCCTTACTCCACTCCCTCACCAGTGTAAGCTGTCATTGGTGTTTTTTATTTTTGTCATTCTGACAGGTGTAAGATGGTATCTCACAGTGGCTTTGATTTGCATTTCTCTGACGACTAAGAATGTTGAGCAATTTCTTAAATATCTTTCAACCATTTGAGTTTTTTCTGTTGAGAATTCTCTGTTTAGATCTGTACACCATTTTTTAACTGGGTTATTTTGTATTTTGATTTCTAGTTTCTTGAGTTCATTATGCATTTTGGAGATCAGCCCTCTGTCAGATGTGGTGTTGGTGAAGACCTTTTCCAATTCTGTGGGCTACCATTTTGTCTTATTGACCTTGTCCTTTGCCTTACTGAAGTGTCTCAGTTTCAGGGGGGCCCATTTATTAACTGTTACTCTCAGTGTCTGTGCTACTGGTGTTCTAATTACGAAGAGGTCTCCTTTGCCTATGAGTTCAAGGCTACTTCCCACTTTCTCTTCCATGAGGTTTGGTGTGGCTGAATTTATGTTGAAGTCTTTGATCCTCTTTGACTTGAGTTTTGTGCATGGTGATAGATAGGGATCTATTTGCATTCTTCTATATGTCCACATCCAGTTATGCCAGCACCATTTGTTGAAGATGCTTTTCTATTTTTCTCTTGTGTGATTTTGCCTTCTTTGTCAAAAATCAGTTGTTTATGGGTGTTTGTATTAATGTCAGGATCTTCAATTCAATTCCATTGATCCACATTTCTGTTTTATGCCAATACCAAGCTGTTTTCATTACTATAGCTCTATAATAGAGCTTGAAGTCAGGGGTGGTGATACCTCTGGAAGTTCCTTTATTGTACAGGACTGTTTTGGCTATCCTGGGTTTTTTGTTTTTACATATGAAATTTGAAATTGAGCATCTTTGTTTCTAGGTCTGTGAAGATTTGTGATGGGGGAAGTGCTTTGAGTATGTGTTTGTCTTACTGGATGATAAATAAAGTACTGTTTGGCTAATGAGGCAGCAAGTTAGGCAGGACTAGGAGTCAAAGAGGATTCTGGGAAATGTAGTAGAGAAGTGGTGATCCAGGTAGGAAATGACATAGCAAGGAGACCAATTTAAGCAAGGACAAACAGGAAGTGTTCCCTTTTTTCCCCTCTGCTCTTCCTTCAGGGGCTCAGTGTGATCCACCAACAAGGGAGGACACTAATGGAAGGCATCCAATAAGAAAAGTCTTATAAAATATATAGATTTATGATAATTAAGACTGAGCTAGCAGATGAGAAATCCTAGTCATTGTCCAAGCAGCATTTGTACCTAATACAAGTTTCTGTGTATTAATTTGGGCCCTAACTTGGCAGGCCGAACTCAGGCGGCTGGTGTAAAGCGCACATGTGGCTGTGGGGGCTCTGGTGGCTTTTGGCAGAAAGATTTATGGTAACAGAATTGTGTTGGGATTTTGATGAGGATTGAATTGAATCTGTAGATTCCTTTTGGAAAGATTGCTATTTTTACTATGTTGATCCTACCTATCCAAGAGCATGGGAGATCTTTCCATTTTCTGATATCTTCTTCAATTTCTTTCTTCAAAGACTTAAAGTTCTTGTCATACAGATCTTTCACTTGTTTAGATAGAGTTACAACAAGATATTTTGTTGTAATTTTATGTTATTTGTGGCTATTGTGAAGGGTGATATTTCTCTGATTTCTTTCTCAGCACACTTATCATCTTTATATAAGAAGGCTACTGATTTTTTTGAGTTAATCTTGTATCCTGCCACATTACTGAAGGTGTTTATCAGCTGTAAAAGTTCCCTAGTAGAATTTTTTGTGTTTATTTATGTATACTATCACATCATCTACAAATAGCAAAAGTTTGACTTCTTCCTTTTCAATATATATCCCCTTGATCTCCTTTTGTTGTCTTATTACTTTAGTTAGAACTTGAGTATTATATTGAATAGATATGGAGAGAGTAGATAGCCTTGTCTTGTTCTTGATTTTAGTGAAATTCCTTTGAGTTTTAGTTTGATGTTAGCTGTTTGCTTGCTATATATTGCCTTTTTATGTTTAGGTACATTTTCATTGTATCCCTGATCTCTTAAAGAACTTTATCATGAAGGGGTATTGGATTTTGTTTGTTCAAGGCTTTTTCAGCATCTAATGAGATGCTCATGCGATTTATTTTTCTTTCAGTTTATTTATATGGTGGGTTATTTTGACAGATTTTCATATGTTGAACCATCCCTGCATCTGTGGGATGAAGCCTACTTGATAATTGTGGGTTATATTTTATGTGTTCTTGGAGTGAGCTTCCCAGTATTTTATTGAGCATTTTTGTGCCAATGTTCATTGGGGAGATTAGCCTGTATTTCTCTTTCTTAGAGGATTCATACATGGAGGGGCCAAGGAAGGGGAAATATTTAAGATCTCCTGGGTAACTGGGAGGTACGTAGAAGGGAGGGGATGGAGGATGAGAGGATGAGAGTTCAAGATGGCTGAGTTGGGGAGGGACAGAGAAAGAGAGAGAGAGAGAGACAGAGAGAGAGAGAGAGAGAGAGAGAGAGAGAGAGAGAGAGAGAGAATGAAGAGCTATCTTCATAGAGGGAACCATTATGGGGTTATGGAGAAATCTGGTTCTAGAAAAATTCCCAAGAATCCAGAAGGATTACTCCAGTTAAGACTTCTACTAACAGTAGAAAGAGTACCTGAACAGGCCTTCTCCTATAATTGAATTGGTGACTACCCTAATTGTCATCATAGAACTTACACCCAATAACTGATGGAAGAAGATGGAGAAATCCACAGCCAAGCACTGGGCTGAGTTCCAGGAGTTCGTTTGAAGAGAAGGAGGAGGGATCATATGAACAAAGGGGGCGGGGAGGGGGGTCTGGGGGGGGGGCTCAAGATCATGATAGGGAAAACCACAAAGACAGCTAACCTGAACTAGTGGGAGCTCATGGAGTCTGGACTGATGGCTGGGAAACCTGCATGAGACTGAACTAGGCAATATGAATATGGGTGACAGATATGTGACTTTATCTGTTGGGGGGGACCTCTGGCAGTGGGATGAGGACTTATGCAGATGCATGAACTGTTTTTTTAAAGGCCCATTTCCTGTGTTAGAATCACTTGTTTAGCCTTGATACAGGGGGAAGGGGCTTGGGCCTGCCTCAACTTGGTATGCCAAACTTTGTTGATTCCCCAAGAGAGGCCTTACCCCCTCTGAGAAGTGGGAGATGGGAGAGGGGGGAAGGAGAGGGTATGTAAAATAAAAATTCCATTTTTTTATTTCATTTTAAATTCCAACCACAGTTCCCTCTCCTACCCCTCCTGTCCAAACCCTGTCACCCCTTCCTCTCCTCCTTTACCTCCCCCCCAGCCCACCTCCAGTCCACTCCTCCACAGAAGTAAGGGCTCCCATGAGGAGTCAACATAGTCTGGTACAATAGATTGGGGCAGGGCCAGGACCCTCTCCCATGCATTAAGACTGAGCATGGCATCCTAGCATTGGGGGAAAAACCCACCATGACCAAGACAACTTATAAAAGAAAGCATTTAATAGGGGCTCACAGTTTCAAAGGATGAGTCCATGATCATTGTGGTAGCTTTAATGTAATTGGTCCCTATAATCTCCTAAGGAGTGACACTATTAAGAGGTGTGGCTTTGTTGGAATAGGTATGACCTTGTTGGAGAAAGTATGTACTATGGGGGAGAGTTTTGAGATTTCATGTGCTCAAGATACTGCCTAGAGTCTCAGTTGACTTTCTGTTGCCTGCAAATTATAGAATTCTCAGCGACTACTCCAGCACCATGTCTGACTGCACGTCTCCATGTGCCTCATCATGATGATAATGGACTGAACCTCTGAACCTGTAAGTGATCCACCACAATTAAATGTAATTTTTTATAAGAGTTGCATGGTCATGGTGTCTCCTCACAGCAATAATAACTCTAATGAAGGTAACCATCAAGGCAGAGAGCATGACAGCATACAGGCAAGCATGGTGCTAGAGCGGTAGGTAAGAGCTTACATCTATTCCACAAGCATGAGGTGTGACAGGGTGGGGAAAGCAGGGAATGTTGTGGGCTTTTGAATCTCAAAGGCCACCACCAGTAAAACACACCTCCTCCAACAATGGCATACTTTCTAAATTTTCCCAACCAGTATCATCAACTGTGGACCAAGCATTCAAGAACATGAACTTAGAGGGACAGTTTCATTTAAGCCTCCACAGGAACACCATCAGTGATCCACTGGCCAGAGATAATAGCTGTTTCTTATATTTCTGAAGATCTATGTGGAGTTGTTGGATTCTGTCTTTCACTATACCTGATTGTTTAACAAAGAAACAACATTCTTTCCCGAGAGAGAAAGAGACAGAGACCACCTCTCTGTTGTTAGTAAACCCAGTCCTCTCCAATTTTGTAGTGCTACAGTGGCCAGTGAGTCTATCTGACCATGAAGGGTAAGGATCGTTTGAGCCACCCGTTGGAAATCCTGGATGAATTGAGAAGAAAGCTGATGGTAAATGGCTAAGAAGGTAGTCAGTCTGATTGCTCCAGTGGCAACACTGGTAGTTATGCCCAAGGCTGCTAGAAAGTATATGACCTGTATTGCTCATTTGTTATACAGTGCCACTGTGAACCAAGTGATGACAATTGGCAAGGGTTCTTCATTGGGTACCACCCATAATTTACGAACACCAGGACACAAGTCCCAGACCACCTATCAAGTAGACATTGATAAACTTGAGTGCTGGGAAGAACTGAGGCATGGGTTAATACTAAGGATTATGGTATTACTGCATTCTGCAGAACCCAGGGTTCCTACAAGGTATATTCCTAAAGAATTGAAGCAGCCTGTGATACCAAAGAGAGAGAGAGAGAAGGGGTGGTAGTAATGTTTGGCTCCAAGCAATTAGCAAGCAGTGAGGTGAGAGAATCTAATATGATAATGTGGGTGAGGCCACAAATGGTGGTCACAAGTTTGACCCAGGAGGGACATACAACTGGCATTCTACAAAGTAGTCAGGCAGAGCATTATTTAATAGTGGATATGAAGAAATTAAGGCTAAAACAAAAGATGATATGACATGGAGGTGAGATCAATATCATCAAAAGGGGGTGGTATTAAGTATGCAAGAATCTTTGAGGAACTTTGGACCACTTTGTTTACTGTGTCTATACCTGGGGTTTGAGAGAGTGAGATGTGTACCCTCTATATCTTGAGTATGTCTGATGGGTGGCTGTAATAAATGCTATAGTAAAGTTTACCAATGACTCCCATCTCTGATGCCATGGGTCCTTAATTAGTATATAAAAAAATCCCCATTCTTCAGAAATAATAGAGTTCTTACATGAATATACATTATGTCTCCTACAGTACCAATAAAGGCAGCCTCCATAAGCTTCTGGCCATTATCAACAATAAACTCTAGTTTGATCATAGGGAAAGTAAGCATAGGGGATAGGTGTTTTAGAATTTGATTTTGGTGATGTAAGGAAGTTGAAGAATTGAGGTGGGTTTTTATGTGTTTCCTGAGTGACTTCTTGGACCTTTTCATTATTTACTGCCTTAAGGGCAGGCCAGCAGAGACCAGCCAGGAGGCAAGTTATAAGTTGATTCCTAGCTAGGTTGTACCCTGGAGTATTGTAATCCTATTCAGGGTCCTGATCTGAGTCTGTTCTAGCCCCAACTGGGTAGGTATAATCTGTTTGGTGGATTTCGTCTGTATGAGCCCTAGCCTGGTCCTAGACAAACCTGTGCTCTTCTGGGAGAAGATTGTTGGCAAGTATCATATAAATATCATGAAGGGTAAGGTTATAAGATAGGGTAATGTATTGGGATTCTTTAATAAAAATGGAAAAATTGGCAGTATAGGTTCCCAATCTTTTTTCTATTTGAGAGAGTTCAGTTAATAAGAAGGGGACATGTACCCTGACTAAGCCATCCATCCTGCTAACCTCTCACAAAAAAGAGCTGAGGCTGGTTTAGGTCTGGTAGGGGGAGGTAAAGGGGCCTCCATGGAAGAGCAGGGGTGAGTAACAGGAGGATTAGAGGCTGCTGGTGGGCTGGAAGTAGGTGTCAGTCAAAGTTGATGTGGGTGACCTGTCATTGAGGAGGAAAAAAGGAAAACTGGAGGGACCAGAAGCAGGAGAGCTGCAGGCTTCAGTTGATAGGGGGGAGTTCATTAGTTGGATTGAAATTAATGTAAGAATCATCCTGCTCTCACTTTATAGCTAGGAGGAGCTGAGTGGGGTACAAGGAAGTACAAAGAGAAGGCTTGGAGCAGATGTAAGAGAAAGCTTGAACATAGGAGGTCTCTTTCCTTTTCTCCTATCACTCACTGTAGTTGTGAAGGTCCCAAATAATATTGGGATCTAGGGTGCCATTATGCGGCCATTTAGATTGATTTTTCTAAGGGGTATTGAGGCCAACTTTTATTACAAAGGCAAAACAAGTTTAGGGCCCTTCAAGTTGGGTGCCGGGTGTTGAGGCTAGAGGTTTTCTAAGAGGCAACCCAAGGGAGAATGGGAGGGTATGGAATTTCCATGGGTGAGAGAGGTGAAGGAAAATGTCACTGCAGCCTGTAGTCACCAGAATCTCCAGGACTCAGGGAGGACCAAACAAGAGGACTGAGCCTTTCAGTGGGTCATCACCATACTCAGTGGGGTTCAGGGGCTTGGCCTGGCTAAACCAGCAGAAAGACACAGTGTCTGGTACCAGGGCTTTCATAGAGGCAAGAACAAAAGCCAGCCTCTAGGAGGGGGGTCTCATCCATAGGAAAGGGTCAGGGAATGGGGTCACAAAAACCACAAGGGCCTAAAGGAGCTGTGGGATTACAGACAGCTCCAGGAGGAGACAGGAAAAGATGTCAGGAAGGGTGCAATATCCCTGCTGAACCTGGCAGGATTGCATCTCCAAGGGGAGAGGGATTTGGTCAGGTGAACAAGGCCAGCCACAGCCACAGGAGGTACCTGTGGCTGTAGGTACCTCCACCTCCAAGAGCACTAGAAGGGTGATGGACACTCAGTGGTCACTTCCCCATACCTGGGGAAATATTTACACCAACCAAAAGAGAAACTAATTTCCACTGGTGGGTGGGATGCTGAACAATCTGTGAGCAGAAAAGTGAGTCCATTGTGGAGATAAGAGATAGGGTTCAGTGTGGCTCAGACCACAAGAGGAAGTACAGGAACCAAGGGAGTATATCCTCGGTTTGGGCACCAAAATGTAAGTGTTACAGCTCTGCAGGGAAAGATTTCCCAGCAGCTGGGAGCCAAGCAATACCTACAGCTCTGAAGGGAAAGGTATCCTAACAGAAGGTTGCAGCTCTGTTTCAGCAGGGGATGGTTTCCCTAGCAATGTATTACAGTCTTTGCTCTGGGAAACGTTTACCTAATGCAAGTGTAACAACTCTGCTCCAGCAGGGGAGGACTATCTCTGCCAGGGTGGAAAAGGGCAACCTCAAACTGAACAGGTACAGGGCTTATATAGGTTTGTTTTAGGGGCAGAGCCTTCAGGGTGAAGATTGTTGGGGCAGGGAAGGGAGGTTGGTAGGATCTCAGTCCTGAGCTTGGAACAAGCTCAGAGATTGGTTGGATTTCATGCTCAAGGATTGGTTAGTTGTTGTTCTCAGGGATTGGTTGGATTTCAAGTCCTGAGTTGATTAGGGACTGGGTGTATTTCTTTGGCTCTGGTCTCAAGGCCAGGGTATTCTTTTCTTGGACCTTTTACCTTACAGGATTTGTAAGTTAGAGCCTGGCCCTGTTTTCAGCCACTCTTTCTGCCTCCTATTTCACATAACACAGCTATCCTCTTCCATGTGTTCTCACTATCATGATGATCTGTGCAAAGAAAGGCCAAGAAACCACAGACCGAACCTTCCAAAACCGTGAGATAAAAGAAATACTACTTCCTTTTAGGTTTTTCTGTCAAGGTTCTTGTACCATCACCAAGAAAGTCATTAGTTCAATGATAAAACCTCAAGAAGCCTCAAACAAGCAAACTAGCAGTACCCCTTCCATCCTCTGCCCTCTGCCTGCCACCTGAGAAAGGGAGAGACCCCACCTGCACCCACTGGAAGAAGGAATGGGAAGATGACAGAATAAGAACACACTCAACAACAGAAAGACCATTATGAACATTAAAGAGGAAACAAGAAAATCCCTTAAAGAAATAGAAGAAAAAACTACACGAAATGGAGGAAACAAACCAAAAATTCAAGAAATAAACAAATCTCTTAAAGAATCTAAAGAAAGCCAAGAAGAAACAACCAAACAAGTGAAGGAAATAATTCAAACAGTTCACGGTTTGAAAGCAGAATTAGAAATAAGGAAATAAGGAAAACACAGAATAAAGGGATGCTGGAAATAGAAAATCTGGGTAAATGATCAGGAACCTCTGATGTAAGCATAACCAATAGAATACAAGAGATGGAAGAGAGAATCTCAGGTGTTGAAGACTCATTAGAGGATATACAGTCATTGACCAAAGAAAATCTCAAATACAACAAATCCCTAACACAAACTATGTAGGAAATATGGGACACCGTGAAAAGACCAAACCTAAGAATAATAGGTATAGAAGAAGATGAAGAAATTCAGCTCAAAAGTACAGAAAACATATTAACAAAATCATAGAAGTAAACTTCCCCAACCTAAAGAAGGAGATGCCTATGAAATTACAAGAAGCTTACAGAACACCAAAAGGATTGGACCACAAAAAGAAGTCCCCTCACCACATAATAATCAAAACACCAAATTGGAACATGGATGCCAGCCCAGATTCCTGTATTCAGAAAAACTTTCAATTACTATAGATGGAGAAAACAAGATATTCCATGACAAAACCAGATTTACACAATACATATCCACAAATCCAGCCCTACAGAAATTACAGGAAGGAAAACTCCAACACAACGAAGATAACTATGCTCAAAAAACCATAGGCAATAGATAATCCCAGTTTACCAAACACCAAAAAAGTGGGGAAATCCACATACAATAACACCACCACCACCAAATCCAAAACAAACAAGAATCAACAATCAATGGTCATTAATATCCCTCAATGTCAATGGTCTTACCTTGTCTAAGAAAAGATACAAACTAACGGAAAGGATAGGAAGACAGAATCCATCCTTCTGCTGTATACAAGAAACACATCTCAACTTCAAAGACAGACGGTACCTCAGAGTAAAGGTTTGTGAAAAGATTTTCCAATCATATGGATCCAAGAAACAAGCTGGTGTAGCAATCCTAATATCTAACAAATTAGACTTCAAACTAAAATCAATCAAAAGAAATGAAGGGCATTTCATACTTATCACAGGAAATGTTCATCAAGATGAAGTCTCAATCCTGAACATCTATGCCCCAAATACAAAGGCACCCACATTTGTAAAAGAAACATTACTAAAGCTCAAATCACACATAAAACCACACACACTTATAGTAGGAGACTTCAACACCCCTCTCTTACCATTAGATAGGACCAGCAGACAAAAACTTAACAAAGAAACAAAAGAACTAACAGATGTTATGACCCAATTGGGTTTAACACATATCTATAGAACATTCCATCCGAACACAAAAGAATATACCTTTTCTCAGCACCATATGGAACCTTCTCTAAAATTGACCACATACTCAGCAATGTAGCAAACCTATGGAGATACAAAAAATTGGAATAACCCCTGTATCTTAACAGACAATCATGCTTTAAAGTTAGAATTCAACAACAACACAAACTGCAGAAACCCTACAAACTCATGGAAATTGAATAATGCATAATTGCACCATACCTGGGTCAAGAAAAAAATAAAAAAAGAAATTAAAGACTTCCTAGAATTTAATGAGAATGAAGACACAACATACTAAAACCTATGGGACACTTTGAAAGCAGTGCTAAGATGAAAGTTCATAACACTAAGTGCCCACATGAAGAAACTGGAGAATAGTCACACTAAAGAATTAACAGCGCAACTGAAAGCTCTAGAATAAAAGGAAGCAAACTCTCCCTGGAGGAGTAGACACCAGGAAATAATCAATCCGAGGGCTGAAATCAATAAAGTAGAAACTAGGAAAACACTACAAAGACTCAATGAAAAACAAAGAGTTGGTTTTTTGAGAAAGTCAACAAGATAGACAAACCTTTATCCAAACTAACCAAAAGGCAGAGAGAGAGAGCATGCTAATTAACAAAATCAGAAACGAAAAGGGGGACATAACAACGGACACTGCGAAATCCAGAGAATCATCAGGTCATACTTCAGAAACTTGTACTCCACAAAATTTGAAAATCTAAAGGAAATGGACAATTTCCTGGATACATATCACTTACCAAAATTAAATCAAGAACAGATAAGCGATTTAAACAGACCTATAACCCCTAATGAAATAGAAGCAGTCATCAAAAGTCTCCCAACCAAAAAAAGCCCAGAGCCAGATTGTTTCTGCAGCCCAGTGCAGAATTCTACCAGAAATTCAAAGAAGAGCTAATACCAGTACTCCTCAAACTGTTCCACACAATAGCATCAGAAGGGACATTGCCAAGCTCTTTCTATTAGGCTACAATTACCTTGGTACTCACACCACACAAGGACACAACGAAAAAAGTGAATTACAGACCAATATCCCTCATGAACATCGATGCAAAGATATTCAACAACAAATCGAATCCAAAAACACATCAAAGTAATCATTCACCATGATCAAGTTGGCTTTATCCCAGGAATGCAGGGATGGTTCAACATACGAAAATCCATCAATGTAATCCACCATGTAAACAAACTGAAAAAGAAAAAAAAAACACATGATCATCTCACTAGATGCTGAAAAAGTCTTTGATAAAATCCAACATCCCTTCATGATAAAGGTCTTGGAGAGATCAGGAATAACAGGAACATACCTAAACATGATAAAAGCAATATACAGCAAACCAACAGCCAACTTCAAACTAAATGGATAGAAACTCAAAGGTAGGATCAACATAGTAAAAATGGCAATCTTGCCAAAAGCAATCTACAGATTCAATGCAATTCCCATCAACATCCCAACACAATTCTTTACAAACCTTGAAAGAACAGTAGTCAACTTCATATGGAAAAACAAAAAAACCAGGATAGCCAAAACAACCCTGTTCAATAAAGGAACTTCCAGAGGCATCACCATCCCTGACTCCAAGCTCTATTATAGAGCCATTATCTTGAAAACAGCTTGGTATTGGCAAAAAAATAGGTTGACCAATGGAATCGAATTGAAAACCCTGATATTAACCCACACACCTATGAACACCTGATTTTTGACAAAGAAGCTAAAGTTATACAATTGAAAAAAGAAGTCATCTTCAACAAATGGTGTTGGCATAACTGGATTCAGACATGTAGAAGATTGCACATAGATCCATATCTGTCGCCATGCACAAAACTTAAATCCCAATGAATCAAGGACTTCAACATAAATTCAGCCACACTGAACCTCCTAGAAAACAAGGTAGGTTGTACCCTTGAACAAACTGGTACATGAGACCGCTTTCTGAACATAACACCAGTGGCACAAACATTGAGATCGACAATTAATAAATGGGACCTCCTGAAACTGAGAAGCTTCTGTAAGGCAAAGGGTATAGTAGCAAGACAAAAACGGCAGTCCACAGAATGGGAAAAGATCTTTACCAACCCCACATCTAATAGAGGGCTGATCACCAAAATATACAATGAACTCAAGAAGCTAGCCACCAAAACACCAAAGAATGCAATTAAAAAGTGGAGTGCAGAACTAAATAGAGAATTCTCAACAGAGGAATCTAAAATGGCTGAAAGACACTTGAGAAAGTGTTCAATATCCTTAGCCATCAGGGAAATGCAAATCAAAACAACTCTGAGATACCATCTTACTCCTATCAGAATGGCTAAAATCAATAACACTAATGACAGTCTATGCTGGAGAGGATGTGGATAAAGAGGAACACTCCTCCATTGCTTGTAGGAGTGCAAACTTGTAAAACCACTTTGGAAATCAGTATGGTGGTTTCTCAGGAAAATGGGAATCAGTCTACCTCAAGATCCAGCAATTCCTCTCTTGGGCATATACCCAAAGAATACACTTTCATATAATAAGGACATATATTCAACTATATTCATAGAAGCATTATTTTTAAAAGCCAGAACATGGAAGCAACCTAGATGCCCCTCAACTGAAAAATGAATAGAGAAAATGCGGTACATTTACACAATGGAGTACTACTCAGCAGAAAAAAAAAATGGAATCTTAAAATTAGCAGAAAAATTGATGAAACTAGAAGAAACCATCCTGAGTGAGGTAACCCAGTCACCAAAAGATAAACATGGTATGTAGTCCCTCATTTTTTGATTTTTAGACATAAAACAAAGGATTTCCAGTCTATAATCCACACTGCCAGAGGAAATAGGAAACAAAGAGGACCCCCAAGAGAAGATTGCATAGTAACCCGAAGAAAGGGAGGGGGATGAGAACCCCTGAACAAAGTGGAATTGTGGGGCATTTGAGGGGAAGGAGGTGGGAAAAGAAGAAGGGGAGTGGGGAGGAGAACAAGAGGCCTGAGAGAAGGGAGGAATAGAGGAAGGCAAGAAAGGAGATGCCTTGGTAGAGGGAGACAATACAGGTATGGAGAGAGGTCTGGCACAGGGGAAATGTTAGGGGATCCACAGGGATAATCCCAACTAAGAATCCAAGCAGTTGTGGGAAAAATGCCATTGATGCCCTTCCCCTATAATGAGATTGGTATCTACCTTGGTTACCATCCCTAGAGCTTTCATCCAGTAGCTGTTTGAAGCAGAAACAGGTACCTACAGCTGAGCACTGAACCATCCCCCTGGAATCCAATTGTGGAGAGGGAGGAGGGATGAGCAAAGAAGCCAAGATGGAGCTGCAGAAACCCTAAGAAACAGTTGACCTCATCTAGTGAAGCATGGAGACCCTAGTCATAAAGCTACAGAAACAGCATTGAACTGAACCAAGCCTTCTGAATGTGGGTGCCAGCTAGGAGGACAAGACAGTCTATGGGAATTCTAACAGTGGAGACAGTGTTTAACCCTAGAGCACAAATGGACTTTGGGAGCCCATTCCCTATGGAGAGATATTATTGCAACCCAGATACAGCAAGGAGGGCCTAGGCCCTCCCCCAAACGATGTGACAGACTTTGAAGGTCCCTGGTGGAGGTCCTCACTATCCATGGGGAGGAGTTGGAGGGTGTTTTGGGGGTGGGTTGGTGAGGAACATGGGAGGTTGGGAGGGCGAGGGAATGGGAGGGATGGATATTTAAATATGAGTAATAATTAAATAATTTAAATAAAAATAAATCAACTGAAAAAAGCAAGCTCTCAGGCTACTTTTTAATGGAAACAGTGATTTCCCTGGCAATGAAAACTGCACATAAAAAGATCCAGAAATGGAGGTTAACCAGGAATCAAAGGTGCCAAGACAGAGGAGTTCAAGGAGGATCTTTAAGGACAACATTGAGAAGCCTGGGAGCCAGAAGAGGTCAGAGAATTGCCCTGGAGGTGAAAATTGAGCCACTACAGTAGGGGCTAGAGAAAGGGCTCAGTGGTTGAGCTTTCTGCTATTGCAAAGGACCCAAGTTTGATTTCCAGGACTCACATCAGTGCCTGAAATTGCCTTTAACTCCAGCTCAATGGAATCTCTTTCCCTCTTCTGGCCTCATCAAGCACTTCATTCACACGCGTGTACACACACACACACACACACACACACACACACACACACACACACACGCACACACACATACACCCAGAGAGAGAGAGAGAGAGAGAGGTTTGTCATTTGTATGTGATTTCATGAATGACTACATTGTATTAGATAACCATTTAGGGGCATCATCCCTGGGAGTGCTAATTCTCCCTTTCTCTTCAGTCAGTTGCCTGTAGTTTTGTGTTCTAAAGCAGGGACCCTATGAGATTTCTCCCCTTGCATTTTAGCATGTCTGTTGATACTGACATTTTTCAGTTCTTGCTTAGGCAGCCATTTCTAGGAGACAGCAGACTTCCTGGTCCTCTGGCTCTCATAATCTTTTAATCTTATAATCTTTCTTCTGAGATGAGCATTAGGTGTAGGAGTTGTGTTATAGACATACCCCTTAGGGCCAGGCTTTCCACAATCTATTGATCTCTGTGTTCAGTTGTGGTTTTCTATAATGCTTTCCATCTGCTTTAAAGAGAAGCCTTTTTGATGAAGGTTGAGGGCACACTTACCTTTAGGTATAAGTTTTGATGTGGTTACGAATTATGCCTGTCTAGTAAAGTAGTAATAGTACATTCTCTTCTAAGACCCATGATTTCATTAGCCCAGTTGAGGTTTCAATAACCAGGCAAGATTTTCCTCCTGTTGAGTGGGCCTTAAGTCCAATTTGGCAAATTTTGGTTACTGCCAATTCATGAGTACACTATTTCTCCTTTAAAAAGATACCTTGCCATACTTGTCAGTTTTGTGATCTATAGGCCTCACAGATGGGCAGGACTATTGAAACAAGGGAGACTTCACTGAGAGAGATGACATCACTGAGAGAAAGGTGTTTTAGTCTTCATCGTGGTGACAGAATATAGGAGAAAAACACAAGGGAGGAAGCATTTATTGTGACTTATTGTCTTAGTAGTGAAAGCACAGAGTCAACAAAATACATTGTTTTTTTGAGCCTGTGGTGTGGCAGAGGATTACGGTAAGGAGGGATTGGTGGATAAGATCTGATGACATCATGCCAATAGAGAAGCAGGAAGTGGCCAATATACTCTTAGAAGGCATACTGTCCTTTTGGTGACCTGCTTCCTCCTCCCATGCCTCATCTTTCTGAGCTGCACCACCTCTCAACCATCTTTTCAAACATTGAATCTGCAATGAATGATTTCTATTAACCAGGTCAGGGACTCATGATCTCTGGAAACATCATCACAGCCTCCTCCAGTGCTGTGCTTCCATACTCCTAGGTGTCTACATGTTTCCCAAGCCCATAAAGTTAGCAATCAAGATTACCTCATGGCCGGGTGTTGGCAGTGGATGCCTCTAATACCAGCACTCAGGAGGCAGAGGCAGGTGGATCTCTGAGAAAAAAAAATACCTCATGGCAGGAGCCCTTCCAGCAGAAGGTGGTGCATCATTGAGGAGTGGCATGTCTGAAATGGCAGTACCAAGAATGACTGGACATAGAACAACGTGTTCACCCATGAATTCAGTTAGTGACAAACAACTTACTGTGGCCGCCACTTCTCTGCCTCCTTCTTCTCCTCCTCTTCTTCTTCTGAAAATATATTGTACTGTAGTTTTACTGTTGCAACACATTCCAGGAAAACAATGGCTTATTGCACTGATTTATTTCAGGGATAGGCCATTTCTCTCAGTCCTCCTCTTTGTAGACTACAGAATCTTCTGCCTGGGATAGCTTTCTCATTGCTGAACATAGTGCCTGGTGTGAATTGTTTATGTTGGCTCATGATTTTAGAGGGTTCAGCCCTAAGCCATTGGATCCATCAATTGGGGGCCTGTGGTGAGGCAGATTCTTCACCACATGGTAGAAAGGAAACAGAGTTGGAGGAAAAGACTGAGGACAAACTCCATGATCCACTACCTCCACTTTAAAGTTACTGGAATCTTCCAAAACAGTGGCAATACTTGTTAGGAAACAAGTGTTCTATGTATGAGCCTACGGGTAGCATTCCATATTCAAGCCATAATGCTCATCAGATAATTTTCTTTCTAATTACTGCCTTAAGTTCCTTCACCTTCCAAGCCTCACTGTGAGCAGGGTCTTTCTGGTGGCCCTTCTTGCTTCTTGGAGTTGAGAGGGCCAAATCTCCCTGTAGTACTTGTTTTCTTCCTTTAGGGCCTTCTTAAGAGGAAAGCTCAAAGAATTTTCCAGACTGCAGGACTTTTCAGCTTGGCTCCAGTGTTTTACTGCACAGTAGAAGTCAAATTCTAGCGGTAAAAAAACCCCACCCACATCTTTGCCTCATTTCCAATGCTCACTCGAGTGTCCACCGCCTACCTTTTAAATTTGTCCTATTTCCAGGGAGACCTGGAGTACAATAAAAATGATATGCAGTATTCTTGGCAACCCTTGTGGCACAGGCATCTAAAAATGAAAGTGAGTCTGTCCTCATACCATGTGCCTGGCTACATGAAGATAAACCCCTGGACTTAAGCTCAGCCCAGAGGCCTAACCACAGGAACTTTTTACATGGGGGAACTAATCTGTAGTCAGCCGTAACCTGAGCAATATTAGGTTTTCTTGCAAGTACAGGCTATCTAGGCATATAGCATGCAGTTGAAACATTTGTTTGAACAGCATAGCACATGGAAGTGTTTGCCTCTAAGCAGAATACATTCCTGGATCTATCCATGTCCCTTTCTCTACCATAGAACCAGAACCTAGAGTGTCTGCCCCGTCACTTCCTGCTATGTACATGAAAGAATCTTTGGCCTTCATAGATTGAAATAAATGAGAAAGCTAGACCAAAACTGTGGAGAGCTGCAATGCGCCCCGCCTTAAAGATGGCGCCGGTTTCCGCCTTCCACTATCCCGAGGGTGAGCGCTCTCTGGAATAAACAACTCCTTATTCGGCTTGGTCTAAGAGTCAAACTTGTATCAGCAAATGCGAGCCTATCCGCCTTAGCCATGTGGCGTTCTGGGGTTGGCTGGCAAGAGTGCTTTTAAGCTGTGGGCGGGCTTTCCCCTGGGTCAGAAGATTGTTCAAGGTTTCTGAGTAAACTGCATAAGGAAGAGTCTCAGCGTTGCGTCTTCCTTGCTGGTCGAGGCGGTCGCGACACAAAACACAGGTCATTGGCAGGCTGGACATTTCAAAAAGGTCTTCCTATCTGCCTTTACTAGAATGTTACTTCCATGTAAGTGAGAGAGTTTCCCATTTAAAATCGGTTATTTATGTGTATGTGCCTGTGTGAGTTTATGTGTGTCATATACATGCAGGTACCTGTTGAGGGCAAAGGACATTGGATCTCTGGAACTAGAGTTACAGGAAGTTCTGAGATACCTGATGTGGGTGCTGGGAACTGAACAAAGGACCTCTTAGAGAGCAAAAAGTGCTCTTAACTACAGCATCTTCTTGCCAGCCTGAGGCTTGCTGATTTTAAAGCGAACTTCAACTCCCAGAGTATATAGAGGATGTTCAGCAGAAACCCCACTATCTGGGTGAAGAATGAACATGTTGTTCCTCCTCAAGCTCTATTCTCAAAGTCATATGCTCACTTCACATTCTTGTCACGTGTCCCTCAATCCAGGATCCCCTTTGATTACTGGGTACCCTGGAATTCACTTCCAAAAGTGCTTGTGTATCTCCCTGGGGACTTCCTGGCAGCAGCCATGACAAATGTCTGGCTGCATGACTGCTCAGGCATTCAAGCTCACTTCTTTAAATTTATCTTAACCTTGAAGGTGTGGACCCCTTCAAGGGTGGAACTGCATGGGCCTCTAGAGACCCAGGTTCTAGTCTCAGGAGGTTTCTGGAGTCATCCAGGGACTGGATTCACATGGCTAGTTGTGTTTCACATCTTCCAAAGGCAGCATCTGTGACTTGTCACTTCCCTAATGCACAATGCCCCAGCAAAGTTCCAGTATATGCTTTCCACACTTAGTTGAGTTCTTATAATTCTGGTAAGTACTCCAGTCACTGTAACCAGGCTCAGAATTAACCCCACCCCCGTACTCCTGATGTTGCCTCTTCCTCAGGTTGTGAGGGCAGGTGACAGAAACTCTCCCACTTTGGTTATGGTCTCTGAAGCCAGACTGGTAAGTTTCAGATCTCAGCTCTGCATACTTCTTAACCTAGAATCTTGTGAAAATACTGTATCTGTGTCTCTTCACCTCTCCATAGTGCAAACCAGCTTAAGTATAGCACTTAGCTCATAGGGCTGTTAGAAAAAGCAAATGAACCGGGTGTGTGTGAAGTGTTTAGGGAAGTTCAAGGCAGGTAGTAATTGCTAAGTAATGACTGAGGTGGTTATCATTGTTATTTTTAGAGATACCTGGCGCTATAGTAACTATTTCATAAGCTGTTTTAAACTTCACACCTGTGCTGCCACCTTCAACCAAAGATACACATACATGTACAAACATTCTCCCCACCCTCTCTCTCTCACACACAACATATACAAACATGCCTGTGGACACACACATACATGCCCTGCCATTTTCCCTCTTTGCTTCTTAGTGAGAACACTTTTGCTTTTGTTTTGTTTGAGACAGGGTCTCTCTATGTAACCTCTGGAAACTATGTAGAGCAGGCTGGCCTCAAACTCACAGGAATCCACTTGCCCCTGACTTCCAAGGTCAGGAATCAAAGGTGTACATGACCATGCCAGATGTCTTAATCATGGTTTCTGTTGCTGAAAGGAAATACCATGATCAAAAAGCAAGTTGTGGTGGAAAGGGTTTATTTGGCTTACACTTCCGGATCATAGTCTATCATTGGAAGAAGTCAGAACAGGAACTCCAGCAGGGCTGGAACCTGGAGGCAGAAGCTGATACAGAGACCATGGAGGATGCTGCTTACTGGCTTGCTCCTCATGGCTTGCTCAGCCTACCTTCTTATAGAACACAGGACCAGCAGCCCAGTGATGGCACCACCCACCATGGGCTAGGCCCTCCCGCACTGATCTCTAATTGAGAAAATGCCTTATAGCTGGATCTCAAGGAAGTATTTTCTCAGCTAAGGCTCCTTCCTTTCTGATTACTCTAGCTTGTGTCAAGTTGACACACAAAACATAGTACATCAGACATTGTCTATTTTTATAAGCCTCATTGGATCTAACTTTGGAAACAAGTTTACACAGGCTGCAATGCACCTTTTTAAACATGATTTCACTCAGTCTTAGTCTGACTACCAACCTTGCTCCACCCCCCCACACCCCCTGTCTTCTGCTCTTTGCACTGAATTGGAGAGTATGCATAAACAAGAGTTTGTGTGTGGAGCCTGCTTAACACAGGCTTGGGAAGGGTTAGAGATGGGCTCCTGGTCCTAGCTTAGGAGCTTGTAACAGGGTAGCCATGTAGCAGACAGTTATCAACAATGGGACTCTCTTACAGTTCAGGACTTTGATATCCATGTGACTATCCCGGTGAGCATGGATGTTGTTGCATCCATGGATATATCTTCACTTTCCTGGGTCCTTGAGAGGCCACCAGGGATCTGCCCTGTTATGCCTTCCATGTGACCAGCCTGTGAGGACAACTGCACCAAAGCCCACCACACTTAGACTGCCTGTCTCACCTTGCTGGATACAACAGACCTTGGAACTCCTCATCCTTTGTGAATACAAGTGATAAAGTTATAATGTCTGAACCCTAGGCTTCTCCCAAGATATCTGCTGCCGTCTTCATTAACCACTGAATTAATTTCCAGGTATTTTTGACCATGCTGGCTTGAACTCAGCTGACATATCCTGTGTTTTAGGCTGTACTACAGTAAACAGATCTACTGCTGGAAGAAACCATTCCTGGCCTTGTAGGTCACACCAGTATTACTTGAAGATGATATTTTGGATTGCACCACATAAAGACCTGTTAAGTGTCAATTATATGATCTCCCAGTAGCCTGGGGTTTGTTTAGAGACTAGCTTTCAGATCTGCTGTTTGTGCAACACTGCACTAAGTGATTTGCTTCTTTTGTTTCATTTTACACAGCAATCTGTATTAATCATGGCAGAAATGTGTTGGTTTTAGTCATCCATATGACAAAATATTCAATACAAACAGCTCAATAGGAGGAAAGATGTAGTTTGTGCAAGGGTCCCGAGGTTTTAGCCTGTTATGGTAGGACAGGCTTGGCACAGAAACTCGAATCACAGTGACAGCAAGTAAAGCAATCACAGGAAGAGGCTGGGCAAGATACAGGCCCCCAAGGAAGGAGACCTACAGTCTGCTCAAATTTTAATCTATCAGTGAATGAGTGGTTTTCATTCAGGATGTCAGAGTATGCATGATCTAAAGGGCTCCAGAAACATACTTACAGAGACACAATTAATTACATCATTAGTTAATTAATAGCGCCTGTAATCTAACCATGCCTGTATCACAGGATTACAGACGACCCCAGACTGGTGTTTTTCCAATCTTTTAGGCATCTCTTTACCCAGTTAAGCTGGTCCTAGAGGTCAGCTATCATACCTACTATGCCCTTAGGATGCTTCCCCGTGGTGACTGGCAGCTAGTGCCCGAAGCTGGATCTGACCCTGCTGGGCATTTGGGCTTTGAGTCAACTGCTGTGTTTTATTGCATTCCTTGCTAGTCTTAATTTGCAATTTTTCTAACTCATAATTTGGTTAAGAGCCTTTTCATTTCTTTATTGCTGTTTGTGTGTCGTGAGCAACCTATATTTAAAATTACTTTCCTCCCTTATTGCTATTTCTTAAGCTATTTTGTCTCACCAGGCACGGAGACATTGTCCTGTAAATACAGCACAGGAGGCAAAGGTAGGCAGGTCAGGAGTTTCAGGTCAGCCTCGGCTACACAACCTATTTGAGGATAGTCTGCTCTATGTGAGAATGTTTTGGAAGAAAATAAAACAAAGAAAGAATCTCACTGTGTTACCCAGACTGACCTCAAACCCGTGCCTGGTGAGCTCTAGAGTAGCTGGGACTACAATGCACTCTTGTTAGTTTTTATTGTCAACTTGACATAACCTGTAGTCACTGGGAAGAGAGAACCTCAATTGGAGAATTTTCTAGAAAGGATTAGCAAATGGCTGTGCCAGTGAGAAACTGTCTTGATTGATGGCTCATATGGGAGAATTCATGGGTAGCACCATCTTTAGGCAGGTAGGTCTGGGTTATGTAGGAAAACTAGTTGGGCATGAGCCAGAGATCAAACCAGTAAGCAGCCTCCTCCATGGGTTTTGCTCCAGGTCACTGTTTTAGTTCCTACCCTGATGTCCTTCATGACAAATTGTGATCCGGAAGTTTAAAACAAATAAACCCTTTTCTCTCTAAGTTTCTTTTAGTCAGAGTGTTTTATCACAGCAAGAGAAAAGTAAACTAGCACAACTAATAGCTACTTAAAATACCCTTCAAATATTTTAAATAATGTTCTTTTTTTCTTTAAGGTATTTATTATTTTATTGATACTAGGGAACCAAACCCTGTATTCATACTAGGCAAGTCCATTATCTGTTTTAGCGTGTTCAGAACTACTTTAATTGTGTGTGTGTGTGTGTGTGTGTGTGTGTGTGTGTGTGTGTGTGTGTGTGTGTGTGTGTGTTTCTGTGTCCCATGGAGGCCAAAAGAAGGTGTCAGATTCCCTGAAACTGGAATTATAGTGGTTGTGCCAAATGTGGAGCCAACTTGAATCCTCTGCAAGACTATGAGCCCCCTCCATCTTGAAGTTTTTAATTATGATACAATAATAATAATAATAATAATAAAATTTCAGTGGCTAACAATTTCATATTTTATCCAAGAAACTCTTCCCTATTTCAAGATCATAAAAATAGATTTCTGAACATTTCAAGCTTTGACTTTCTATGTTGAAGTCTCTAATCCATCAGGATTTGATTTTTATGTGTGGCATGAGGTATAAGCACTATTTGATGCCTTGTCCATCTCTCTTGATTGAGATTTCCAAGATGAGAGCCTTGGAGAAAATTCTGGGTGCAGGCTATTGGGAAGGAATTGCAAGAAACAAGCATGAAGTTTATAGAGACTGAGAGAGAAGGAAAGACACACTAATTCAATAATTTCTACGGACCATGGGACACAGGCACAGGTCCTGGTATAATGTGAACAGAGTATCTTCCAGGGTAATGTGTCTCACCATGTACTCTCCTATCTGAGATCTGTCCCTAGGGGTGTCAGGCCCACACTCTGGGTGGACTCTGTGAAAACTGGACTAAGACATGACTTGTAGAGGCCCAGACCAGAACCAGGAGAATAAGCTGCCTGGAACTCTAGAGTAAGAAAAGAGGAGGACAGCCAGGACTCTTCCAAAGGATCCCATCCATAAACCCATGGAACCTCTCATTCTTGATCTGTGTTACAGGAGGCAACCAACAGGGTAGCCTTGTGAACTTCATTACCTTTTCTCACAGGGATCTCTTGGGAGGCGAATAGAAGGAGAAGGGAGGAATCCCAGCCTTCACACCTGCTTCTTCTTGGCAGGGTGACCTCAAGCTGTCAGAGCCCATCCTTCTTAAAGCCAAGGGTTGCAAGTGCACCCCCTCCTTTCAGGCACGGGAAGCAAAGAATCCCTGATTTTGCCCCAATGACCCTGGGCACCAGGCCTCTGACTACGTGAGCCTGAGGCAGTATGGGGAGGGTTTATGCAGCCTGTACCCTTTGTAAACCAGTGCAGTAAGCAGGATGAAAGAATAGGGGAGAACACGGCACATGGAAGGACAGCTGAGCCTTTGAAGTGGATCTGTCTGGGCCCCACTTATCCCACATTCTTGTGAGCCCTTATCAGCCCCAGGTCCTCCACAGTGTGTCCCTGCTGAGGGACCTTTGGAGACCTAAGGTCTGTGTCTCCTCTTGTCACCTGCCCTTCCACCCAGGTACTAGCTGGGCTTTTCACTTTCACAACTGCACTTCCAAAGGTTTCTGATGACTGACTGATGTCTCTTTTATAGTTATTCATCTGACTGCAAAAACAGGCTTCTGATGCATAAATATCATACTGACGAGAGAGAACAAGGAGAATGGGGAAATTCATGGTCTTTTAACCAAGCACATGGATTTTTGTGGTTGCATTTCCCTCTTTTCCTTCTGAAATCTGCAGAAGCTGTTACACTAATAGCTGTGATTTGCATAATTTTTGGAGTGCAGCAGAATAAAGAGCCAGGCTGCAGGCAGACAGTCTGCCTCTGCTGTGCAGGGCAGGGACCTGTGTTAGGAGAAAGCAAATAAATATGCAGGGTCCTGATTGCTTAGGCAGGATGAGGCGGAGTGAGGCTAGTCACAAAGTGGCTTTCCAGACAACATGTTTAAATTTGGGCTGGGGGCCGGGACAGGGGGCTAGGGAGATGGTTCAGTTGGTAAGAGCACCTGCTGTGACAGCAAAATGACAATGATAAGTTCAAATCCCCAGCACTCCTGTAAAAGGCATGGCTATGCATGACTGTAACCTAAGCATGGGGGATGGAGGTAGGCAGATCCCAGGAGCTCCTTGACAAGGTAGCCTAGCCTAAAAGGTAAGATAAGGGTTCAGTGAGAGACCCTGTCTCAAAACTAAGGTGGAAACATCAGACATGGTGGCACAGATCTTTAATCCCAGTACTTGGAAAGCAGAAACAGGTGGATCTCTGTGAGTTCGGGACCAGCTTTGTCTATATAGCAAGTTCCAAGTCAGTGAGCAATGAGACCTGTCTCAGAAATTAATTGATTAATTTAATTTAAGAAGGTGCAGAATGTGGTGACAGAGGAAGACTCTCTACATTCTCTGGTGTCTGTGTGCACATGAATGGGTATGCAAGCATACATGCACAGATGCACACATGTACAGATGCACATATGCACAGATGCACACATGCACAGACGCACACTTGCGCACACGCATGCATGCACATACGCACAGGGCAGAAGGGCAGCTCAGCCTGTGCTAGGGCTTCTGGCTGGTCTGCCTCTTACTAGAAGCTGCTTCTTGGGGTGAAGTCCCATAGCCATCTACTGGGTTGAGGATGTGGCCTCTGACTTGAAATTCATCCATTCCAACAAAGAACCAGTCCAGTCTGTATGATTCCTGCTGGGCTCATACTGATCATATTTTCCTACTTAAGTGGGTTAAATGTTTATCCTTGCCAGACTACCCAAGGGCATCTGTGAATAAAAAGGAAGCAGAAGGGCCTTGGAGTGAGAGAACAGACCTCTCACGGGCTACTCAGTTCCTCCTGCTTAGGAATACAGATGGACTCTCTGCAAGGCTCCTGCAGCAACATGGGATCTGGCAGTGTCTGCTCACTGGGCACTCACTGCTGTTAAAGTGCCTTTTCACAGGCTCCTATGCTGGCTCCCTTAATTCACAGTTCAGGATGAGTGGGCTGGGCTGGGGGTAAATTTAACAGTATCTTTGGAAAGACAAGAGCCACTGTTGCTGGTGTTTTCCCATGATTCCAGATTTCATGACTTCCTCTCTAGAAGGTTTTATTGTTCAAACCACCTGCTGCCTCTTTTGAAGATGAAAAGCCTTTTGTTGGAGGCAGGCAATTGTAACAGGCTGACTGCAGTAGTCTCCACAACCAGTCACAGAAGCCCCTAAGGATACTGGACACCCCAAAGACAATGGCCAGAGAGTGCTCAGGAGGTATTAGCTAAAACAACACACATCAGGCTCTGGAGGCTGGTATGGAAGGACATTCTCCCCTATTGCCACCCTAGGCCTGCATGCTATAATCCTCCCTGGGCTACATCTGTTATTAACGTTCAGATTTGCAGATAATGGTTTTAATTAAACTACTTTGCTGTTTACTACTGTTTCGGGAATTTGCTAATTAATCTTTATGTAATTGTTTTGTGAATGTTGTACCGCAAAAGTTGGTAAATTATAAGTGGGATTTCTCATGGAAAATCTAATTTCTATGCAGGGTCCCATGTTAATAAATAAGCAACAGAGGTGGGAAATTAACCATGGAAGGTCTGTCCTGGCTGGAGGCTGTCATCCTCCTCCCAGTGCAGGGACCATGCTGAGGAGAGCTTCTTTGGTCTCTGCACTTTACTGAGACAGAAACTACAGATGTCAGTGACAGTTCTGACCTGTGTAGGTGAGGATGGTTCTATGACCCGAGGAGTCCTTAAAGATGCCTAAGGTTGCCCTCCATCAAGTCCTAGATTCCTCCTTTGCTATGGAATCCCCTGTCTGGAGAATTGGTCTTAGAAAGTGGCCAATTGAGTGCTGGCAAACATCTCCCAGGTGACTTGGAGTTGATGGTAGACACTGGAAGCACTGATTTTAGAGAACAACAACTTTCATTCTCTAGAATATTGTTTCTTAAGGAGGTCAGCATCTCCATCTGACTCAGGGTTCTGTCCACAAGCCAGAGACGGACAAGCTGTAAGAAGACTCAATGTCCCTCTGTGGTACCAGTCCTAGGAACAAGCCTACCATCTTGGCAGAGTTTGTCTCTGCTGGGGGATAGTGTTTGTCTGCTGATAGAGCGCCCCCAAGTGGCATGTAGTGTTTGAATTAAAGGCAGGCACCCCCTGAGCCTGGCTATCTAGGTCAAAGACTATCTCTGCTGGGTGAAGTGTTGTGCACCTTTAATCATGGTACTGGGAGGCAGACACAAGTGGATCTCTGTGAGTCCGAGACCAGCCTGATCTACACACTGAGTTCCAGTCTAGTCGAATGCTACACAGTGAGACCCTGTTTAAGAAAATAAATAAAGACAATGTCTACCATATTTTAGCTTTGTGACTGTGGACAGGTTACTCAACCTCTCTGATTCTTGTTATTCAACCACTATAAAGTGAGGCTTTATAAAAAAAAACTTATAATAATGCCATAATGATTAAATGAGATGAAATGTGTACAGATAGTGGCATCCTTTCTGGCACCCAGTAGCTGATTGTTATGTTTTATTTTAATTAATTTTAGCTTGCATTTATAATAGCAGGTTTCTTTGAGATATCTCTACACAGTATTATCACCTCGAAAGCCATGCCCCTGCTTTTTTATTTCAGCCTCTGTCACATACATGCTGAGTTTTCAGTATAATCATCTAAGCTGCAGCTGGCTCTGTATGGTCTTCTCAGAACCAAAGTTTCTTTCCTATTTCACACTCCAGTTTAAGGGCTGCTGATATGGAACAGTGGGAGAGGGTACTTTTGTCCCTGAGCCTGGGCTCTAGCTAGTGCTCCCCTGAGTTGCTTTAGCACACAAGAGGAGGCTTCTTAGTCTTGAGAAGACAAGATCCCTGAGCAGAGCTGACAGACTCTTGTTATGTGGGAGCTTGGATTCCAGCAAGCAACAGGGAATATTCCAGAGAAGCACAGCAAGGAAGGAGAGGTGATATGTTGTCAAGCTGTTCTAGATTCCTGAGAAGTACAGCAGGCTGTGCAGGCTGCCTCAGCTCCCTCCAAGGTGGAAAGACAAGGCCTCACTTGCTCAATTCTGTCCATTCCCTATCCCTTGGTGGCCCCCATCCTGTGTGAGCCATCCATGCCTCTGTCTGTGGGGGCTGTACTGACTGTGTTAACTGACCTCTGTGTCCTGGGCTGCACAGAGGAGACTGAAGCCTCCACCAGTCCCATAGATGTAGCCTATGCACACAGCAAGTACAGAGGCAGCACAGAACCTCCTCCTGTGAGTGTCAGGAGATAGTTGTCAGCAGCAGTGACTGAAGTTTACTTCCCTAAAACTTACTGAGGCCCAGAGAGCTGGAGCTCTTAAGTGGGTCAAGGTGTACCAAGACTTACTGCCATTCATGGAGTGTGTGGCACTCATGAAATCATTATCTGCCCTTTTTCTCACCTCCATCTCCTTGCCCTAGTTCTGTAACTTTGTATGGAAGTGTAAAGATGACACCCACCTAGAATATATACAATCTCATTCCACAGCCTGAAAACCCACATGGACCCAAAGGAGGAGACAGTGTGGCCCATGGTTCTGAGTTGACACCCTTCTTGCCTTTTCTGCTGGACTGACTCCTCAATTTTTCTACCTTAGGTTCAAAGAGCCCATTCTATAGCTAAGTCTGGAGATACAGTCATGTAATCTCAGCACTCAAAAGGCAGAAGCAGGAGATTAGGAGTTGGAAGCCAGGCTGAGAGGATAGTGACATCAAGGACAACCTGGATAACATAGAGTCTGTCTCAAAAAACCAAGGATTAATGCTACATCTCAGTGGTAGAGTCCCTGTTTAGAAACCCTCAGTGAGGGGATGGGGGTGTTGCTCAATGGTAGAGCCCCTTCCTAGAATTCCCTAGTGAGGAGCTTTTGTTATAACCACTGGATTCACCTGTGCCTTCTGCTGAGCTGCTAAGCTCCAAACTATCCTGTCCTTACTGAATTTCAAACCCCTATACTCTGACTCACAAGAAATCACACATGCATATACAAGAATATAAAAGAATAAAGGAATGAACAGATAAACAGTTGGATTTTTTCCAGTGCTGGGGATCAAACTCAGGACCTTGTGTGTGCTAGACAATATTGCAAATAAGATAATAACAAAGTCAAGAGATTCATTAAATGAAGCAGTTTTGAATACTCTTTTGAAAGGGGTGGCAGCATACAGTAAAGCCACAACCAGCTTTGTACCTATTTGTTATAGGATGATGGATTTTTAAAATCCTTTCATAGAGAGAAATTCCCATCCTCTTTATAGGATGTGAATTGTACCCTTCCCAAATCTCCCATCTCATTTGGTGGAGGATACAAAACTTTATCCAATGAATAATTTGGGGATTGAAACTTCACCCCTGTTTTCTGATCCTAGGATCAGTCACAAAGCAGATCACTTATGACTTTCTAGCTCTCAGAATTCTGACACAAGCAGGCACTGGTAGTCAGTTAGAGGTGAGGAAGAGAGGGGCCAGTGCTTCCTGCTTGTCTGTGATTCTGAACAACTCTAAACAAACCCCACAATGAAAATGGACAGAACAATGTACTTCTTACAGCAAGCACTCTCCCTTTGAACTGAAACCCAGCAGTCTATCTTTTTGACTCTATATCCAAGAGGCTTGAGGCTCACAGGATAGTAATTCCTACAGCATCAGTGGGTGAGTGGGGTCTGCTATCATTATCTGTAATAGTCGTCACAATGGCTTTTCAAAAAGTAATTGACGTTAATTATGCCCTAAACTGACCCTTTGGATGGAACTAAAGAATGACTGGGGAGAAGAAAATGGTTGGGAATGGTCCTGCTGTGTCCAATTTTCAGTAAAGTAAGTGGTCTGAGCATCCAGTCTGCGTAAGCCTGGGTTCCTCAGCACCAGCCTGGGCTCAGCACACTGTCTCTATGCTGTTACTTTGGAGAGACTCGGCTGTTTGCCTTTTGCCTTCTTTGAGGGAGTAGAATCAGGCTCAGACATAGGAGGCTGGTGGGAGCTTCTGGGACCTCAACATCAATAGCTGTCACTCTCTGTCAGTGACAAAATCTACCTATGACCAGCTTTGCAACAGCAGTGATTTCTTGGGTGAACCCAACATCAAAGTCAGAGGGCAAAGAGTTGTACTGTGACATTTCCTAGGCAAATGTGAACAAATGTCTGTTCACCCCAGATAGGACACCAACAATATATCACAGAAATAATTTCACCCAAGTCTAGCCTGGTGAAACTGTGAGTATACTGGGGTCCCTTGGGGGAGGGGCTTTTTCTCAGGAGCATGCATCACTGCTGATTGCACCCCAGCTGGGTAACAACCCATGAAAGCAGCATCGCCAGATGTCCCTGCTCAAATTGGGTGGCTGGGATGGCTGCAGAGTGTTGCTTATCATTGATCAGCTGTCTGTCACCTTTCTACCCACCATAACCATCCATCCATCCAAATTTTAATTGTAAAGCATCAGGTCTCAGTATAGAGTTTTCAATCAAAATATGTTATAGGTTCTCCTCCTCTGCCGTTCTCTTCTTCCCCACCCTTCCTGCCTTGCGTCCTTCTACCCTGTAACCAACCTCCTTTCCACTTCCATGTCATACTTGTCCTGTGCACCTTGCCGTCCTCTGCACCTTCTTTAATGCTCTTGTGCTTCCATTTCTAGCCTCCTTGCCTATACCCACACCTATATTTAAAGCTGGGATCTCCTTGCATGAGAATGGAATTCAGTATTTGTCTGCATAAATCTGGGCCACCTTTCTTAATACAGTAGTTCCAGATCCATCTGTCTTTCTAAAAATTTCCCAGTTTCATTTTTCTTTACACGGGAACACAATTCTATTGTGTATGTATATAAGTCACACTCCTTGTAGAAGGGGCCTGTGAATTTTGTAACTTTCTGTGCATCCTGGGCCTCATAATTTTTGTTCATTTTTGAGTCTATCAAACTTTCCTCCTCCAAGGAGGAAACACTCAACATGGGAAAAACAAGTTGGCTATCATCTACCAATCACCTTTCTATCTCATCTTTCTATTTGTTTCTATGTCTGTCCATCATCTATCTATCTATAATTTTAATTGCAAAATATTAGGTTACATTATAGAGTTTTCAATAAAAATATGTTGTTGGTTCTCCTCTTCTGCTATTCTCTTCTTCCCTACACCTACCCCCTTGAATACCATTCCTCTTGTCAAATGGGAGAAATGTGACTTCAATTGGAAAATGGAGAAGCGGTCTAAGAGTCCTCATTGGCCTGGGGTGGGGGAAGATAACACATGGTTGCTGGATGGCAACTAAAGTCTTCATTGCAGGGAGCTGAGCTGAGGGCTGGAAGGAGGGGTAGGTTATTGCACCTAGCCAGCTGTTATTGGCATAGTTTACAGCCACGTGTGTAAATGCCCTCAAGACTGTTTCAGACTGTGGGTGTTTGTGTCTTATCCATTGGGACTTCCTGCATGCAGCTCAGGTTGTTTGTAAAGAATTCTATTCATGCCAGGTGGTGGTGATGCATGTCTTTAATCCAGTGTCAGGAGGCAGAGGCAGGTGAATCTCTGTGAGTTTGAGGCTAGGCTGATCTACAGAGTGAGTTCCTTGACAGGCCCCAAAGCTATAGAGAAACCCTATCTCAAAAAAACAAAAGAAAAACAAAAAGAACTCTATTCATTCACCCCAAAATGTCTGGGACTTACTGGCAAACTTAGCCATACCCTGTCTTCATCCCTCCAGTGCCATCTTTTGGCTGTTCAAGCCTCACGAGATTCAGCAAAAATCAATGCCCCCCACCCCACCCCGCTTATTCCCGGAAGCCCAGTTTCCCTCTCAATTGGAGGCTGGGTAGAGCCCATAGGTGCCTAAAGTGGCATTTTCTTGATTTTGTTTCCTTGTTCCTAAATACTGAAGAAGTGACACTATTTTGTCCCTAGTTGGGTGAGCTGCTGTAACACGAACTTCTTGTCTGTAATAAGTCAAATTTCTTCCAAATTTCCAATTGTATCACAAAGTTTGTAATAGATAGTGGTAGTCAAATATGAAGGCTCATGACTAGAATCACAATGCTAGAGAGGCTGAGAAAGGAGGGTTATGAGTTCAGTGCCATTTGAGAGAAAGAGATGGAACATAGAGAGAGGGAGAGGCAAAGGAGAGCAGGAGGGGGGTGTGATAAAGAATGTACAGAGACACAGAGTCATGCTGTCTGTCTAAGTTCCCTGTCGGTCGTATTTTTCATTTCCACCAAAAGTGTTTCTAACATAGGAAGAACAGTGAATGGGAAGTGTTTTGCTCCTGGGAAGAGAACTCTTGCTGGCAGAGAACTCTTTGTTCAATAACATCTCTGATGAAAAGAGTTTGAGAAGACTCACAGATGTCCAGAAAGGAAGAGGGAATCTCTACTGTGGCCTCTGTAATGAGATCCCTGATTCTAGGACATGGGACTCTTGCGGATGCCTGTATGGAATATATTGGGTTGATTAATTAATTTATTCTAAAAGATTGTACAAGCAATTTCAAGTATATAGGAAAGCAGAAACTAATACAGCAACTCCCCACACAATAATCTCTCAGCTTCGATAATAATTGTCAAAAAACCTATTTTATTTTTACCTCTTTCCCAATTTCCTTCCTGTATTCCACTCCAGATGATTTTGAAACAATTTTCAGATCCCTATAATTTTATTTGAACTATTTACAGCTTATATCTGCAATTTTTAAAAGACTTGTTTTATAGCCTAAGTACAGGTTTTACACCTAAACATTTGAACACCAATTCCTTAGTAACACTGAGTACTAGGCAGGATGCACATTTTCCCCATAGTCATACAGGTACTCTTGTGGCTAGTCTATGTTGGCAATCTGACTTAGAATCAGGACCTCTAGCTGTGTCTTTGAGAGTGTTTCCTGGAAGGTTTAACTGGGGAGAGAGATCCACCGTGGACAGCACCCTCTGCAGGATGAGATCCTGGGCCACATTAAAAGAAGTCAGGCACCAGCAGTTGTCTAGCTCCTGACTACAGATATGATGTGCACAGCTACTTCAAGCCCCTGCTACTCTAACCTTCCCTGCATGGACTTGAACCCTCAAACTGTGAACCAAAATAAACCCTTTCTTCTTAAAAAGTGTCTCTTGTGGGCATTTGGTCACACCAACATGTGCCTAGAATGAGTGCTTAGCAAACCTTTTCTTAGGGCTGGAGAGATATGCTCAGTGGTTAAGAACAGGCACTGCTCTTGAAGAGGGCCTGAGTTCAGTTCCCAAGCACCTATGCTTGGAGGTTTACAACCACCTGTTACTCCAGCTCCAGGAGAATCTGACAGATCTTCTGGCCATTTGGGGTATACACACACACACACACACACACACACACACACACACACACACACACACACACACATAATTAAAAACTAAAAACTTTAAAGGCTTTAATTAACATAGGTTAATTGCACAAAGTACTAGGTTTTATTGATATTTCTATTTTAGCAGAGAAATAATTGGATACATTTATGGGGTACAATATGTTTTGATCTGTGCAAACATTATAGAAAGATTCAGTTGAAGTAATTAACATCTCTGTCACTTCAACTTACTTTGGAGGGTTATTAATATTTATTTTAGTAATTCTGTAGTATATGCTGTATTGCTACTAACTTAATCACCATATTGTGTAGTAGATCATTACAGTTTCTCTCCCTTTTTTATTTTAAAAAACAATCTTATTTTACACACCAATCCCAGTTTCCTCTCCCTCCCATCCTCCTACTCCCCCACTCCTCTGACCATCTCCCCATCCACTCCTCAAAGAGTATGAGGCCTCCCATGAGGAATCATCAAAGTCTGTCACATAAATTGGGGCAGGACTAAGGCACTGCCTTCCCTGATCCCAGCCCCTCCAACCACCCTCCCCTGTATCTGAGCTGAGCAAGCAAGGTATCCCTCGGTAGGGAATGGGCTCCAAAAAGTCAGTTCATGCACTAGGGATAAATACTGGATTCACTGCCAGCAATCCCATATACTGCCCAAGGCCGCAAGTGACACCCATGTTCAGGGGGCCTAGTTTGGTCTTATGCAGGTTTCCCAGTTGTCAGTCTGGAGTCTGTGAGCTCCCACTTGCTCAGGTCAGCTATTTCTGTGAGTTTCCCCAACATGGTCTTTATGCTTTTGTTCATCACTCCTCCCTCTCTACAATTGAATTCCAAGAGTTCAGCTCAGTGCTTAGCTGTGAATCTCTGCTTCTGTTTCCATCAGCTACCAGATGAAGGCTCTATGTAGCACTTAAGGTAGTCATCAATCTCATTACCATAGGGGAAGGGCATTTAAGGAACCCTCTGCACTATTGCTTAGATTTTTCATTGGGGTCATCCTTGTGGATTCCTGGGAATTTCCCTAATGCCAGGTTTCTCCTTAACCCCATAATGGCTCCTTCTCTCAAGGTATCTCTTCTCTTGCTCTCCTTCTCTGTCCTTCCTCCAACTTGACCTTCCTGATCCCTCATGTTCTCCTCCCCCTCACCTTCTCCCTTCCTCTCTCTCCTACCTCCCTCCCCCACCCCGACCCCCATGCTCCCAATTTATTCAGGAGCAACCTAGACTCCCTCAGCTGAAGAATGGATAAAGAAAATGTGGTACATTTATACAGTAAAAAACAATGACATCTTGAAATTCTCAGGCAAGTGAATGGAACTAGAAGAAACCATCCCGAATGAGACAGAAAAACAACATGTACTCACCCATAAGTGGATATTAGACATAGAGCAAAGGATAACCAGCCTACATTCCACAACCCCATAGAAGCTAGGAAACAAGGAGGACCCAAAGAAAGACATACATGGACCCCACCCCCAGAAGGGGAAATGGACAAGTTTCCTTCCCTTTTAACTGAAACCTTCTCTTTTGATCAGTCTTTCTCCTTTTACCTTTCTCCATAGCCTCCTGTAATCATGTTCCTATTCTGTTTCCATCAACACATGAATAGATAGAGAAAATCCAATATACTCAGATATACATGTCCCCTTAATAGAATAGTCTATGGTACTAGAAAAGAAGACATTCTGTTATTTGTGAAACCTGAAGGGATCATTATTAAGTATAATAAGCCAGGCACAGAAAAAACAAATGTTATATTTTATCTTTTTTTTCTTTTTTGTGACAAACTAGCCTGGAACTTTCTATGCAGCCAAGTATGACCTTGATCCTCCCATCTCTGTCTCTGAAGTGCCAGGATTATAGGTAAGCATCACTGCAGGTGTACTGGGGATCAGTCCCAGGGGGATACAAATGCTAAGCAAGCACTTTACCAACTGAGCTATGTCCCAGCCACATTTGGGTATCTCCCAAATAAGCTCACTTCTTATAGTGCCCATATTGATAGTTCCAGTCTATGTATTCCCACCAGTGGCTACTTGCCATATCACTTGTTACGCTTCCCCCACATTGCTGTGACCCTCTACCTGGTGACCACTGGAGCAAGGACACAGGTGTTTGGCCTTCTCCTTTGTGATTGTGCATGGTCATGATATTTTCTACAGCAGGATATGATGTCCTTAAGGAGAATTTTAGTTCACATCCCTGGACCATGGTCACTCAGATTTGTAAAACCTTTCCTTACCTCCTTCCCATCAGTCACCTGGGAGAGTGCCTTGCCAGCCCTGGGGCCTTTCTGCAAACATTAAATTTACATTTATTAAATGTACCCCCATATTTCTAGATTTCTAATGCTAGGGAAAGTTGTCTAATTTCTAGATGGTAAAGAAATCTAGTTGATATTTTTCTAATTATGGTGCTACACTTTTCACTCTCAAATATCTGACCATCTAGAATTTTCTGGTACACACTGTGTGATAAATGATTCCAATTTAGCTTTTTTTCTTTATTACTGTGTATTTTCCAAACCACTTTCCTCCCATCTCCCTCTCTCTTTTATTCTGAGTCAGGGTCTGCCTTGTTATGTCTTCTAGACTGGCCTCAAACCCAGAATTCTCCGGCCTCAGTCTCCTGAGTGTTGGGATTACAAAAGTGCCCCAGCATGAGGCACCAATACTACTTTTCAGTTATTATCTTTCTCCATGAATTTGATGCATTTCTTTTACACATACTAAAATTTCTGTTAATGGTTAGACACATTTCTGAAGTTTTGATTCTATGATTGAATCTTTTATTTTTCTATACTGACAATGAAGCCTAGAGCCTCACACATGAGGCAGACACTCTAGCACCAAGTAGTACCCAAGCCCTGAAATGTTTGCAGACATTTCCCTGGGGATGCATTAAGTATTTATCTTAATGGTGTTGGTTATTGCAAAAGAGAAAAATAAGTTCCCTTCTTTCTGAGTTCTTAGTCAGACCTGGAGGTGAGGGATGGTCTAACAAATAATAGATAATAAGGAAAGAATTGGGGACTATCCAGGAAAGGGTTCTTAGGGTAGGAGGAGGTCAAGCTGGTATCATATTCTGGGATCCTTCACCAAATACTTAGCAAAGCTGCCCTCCAGTGATTGGGATTCTAGAATCTTCTAGATTTGAGTCCCTTCCTATGAGCCCATTCACATCCTGCATCCTGCAGGAATCCCCCACTGCCTCACTTCAGGCAAAACAAAGCTGCTGCTTTATACAGTTTTAGTTAAACACTGGTGATGTATCTTGGGGAGATGATATAACCCTTTTATAATAATTTAGTAAGGGAAATAGACAAGTACCTAAAAAATGGAGTGGTTTTAAGTGTCATTTTTACTGACTATGAATGCATCAGCAAGCCAGGCATGGTGCTATCT